>NW_004955433.1:17427590-17543944 GCF_000276665.1 Chinchilla lanigera | reverse complement strand
AAAAAAAAAAAAAAAAAAAAAAAAAAAAAAGAAAAGAAAATTATATGTTCATCACCCTGGGTTGTGCATGTTGCAAGTGCTCAATAAAAGTTTTATTAAAAGTTTTTTATTAATGAAATGAAGATGGTGACAAATATAGTCACATTATGTTGTGATCAATATCATACTCTCTTAATCAGGGAAAAAAGGATGTATCTCCTTCATTAATCTCTACTGACCACTTTCAAACACACACATTGATAGACATAAATACACTTACAAACCAGGCTTGGATTTCTAACAAGATATTGATTCCTCACTCTTTGGGAAATTAAAAAATATTTCTAACCAGTCCAAATTCCTTAAACATTCCCATAATATTAATTAAATTTTAATATTCACAGGTGAGAGATAGTCACATGTTTATAAATTACTGGGTCTAATAGTTCTGCATTCATGTCTGCATGTTTCAATCTCATTCTCATTTATTTTGAAAAAATACATTAATGACAATTCTTTTGTTTTTTAACGTCAGGAAATTACTACACATAATTAACTTAATTGATTTCAATTGAATACAACTAATATTAAGAAATGTCTGTAAGCCATAATCAATGCTGTTGACTTACATATACCAATTGGAATAAGAAAAACATGGTCCTTTTTTCTTTGAGCAATCAGGCTGGAAGGAGATATTTTGTTAAGTATATTTTAATATACTTGTGTAATTATATTCATAATCATTGTGGCAAATGATTAGCACAGAAATAATAGCAAATAATGATTAGCACAGAAATTTAAGTACATGTAAAACAAGAACAACACACATACATTGGGACTGTCACTAAGGAAGTTTTTTTTTTATAAAGTCTCCATTGCAAGCTTATTCTTGTAAACCTGTTCTTTGAACAATATGTAGAAAAGAGAAAAAGAATGTTTATTTCTTTTGTTTAGACATTAAGACCATATATTCTCCTTGTGGGAAAATCAATCATAGATAAAATAGAGGTTTTTAAAAGTACTTTCATACTTAAAACAAATTATATTTGAGCTGTTACTCAGATAAATACTTACAGTAATATTTGCCTGCACACATATCACTAAGTTCAATTTACCTTTAATTGTATAATGCATATATAATATAGCCTAATGGAATGCAATCAGGTAAATCTTCAAAAACAAAGAATCTGATATCACTCATGCTCCTTTCTTGCAATTTTTAATTTAAATGAAGACCTTTGAATTTTGATGTCATTGCATATCAATGAAGAATTCCTGACATCTAGAAACAATAAAGTTTAACTTCTGTTATTTTTTGCTGTTCAACATTGAATATCTCATTTCTGAGTTTGAGTATACATAAGTCTTAAATCCTCTCAAGTACCTACATGAACCAAGTTCCTTGTGGGAGGAAAGTAAGTTCTGTCTGAATGCAACCCAACCCTCAACTTCTTACTAATTTCCCCTGAAATATTTTACCCTACATGCACATACAAGACTGCATGTTTGGGGCCAGGGATATAGTTCAGTAGCACAGTGCCTGCCTGGCAAGCACAATGTTGTAAGTTGGATTTCCAGTATTGGAAAAGAAAATATGCATGTTTGGACATATTACTGTGTCAAAAAAATTACAGCTTTTCAAATATACCATAACTTTTCACACTTCTGAAAGTTTGGACCTGAGTTTTCTGAGATTGGAATACAATTTCTATTCTTTCTCAGTGCAGAGACTTCAGATTCATATCCAGAATGTAGTTCACACTTTCTGTCCACCGTTAGCTGTCTTTTTACTCCACTACACTTATGTTTTGATTACATCCTCCTCTGTGCCAACTATGGGAGTTGTCCATTGCACCATTAAACTGTGTATCTGTATCAACTGTTCAAGGTGATAGTCAAGGGTGACAAGTCATCCTTCACCCCATCTGAAAGGTTCTGCAGTTGCACAAGTGATAAATATTCAATAATTTTATCTTAGAATTTATGTTTTCTGTCAGGAAGTTTGTCACACATGCCCCACAGTCTCTTGGAGAAGGGAGGGGTAGCAGACATTGCAAACTGGGCTGATATAGCCCCACAGCCTCCGGCAGGTAACTGGCCAGAAACATGCATGGTAGGAATCTCTCCAACTCCTACTCCAGTACATAGGACTTCTTGGAATACAGATTTCCAGATTGCGAGGAGGTTGCCTATCTGTTGTGGATTAGGCTAGCAAGCTCATAAGAAAGGGAGGTGCCTATTCAACTTTCTAGACTCATGCTTGGCTAGGCCACCAAGTAGGCCTAGCAGGTAGTAAGCAGCAGGCACAAACTTGGTGTGAGTGTGACAGTCTGTATTTTTTGTCATTGTCTCACAACACCTTCTGCTGATGCTCTCTGCTTTCCTCCAACCTCTCTGAGTCCGACTCACTTTCATTCTGCCCTGTTCACTGTAACCCCAAGCAGGAGTGATGCAGTAACAGTGCTCAATTTCAGCGATTCAGCACAAGGTCAAAATTCTTGGGTGTTTCCACTGAAAACTGTCATGCCATGATGCAAAAATCAATGGTAACATTCATGTTGATAGTTTAAAATTTTAGTTCTTTATTTGGAATGGCATTTGTTCACATACTGAAAAACAACCTCGGACGACAATGACAAAATACGGTGACACATGGAGAGTAAGAGACTGTGAGGGGAAAAGTCTCTGTGTGTACATTTCATGAAAATGTTTCCTGATTTTTCAACAAAAGGCCTCTGTGTGTTTTTATTTTACACTACTTCCTGCAAAAGATGCTGCTTGTTCTGAACACTGAGTTTCTTAATATCAGGGCTCATACTTCTTCTCATCTCGCTATTCTTTACCTAGCATAATATCTGATATTTACCAGGTATTCGATAAATATTTTGGGATATTTACATGGATTTAGCTTATGTTTGGATGATATATATTGGTATAATGCCTGAGTAGTTACGTGTTTATGTTTCTACATTTGTACAGTATAAATTAGTAAAAAATATACTGAAATATGCATCTTAAAATAGATATAAAATATTCACAAAATTTATTTTCAAACATTTCTGTTTTTTAGCTGTCATTCTTATTGAGAGAATATGGTTTTAGTCCTTTTAAATTTAAAAGATCATTAATCCAAATGCTAATTTAATCAATACTATATTAAGTGAACTGTAAAAAGTAAATTAATACCAGATAAGCAGATTCACTCTCAGAGTGTTCCTCAGGTCAGCAAATTTCTATGAGAAATGGGTTCTGTTTACACAAAACAGTACTCATTTATGAAAATCTTGGACTGACTTTTCCTGGTTGTTTATACTTTGATTCACTGTGAAAGCTGAAATGAATATGAATATTACAAGTTTTAGTTTGTCTCTTTTTCAAGTGCTTATCATTTTAACACCTGTGGCTAAATGCTGTCAGAAAAGAATTTGGTATAAGCAGATCTCCTTTAATATGAATTTTTCCAGAACATTAGTTTCTAAGTAGCTTATTTTTTCTGCTAGCAATGCTTGAATTTATTTAAAAGTGGGAAATATGCTTAATGATGCATGTGTAGAGACATACAACATAAACAGACTCACATACATAGTTACTTACACATAAGTGTACATGCAATTACAACCAATCACAGATACATAAATGTATCACATATGAATACAGAGACACACAGATGTCTTCCCAGCTACACCGGCAAACAAATACAGTAACAGACACACAGAAATATAGGGGTACACACATGAAGATGCCTACACACATGAAGATTCCAACACACACAGACATATACAGATGTAAATATACTGACATAAACTCACATACAAAGCTCCATTTGCAGTTTTATATCCATGTGCACACATGTAGCTCATACACATAAAACACATACACAAATATGGAAGAACATATACAATTCTCACAGATACACACAAACATACGTAGATATAAACTCATGCATAGACACACAGATATTTATATATGTGTGTGTGTGTGTGTGTGTGTATATATATATATATACATATGCACCCTTTCAATCATTTGCCTTTTAGTTGAATAGAAATGTTTGAATTCAAAGAGAAAAACTAGATGTGATATTTCAGTAAAAGTGTGATATGAAAAAGGAAAAAAATAGAATCATGATTTATACTCAATAGCTATTATACTTTCCTTTTGATAATTAAGTAACCTTACTTTAGTATTCAATAAATATTTTCTGAGCACCCTGAGACAGGAATTCACATGAAGCATACATCATATTGACATGGATGAGTATACAATTCTTCCTTTCATTTTCTTAATACATTGCAAATTTATTGCAGAATTGCAAACACACTATTATGTGTCATAAGAGATTAGAGAGGACTCTAGTAACTACGGAAAGCAGAATTTGCCCTTTAATTCCTTCTGCCTCCATCTTCCCACTGTGTTGTTCTTTGCCTCAAATCAGAAAACCTAACTTGAGAGACTATAAAATACTTCGTGCCCACCTCTCTGTCCTCTTTCTATGTTCCTGCTTATCTTTGACATTTAAATTGTTGCATGAAAACCTTTTTCATGTGTGTTTGTGTGTATTTCTTTTTATTTTGTTATGTTTTGTTTTCCAGATAAATGTAATATTCAAGAGGACGGTGACCAAAAAATGTATTAATTCATGTCTAAATCACAATTTAATGCTAAATAACAATATGCTCATTACTAACAGTCCTCCTATGAAGAGTATGGATTAAAAAGTAAAGCAAAAAAGGAACTTGTCATCTTCTCACCACCTTTTCCCTCTGCTGTGTGGAGCACAGAATCTGAATTCAGGAAGATCAAATGACACTGGCGATTTATAGAAGGCTGCAACGCATGTGCTGTATTTTCTGATACTCAACTTTGTAAACTCTGATTAATTCTCTAACCACCAAACTGTATAAGCACACAAAGCTTCACTTATAACCTTGGATTAATAATTAACGCTCTAATGCAGTTGCTATGATGATTCATTCCTCTGGAAATACATATGAAATCAAGTAAGATCTCTTACATAAAAACTTCCAAAAAAGTTTAGCATTTGAATTTCTAAACCCAGTTTTTGTACTTAATAAAATAGCATTTCTCTGAGTTAGCCTGCGGTTTACAATCCTCTTTAGCTATCAACCCTCAATTTTGTGTAGAAAATCTAGGAGCAAAGGTACTTACATTCCCTCTTTTTCTTTAGAAGAAATTTTGAAAAAAGTTTAGTTACACAGAAGAAACGTCCTAGTCCGGTTTTCAGTAATAATAAGAGTCCTATTCAATAGCTATTAAGTGTTAACCTGACAGACACTTCTGTTACTTTCTGGAACTGTCATGATTACTAAATAGGAAAAGATAAATGTATTATCATGCTAGCTTAACAGCTTGGAAAACTGAAGACCAAAAAAACTGTCTGTTGCTGTCTTCTACCTCCTCATCCAGGCTAATATTCTCTCACATAATTTATCCCCAATGTTGGCTCCTTTTCATAGTCACACACAGATACTCATATACTGTATTCACCTGTCATCCTGACCTACTTACTGTATTCAGAGTACATGTGAGAGAACTGCAAATGACTCTTTGCTCTGTTCAAAGACTCCTGCCACCTGAAATCCCCCACTAATTCTTGAAATCTTAGCTGACATTCTTAAAATGTTTCCACTACAGTGACCATCTCTCTGACATGCGTGAGCAAGTTTTCATATTTACCTCAATGATTGTTACCATTGCCCAAAGCCCTTTTCTGGTGTTAATTGTTCATTGTCATTGCTGTCCTCCACAGAATAATAGCTTCCTGGCCTCCAGGTTGGTATATCAAATGGGCTTAATGTGTATATTCAATAAACCAATTGCACACTCATGAGTATAACTCATAGTTTTGCAATACATTCTTCATAGTTTATTTTTATTTGGATCAGAGCTGTTTTGATATCTCATTCTTAGGTTGATTTCTTCCTTTCTGAATCTTTCCCTCTAGTAAAGGGACCTGCTAAAGAAAGGTAGCTTCTCTGATCTCATCATAATTCTCCCCCTGTCAGAGGAGCTAGTGATGAGGTCTTGGATCACATGTAATGTTACTGACCTTTACTGACTCTTCTGAACTTCTGCAGCAATTGTCTATAGAACTAAAGCAACTCAAAGTAGAATTATTTTCAGTTAATTCCAACATACACCTGGAAGAGTCATCAGTACTATTTATTATTTTCTTTCTTCCTAAATAATTATTTTTTATTTTAAAAAGAGTGAAAAAACAGTAGCAAAATAATAACAACATAGACAAAAGCAAAACAAAACAAAAACAATAAAGATGATGCAGGGTTTCAAAACAAAATGATAGGAATTAACAGTGATTGTTATATTACATATGGTTATCTTCAACAAAATTGCTCAGATTACCAGATGTAAGAATGCAAGACTGGTCAAACCATTAGAGAGAATAAAAAATAATTTTAAAAACCATTAGAAATGATACAGAGCTTCCACTGAACAAGATGGTAAAAGTTTACCAGGGGTTATTACATTGCATATTGTTGTCTTCAAATTAGTTGTTCAGATTACCAGTTATAAGCATGTCTAATGGTTCATCAGGAGGAACAGTTAATGCTTAATTTTTTTTGACCAATTTTGCAATGTTCCTAAATAATTATCACTTACATAAACAAATTGTTTAGTGCATAAATAAATACAGTTATTAAAATATTAAAATGGTATGTTTTTCTCTTCTTGTTCAAGTAGTTGTAAATCTTAAACTATAGTTTCACATTTAATCTATTTCTGTTTTATTTGGAGACAGAAATTAAAGTCTTGAATAAGCTCATCATTGTTTCTCCCTCAGTATTGACCTCTTGATAACTTCATATTCAGGAAAATCAGTCCCTAGCAGGGCAGCCTTATGACTCAATTCAGGCACTAACTCTCCCTTCTGCTGTGCAGATTAGTTCAGATGATTGGCATGAGGCCTCACCCAGGACAATCAGGTCCTGTAGTAGCAGAATAGAAAATGGTTAAACTCAGTAGAGAAGATATTACCAATATTTCTTTTGAAAAGAGGTTAACTGTAAAAATTTGGAAAGAATGAGAGGAGAAAAAGAGGACAGAAACAAGAGAATGACTAAGCTACTGTTGCACCATGCCTGATGCACCATTTTTGCCCTTTCCTGGGTAATGAGATCTGTGCACCAGAAACACTGACAGCACTGGGGATTCTTTTGCAAAAGCAGAATTTCAGTTTCTACTCTAAAACTATGGAATCAAACCTGCATTTAAAAGAAAATCCCCGAGTGCTTCATCTAAACATGGAAACCAAAAAACTTTCATAGAGCTGCATTCTTTAACCATACCCCGTGTTAAAACTACTGTCCTTTCCAAACTTTCACAACCCTTCTCACCACAGGGCCTTTGCAAATGCTATTTTCAGTACTAGGAAGACTCTTTTCTCCTCTTCTTCACCAAGTTCACTTAATGTTAAACTTTAGATCTCAGTTCAAATGTCTTTTTCTAATGAGTATCTTTATAAATTAAAGCTCTTATTACGTACTTATTTGTGAACGCTTTTTAATAATCATAGTGCATATTAAATTTTTTTTGTTTGTTTGTAACCAATGAATGTCTACTACCTCCACTGGCAAATACTGTATTTTTAACATATATTTCTTGAATGAGAAATACCTGAGTGAATGATGTAAAAAGTCTTACAGATAAATAAAATGAAACTCAGTATCTTATTTCTCTATTATTTTGAAAGATAGTTTTACTGAGTACATCAATCTGGGTTACAGGTTATTTTCTTTTCTTTTTTTTTTTTTTTTGGTTTTTCTCTGGTACCGGGAACCGAACTCATGACCTTGCGCTTGCCAGGCAGGCGCTTTTGCCGCTGAACTAAATCCTCAGCCCCGGTTACAGGTTATTTTCATTCAGAATGACTACCTAAATATCACCTAAAGAGTTAGAAATCTGTGTACAGAAATTCTATTTTTTTTAGTGCTGACTTTGTATCTAGCTACACTACTGAATCTGCTCATTAAACCTGAAAGTCTTTGGTGGAGGTTTTGGAGTTCTCTATGTAAAAATCATGTCATCTGAAATGCTAATAATTTAACTTCTTCCTTTCCTATCTCTATTTCTTTTTTCTTCTTTCTCTTGTCTAATCTAGATTTATGAAGCAAGCCCTTAGTTTTGATTGTCACCTTTTTTTTTTTTAACCTGAGAGATTATTTCTCATCTGATTTTCACTAAAGACTCATCCATTTGGTCTTTTATTTGTTTGTTTGTATTGTTTTTTACTTCTGCTGCTAGCATCAGAAAATTCAAGTGGGTTGTTTCTCAAATTTTCTATCTCATTATCTCCTGGACTTTTCCTGGGTTAGTTGGTGGACTAGGGTTACATTTTGTTTCTACAACTTGTCATTTTCTATTTTCTTAAATTTTAATTTTGCTTTCTATTTTGATGCTTATTAATTACTTATGGTAAGTTGTTTTTTCATGACTATCCAGACTTCCTTAGGAAATGCCTCTTCTTCACTGATGTCTTCTAGCTATAGCTGGATCTTGGCCTTTGTAGCTTTTCCAGGGTATTACTTTCTCAATTTGTTAGGGATGAGAAGTTACTATCCATTTGTTTCAGGACCCAGACCTTTAGTACTAGGTGATGATTATGCCATCAGGTAATCACAGTGTGGTCATACAAGGGAGAACAACTGATTACAAAACATATGACAAGAAGGCTAAAGTAGTGCATTTCCCAATAACAATAGCATCATGTACAGCCTACAACCTGACAAACTGCAGTAACTATTAATTTGTTACCTTTAACCACAAGAGGAAGATTTATAATTATATAACCATATCTAACGTAAGTCAGAAATTATATGGTGTGAGTTTCCCCTTAGTACAGTGATTTTATCTACTGGTGGAAAATTTAAGAGGGATAGGGCAAAAATTAGAGGTAAATTAAAAGAAATATAGTGGAAACAAAGCAGAAGGACACAAAATGATCACCCAAGTTTTGGGAAACTGGAGAAGAGGGCAGGAGAGTAAGAGAAAGAAAACGGTTATTAAGCCAAACCAGAAACAACTAGAGACAATGTTCACCCACAAGAAAATATCTAAAAAATTCCACAAATAGAATTGAGGGAAGACAGACAAAAAGATGAAAAAATAAAACTCACTGAGAGAAAAACTAGGGAAACCACACCTTTCCCAATAGCATCAAAAATGTACTTAGGAATCAATTTAACACAGGAAGTAAAAGTATTTTACATTGAAAACGACAGTACTCTGAAAAAGGAGATGGCAGAGGATATCAGAAAATGAAAAGATATTCTAATGGTTGATACATTGTGTCAATTTGAGAAGTTTAGAAGCTCAGCTGATTAACTAAGCAGTTCTACATCCTAGGGTGCACAGGACACGCCCTTACTGCTCTAGGATGTTGTCGGTTGTGTGAACTTGAGAAGTTTAGGAGGTTTAACTAAGTGACTCAGCAGGTGGCCAGGTGCCTCACTTTGTGAATACCCTGAGCCTGAGCAAGAGGAGGGCTGGGAGACAGTGTAACTGCTGCATCCACTAGGGGGCAGGTAGCCTGCATACAATATAAGGGAGGAAAAAAGCTTGCTCCCCTATTCCTTTTTTCTCTTGTTGCTTTTGCTGTCTTCTGCCACCTTGAACTGTTGGGCCTGTGCCATGCCACCCTGCCTTGGAGCCAGCTAATTATGGACTGAAACCTCTACAAACTGTAAGTTAAATAAACCTTTTCCTTCCTTTCCTTTCGGTGTCAGGTACGTTTTTCTCATCAACAAGGTAAAAGTAACGAAGACAGATATCCCTGGCTTGTAAATAGGAAGAATCAACATAGTAAAAATGGCCATAATCCCAAAATTGTTACACAGATTTAATACCATTTTGATCAAAATACCAATAGCATACCTCACAGCATTAGAGAAAATAATCCTAAAATTTACTTGGAACCAGAAGATACCTCGGTGACAAAGGCAAAGCAGGAAGCATTACAATCCCTGACTAAATTATACTACCAAGCTACTATGATAAAAACAGCATGATACTGGCAATAAAAAAGACATATAGATCAATGGAATGGATTAGAAGATTCAGTGAAAACTTCAAACACACTCAAATACCTTCTTTTTGACAAAGGGTGCAAACACTTTTCACTGAAAGAAAGATAGCTTCTTTATTAAATAGTGCTGGAAAACTGGCTTTTCACAAGCCAAAAACTAAAACCACACCCATGTCTCTCACTATGAACTAAACCAAAATCAAAATGGATCAAAGATTTAAATATTAAAAACAGAAACACCGGGTCTGAGCCCAGAGAGAATCTTGAATTCTGGGAAGGCTTTGATTCCCCAGTGATTCCTGAACAACCCCAAGAAAGTGCTGGAGGACAGCGCCAAGGACTGGAAACGGGAGATGGAGGTGCTGCCAGAGCCACTGAAGGACCTGAAGAAGCAGCAGGCACAGGTGGACTGGGGAGCCATGGTGCGGCAGCACGGGCTGTCCCGGGTTCACCCCAGTGGCGGCAGCAGGAGGAGGATGAGGCTGCAACTGCGCCCCCGGCCCTGTGGGCCCAGCCCACGGCCATCCTGTGTGAGGCCCCGAAGGCCAAGAGGAGGGCGGAGGGCGTGGGCAGCAGGTCGCAGCTCTCTAGCTCGGTGGTGCTGAAGAAGAGAAAGGCAGAAGTGAAGGCCACTGGCACCAGGTGGGGCCCGGCTCCTCAATCTTGGGGAGCCTGCGACAGAAAAGAGGCCGCTGACCCCCGCCCGCAGCCTCCTGGCGCCTCCTGCCTGAGCCAGCCGGGAGCCTACGGGCAGTGGGCAAGCAGGAGCGTCTCAGCCCGGAACGTGAGGACCACTTCTCCAGAGGCCTGGAGGATGGGCAGCACGGTGAACCATCCTGTCAGGAAGCCAGAAGGGCTAGGCACAGGGACCCAGACAGACACCGGGGCCCTTCCCGCCCAAGGAGAAGTTCTGCTGACAGGCCTGGGAGCGGGTCGCTTAGGGAGGGCGGCGAGACAGCCGGAGCCTGCAGGCTCGGGAAGTAGGGTGTGAGTGCTACAAGGCCAGGCGCCCAGGCCGACAGAAGAGCGAAGGCCTCCGACACGGGCACAGTGGTCGGGAGGCCCTGCCTGTGCCTGGTGGCAACAGGAAAGACCAGGACGGGCCTGTGGAAGGAAAACCGAGCTTGGAACTCTCCGGGCCCTTCTTCGGGACACAAACACCTTTCAGGGTGTAGTCATTCGAGACAGGGAGACCCCAGAAGCGCGCATCCCCCAAACACAGTGGCGGCTCTATCCCTTTAAAGAGGACGAGCTGCTCTCCTTCCTGTACATCCATCTCTAGAGTGCTTACCTTTTGGGGCGACGCTGCGGGATCGCGGACACTCCCATGGATCATCCATTCTGTTCCAAGCAGCACGTGGTCCTTCAGTACGGGCTGGTGGAATACTCTCGTGCTGATGACACTGAAGGGTGAAGCCCTGTATCATGGACTTGGGCTCAGGCAACGGGACTTTCTTGAACAACAAGCGTATTGAGCCACAGAGATACTACGAACTCAGAGAAAAGGATGTCCTTCAGTTTGGGTTCAGCACCAGAGGGTACGTCCTACTGCACGAGTCATCACATACCCCCGAACGAGACAGGAAGGAAGACATGGATGAGCACGAGCAGAGCGTAGTTTCTCACAGCTAGCAGACTCAGAACCCGAGCTAGTGAGATACGCTTGCTGTCTTGAAGCACCGCCCGTCATCTTGGACTCAGGGAGCAACCTGTGCTGCGCTGCCTCCCGCCTCTGAGTGCCCGAAGTCGTCCTTCTGTTGCCAACCAGCTGATGTTACTGTGCGAGGACACCGACTTTGGTCTCCTTGCACTTGTTCTGGGGCTCATCCGCCCCGGGGCTGTGGATGTTTGTTTCCAGAGCTGCTCCTGAGCAAACGAAACCCTTGCTTCAGGGGAAACTGTGGCTTGTTCTCTTTGCACAGTTACTTTCTTGATGGAGCTAGAGAGTTGTGTGGACCAAGAGTTTTTGTTTTGGGGGTGCAAAGCCCTGAGCAGAGAATCTTACTGAGCTCTGGTGCTCACAAGAACAGCTTCTAGCTTGACCAAAGCCTCAAGCCGCTTGAGCTCCTCAGTCGGAAAGTGGAGTTTGCACTGAGCGTTTGGTTTTCCTGCGGTTGCTCTTGGGGCTACTGAGGGGCCTCCTTACTGACTGTTCAGCTGTATAGCACCTCCTGAAGCACAGCACTATAGAGGAAGATCAGGCCTAATAACAAAGAGTCCTGGCCTACTATCCTGAGAGGCTGAAAGGGGCTGTGGATCTGCATCCTATGAGAACATTTCTGAGTGCTGCGTGGAACCTGTCGGTCACAATTTCTGTCATCTTGTCTTCAGTTTTACAGTCAAATGGTTTTTTTTTTTTTTTTCTCTTGAAAAATACACTGTCAGCAGGGCGTTGGGGTGCGTGCCTGGAATCCCAGCCCTCAGGAGGCTGAGGCCGGAGGATTGTTGCAAGTTCGAGGCCAGCCTGGGCTACAAAGTGAGCTCAAGGTCAGCCTGAACTACATAGAAAGACCCTGTCTCAAAAAGACAAAAAAAGAAGAATACACTGTCACTTAAAAAAAAAAAAAGACAGAAACACTAAATCTTCTGGAAGAGAGGATAGGTACAACTCTTGAAGAGTTGGTATAGGCAAAGTCTTTATGAGCAAAAGTTTGACCACACAGGAATTATCACAAAGAACCACTGGAATCTCACCTTATTAAAGAGGGTTTCCACAGCAAGAGAAGCCATTATCAGAGTGGTGAAACAATCCACAGCATTGTCTTTAAAGTTGGAACTCTTTACTCAGCACAACAGTACAGGGGAGGCTCATGGAAATTTAAGGCAAATTCAATCCAGTATACTTTGGCATAAAAGTAGAGACCAATAGATAAAACATTTTAAATCTTTCTTTAACCACCAGCCGTGAATTGTTCTTAGGCATTCCTACACTTTCAATAACCATAAGCAATATCCTAGAGTTTTTCCTTGCCCATCTTAGACTCCTGTTTCCTGAACTCTTTTATTATGGTCCCAAATTTAGAATTGCTGTTCTACATCATAAAAATGGTTCTGTGCTATATATCTTTCAAACTTGGATGTCACAGCCCTAATATTGTACTCAACAGCTTCCTGTAGGCATAACTAAATTTCTGTCATTGTTTTTCAAATAGTCACTTAGCTTGTAACTCATGTATACGAAGTAACTATATTTAATGTGTATTATTATATATTTACCATAATGTGAGTGCTTCTATGGAGACGTGGATTACCTCTGGATGCTTTAAATACAAGCTCAAAAGACCCAACCTGACACAGTATCCTCTTTATTGCAAGGCTACTACTTCTTACTGTGTCTTCCATCTGTGTAAGACACACCATTGCTTTCTAACTTCAGTCAAGCCATCAAATTGACCTATATTCTGTCATGGCACCATTTGTTTATTTCTGCTCTTATACTTACAGAAAAAAAAATCACAGTGTTCTGATCTGCTTATAACTTCCAACAAATACTCAATATTTTAATGGAAGCAATGTTCTTAATTCATCTTTCTAACCCTAATATCTATCACTGTCTTCCATTCAGAGGTACTCAGTAAATTTTGAACTCATTGGTTCATTTGATGAATGCAAAACAAGCTTAACATGTCATTTTTTCTCAAATGGAACTCAAAATAGGATTAATTTTGTCATCCCTCAGAAATGAAGCCCATTTCTAATATGCCGTCAGTGAAGGAGAAGATGAAAGAAAATTTGCAAATTACAATAACTTGACAGCTGCTCACTAAACAATACCACATTAATTTTCAGCATGGTTCACATGGCTGAATGGAAGATCCCTTAATCCCAGGTCCCATTTTATTTTTGCCTCATTGTCTCTGTCCCCTCTTTGTATCATTTGCAGAAATCACCAGTGGCTGTGTACTCTCTTACACCTTATTATTGCCAGAAAAGTCATAGACTAGGTTAATGCATATCTGCTTCCCAGAGGTATGTGAAAATGGATTTAAGTTCTTTATATTCGATGATTGACTTTGAGAAATCCCCTCTTTATCAGGTACCAGCAGAGACATTGAAACTTTCAGGAGTGACAGTAAACTCACCACATATGCTTGAGTTCTACAGACATAATAACTTTTAAAAGGATTGAGATTAACTCAGCCATTTATGAGTAGGCATAATCAGATGACCCTGTGTGCTGGGGCCAATGAAACAGTGTGGCAGAGCTTTAAATTATTAGTTCCCAAAGATCTGTGTTTGAGCAACTTTTCTGAACAAATTCTGTAAGCTTTAGTCATGTCACTGTTATTCTTTTGTTCTTGGCTTACTGTTTCCCACAAATGATTACCTTCAAAGAAAAGGGTTGGAAGAGTCTTTCTCTAAGAGTCTCTTTGCTTTTCAAAAAGACCAAACTGTGTTATCCTATTTTTGAAAGCCTAATCACCTGCTCAGGGGAACTAAAGATATCGTTCAAACAGAGCATATGAGTGGCACAAAATACAGCCTGTTTAGAGAAGAAGAAAGGTAATTGCAATTGAACTAGCATTTTGGAGAGTAAAGTGCTGTTTTTATGCCTATTGCAATCTTATAATAAATAAACTGATCAAAACAATCCATGTTTTGCCGTGTAAAGCTATTCTTATTTATTTACCCTGACTTTCTGGCAAAATACTCATAGGCATTTAAAACAATTGCCTACAGAGCCAGTCAGAAATGCTGACCCAAGAAGTGATTGTATGGGCTAGGAAATTATGAGTCAAATGAACACTAATAATTACACTCATCAGATAAGCCAAGTAGCATGTCAGGTCTTCAGGAAGGCTTTCTCCCAGAGGTGGATTAAGTATGAGCACACAGTAGACTTGAAGCAGTATATCATGATGTGAAGGAGAAAACAGGGCAGACCCAGGCATGCTCCTTTTCAGGCTTTTCTCTGGGGTGCTTTGATTTTCTTAATCCTATTGGAATTGCTCATGGATTGGAGCTAAAATTGAGGAAGGATAAAGTAAACTTTTAATTGTTATCCCTTCAGGTTTTACAAAAAGCAAGATAAGATTGAGTCAGGAAGGACCAAAGTGTGAATACTCCTCTGAGAAACAGCAACAAAAAATTAAAAAGATAAAATGTGACCAGTACACTCTTATGCATGTATGCACTACCTGATAAAAACTGTAGCTTGTGACTTGTTTTTCACTTATTCACATGGGCATATATGTACTATTAAATGTAGTATATGGAAATTACTTGTCTGTGGTACACAAAATTTTTTTATGTGTATTGTGTGTATGGTGTGTGTGTGTGTGTATCTGTGTGTGTGTATAATTTTAGGAGGCTCCAAAATGACAGCCTATAAGGAATAAGATGTGCATTTGCTTGTTTGCCTTAATGGCTCAGGATCTGACCCCAGCCTACAGCAGCCTTCCTAGTTCCAGCCATTATTCAACCACATGCAGCCCTGCATCTGAGCCTGTGAGTCATACGGACTCACTAGAGCCAGGAGGAAACAGTTTTACTCCCAAGTATGTATTTGTGCTTCTCCTTGTGGTTTACTTACTCAGAAGGTAGCTCCCCTTAAATATCTAACAGAGTTATACTCATCCTCTGTGAACAAAATATAGTGCCACTAATGGCCATGTGCTCAGTCGTTTTCAAACATCTCTTTTACACTGTTATACAAATACACATCGCATTTCAACAACTATGTGTTTGTTGGCCCCAACTCTTCCACTACAAATTGACAGACAAGGGAGGAAACACATATCACTGAGTTTTTCACACGGATACCTAGAAATACATCTTGGAATACTGGAAGAGCAGAATGTAGTTATATTCCAAAAATATATGTGAAATGAATTTCTATGTATATGTGATTTCAACTTTAGCTGCTCTTCTATTTTAGCTTATATTTTAGTTTATCTAACTCTATTCAAGGGCACATAGTTTTGCCAAGAAATTATGAATAGTATTGTGGTGGTGATCTGTATGATTTATCTGTATGATGATTTATAAATAAGTCTCAATTATTTGCCCATGTAATCTCTGTTACCCTTCAAAGATGATGTGTAGGATCATTATGACAGTATCAAATTGAATTGAGATGTAGAAAAATGAAGAAAATTCTCTCTCTTCTTGTTAAGAACATTAGCTTAATTTTTTGGGGGGAGTACTCATCAAACTTTTCATTTTAAATGTGTATTTTATATTAAATAGATTCCACTGAATGAAATATCACATCAGAAAGAATGCTTATTGAAACATTTCAGTAAAATCCCATGCGGGGAAACTAGGGATTTATCAAAGAATATGATTGTAATGGAAGATTTGAAGATTGAAGATTTTTTCATTTACTTCCTTCACTCATATGGACTACTGTTCCTAGACTTGTACATATATTTACTAGTGAGGGTAAAATAAAACATACTAGAGAGGAAAAATCATGTTGCCATTATAGGTATTGCAAAGAAACTGTTCTTTTGAACTTCACTGATCCCATGTATTGAAAGTAAATATGAGAGAGACTCAATACATTTCTCTGTTACACATGCACATATACACTTATAATTCTTAATTTTATATGTGACAGTATTTGACTTTTTTTTTTTTTTTGGTACCAGGAATCAAACTCAGGACCTTGCACTTGCCAGGCAGGCACTTATGCCACTGAGCTATATCCCCAGCCCTTGACATTTTATTGAATTAAAAAATTTAGGGTGACCAAAATAACCTAAAGATATGATCTATTTAAAAGCCAGCTCCTTAGGGTCTGTGGAGAATTGTCATCTAAGCAAGCAATAATATGTCCAGTGAAAGGGAGTGTATTATTGAAGATGCTGAGTTAATAGGTAAGATCCTGTTCTTTATAGAAAAGCTGAAATCCTTCAACATATTTTATTTTTCTCAATTTTTTGATTACATCCAACTTTCTCTGTTTAACACCAAGTAAGTGATTTGCTTCAGCTTCTGGTGCTGTCTAGAGACCTAGAGATTCCATTGGTCTTGTCCTGAATTGGAGGTGGTAAGCATTAAAACCCACTTTATAATACATACCACAGTTCACCAACGCTTCTGAATGTGTTTGCTTCTGTTAGCCAACTCCGCATCAGCTTCCTAAGGAAAACTACCACACCCACATCCCCCAGAACTGTGGAAGAGGAATCAAGTCTGTGAACTGAGGCACTACTGTATTTTGCCCTACAAAGTTCTTTAAAGTGACAAATATTTACTGTGTTTGAAAGTTTTTCTCAAAATCCAAACATTGTGCATACCCAGCTTGGGAAATACTTTATCTTCTGGCTGTTGGACAATTGAATAATTTTCTTCACTTTTTTATTATAAAGTAGTAAGATAAGAAGAGTGCCTGGAACACTTTCCTATCTCAGTACCCTATCACCCCTAGCAACAATCAGTGGGAACAAAACCAGGATTTCAAATTTAGACAGAGGTGAATTCTCAAATATCTTACCTATTTCACATACATAAAAATATGGGCTGTGATTACATTTGGTTTAATTTATTTTTAATTTCATATGCTTCATTTTTCTATTCAGTAGCATATTAATAATGTATCAATGCCACAATGCATGTAAAATAGCCAATTAACCACTTGAGATATCATAGGTTTTTAATAAATATTAAGTCTCTTACCCCTGCCCTTGTTACAGTTATTTGTTCTTATGCCCATTTATCACTTCATCCATTCATTTTTTCATGCTTTTATTCATTGATGTAATCATCTCACTTTCTTCATTCTCCATCTTTCAAAACTACAGAGACTTTTCTTGTACAAATAAATTTGTTTATTATTGAAGATACAGAGATGAGAAATGATTCCTGAATTTAAAAATGTCCCAGACCAGTGAAGATAACTTCTTTAAAATCACAAGTGGAACGTCAATTTTTATGAGACAGAAATGAACAAAGGACTTAAGCACAAAGGAGAGGAGCTGTCAAATTTTGACAAACTTGAGCTTATCTTTTCTCAGTTCATGACTGTTCTAAGCAATTTTCCTTAGACATTTCATTTAGTCCTTATAAGAATAGTTCCATCATGACATTACACTCATTTTGCAGATAAAGACAACAAATCAGAAGTAAGTGAAGTCAGAGGCAAAATTCAAATGATAAGTTGTAGATTCTGAATTTGACCTTAAACCAACTTTTTCTAACTATAACATTGTGTTTCCTTCCTGCAGAGTGGTCTTCAGGTTCTATGCTAAAGTCATCATGGTATAAAAGTGAGGGAGAACAGAACTGTGTTCTCCGATGTCACATTTATATAGATTGGAATAGAGATAAAGTGACTAAGATAAAAATGGACAGTGATAGCCTCTTCCCACTAGAAAAATACCCAAGTTCCAGAGAACAGTGATTAGACAAGTGAACAGCAGATAAGAAGAGGCAGACTTTGGGTTCTCACTACCATAAAAGCCGTCATACATTTGTGCACAAGCTTAGCCCTTTTGCTAATAATAACTATGCTTCAACTGTACTCCAGGAATACCCTGATTGTATTTCGTTGAAAATGTCAGTTTGGTTGAGCAATGTTTTTTCTTCTTGTTTTTTAGTAGAGACAAATGAGGAAAAATAATATGTTCAACATTATTTCAGCTAATAACACTCTGAACATTTTACTCAAAAGAAAACAATTGTTTTCCTTGTACTTTAGCTATATCTTTTAAAGTTATTATTATTATTATTAATGTTATCCTTTGGCATTCTCTCCTTTCTTCTTTTCTCTACCATCCCATCCTTCCCTTTCTTATTTACTTTATCTTTACATTCTTTCCAACAATTAATACATGGGATTTAGTAAGGTAAACATCCGTGTAAGAGGGTGAGAGCATGAATAAGGTGGGACAGGCACCACTGTGGAGGACACTGAGGTCTGAGCACTGGGGTGGGAGATAAAATGGCACTGGTGGCCAGGCAGAGGAAGTCAGAGTTCAAATATATGCAGGAGAGTACATATGTAACCGTGTAGTGGATGGCAGCAGAAGTCAAACACTGTTTTAAAAGAAGCCACACAAACCTCATTTTAATGAAACAATCCAATCAGTGTAATTTTGTTTAAAATTGGGCTGAATTGCCACTTACTTAATACTTGTGAAGGGACAATGACGAGAACACAGCACCATTTCTGCCATGTTTCTACCCTTAAATATTTCAATAACATAGACCCAATTATGAGAAAATATTACATAAACTGAAATTGAGGGAGATTTTATTACATAACTGACCTATGATGTTTAAGAGGTACAGTCTGGAAAGTCAAGAAAAGAGTGGGCAATTCTGCAGATTGAAAGGTACTAAATATACGTGACAGCTAAATGTGATGTAAGATCCTGAACTGGACCATTTTACCATAGAATAAAAATGGTTTTGGTTTTGGAAAAAAAGGTCAGTTTCTAATTTTGATGGTTTCATTTTGGAAACTAAGAGAAAGATTTGGTTGTAGATATTATACACTAAAGTTTTTAAGGGTGGTCATGTATCATGTTGACAACTTCCTTTCAAACAATTTAATAAAAAGAAATTTTATTACTCGACAAGTTTGTGGTAAATTTTAAATTGCTTCATGTCATACAAAAGGTTTAACCTGTTATCAAGTGTAAGAATAAATGTTCAAATTCTAGAGTGTCATATAACCCTTGATTCAAATTCAAACCATCGTTCACTACCTGTGTGATAAGGACAAGTAGTTTCAATCCCATATATTTACATGCTGCAGATAAACCTGCTTTAAGAAAAATTAAAATATCTCACAGGTTACCTATGATGACTAAGTTCTTTAGTGTATAAAAAGTGATTAAAAGTGTGCTTGACTCATTAAAACACCAAATCAGAATGGCTATTTTATTACGACTGTTAATACCATCACTATTTTCTTGATGAGTTTGATTCTAATATCTTTAAGTGGGGATTTGCAGCTACAGTAACTAGGACTCAGATCTTCATTATAAATAGCTAGGTGGTCCAGAGCAAAGTACTTTATCTTTGCAAAACCTTGTTTTTCATCGACTTCTATGACCTCACCAGGACCTATAACTTATGCTTGCTTACTATGTCCAATCTGCGCTGGCTTTCTTTTAGTTCCTCAAAAACATCAAGTTTTTTCCAGATCTAAAGCATCACACATTTCTCTTCCCTCTTCCTGGAGCAAACCTTTGCCCTGACTGTCTGGGAATACTGCTATTTTAGATACCTGCTTAGAAGTCAAGTCTCCATAGTCCTTGATCAAGAAGGTATTCTGTTTCATAGGTCTCTATTTTTTATAAGATATATTGAAATTCATACTTTTTCCTCTTTCTTATTGTCTGCATATTCCCCAAGACAAAAGCTTTCGTGAACCCTGTGTTCAGGTCTGTTGATTTCTCTTGTATTCATTGTAGTGAATCCAGGATATAGCACTGGGTCCAGATTTCCACAACTGATATTAGAATGAATCAATACATGAATGAGCCAGGCACAGAACCAGCAGCTTAAGATCCATTATATACCTCTTTATAGCAACCATATAATGCTAATTGTAAAACAGGTATATCTAGCTCTCCATGAATCCTTGGGTTCAATGGATCATAGAGCAAAAATATTTGAAAAACAAAAATTATATCTGTACTGAACATATACATACCTCCTTTTTACATTAAACAATGCAATGTAACAACTAATTACATAACATTTATATTGTATTAGATTTTGTAAGTAATTTGGATACATTTTAAAGTATATGGGACATATGACTATGTAGTATGCAAATACTATGCAGTGTTATATAAAATACTTGAGCATCTATACATTTTGATATACACAAGGGTCCTAGAATAAACCCTCCCAGGAGAGAGGAAAGACTACAAATACCACTATTGCTGTTAACATGATCTTGCTCTTTATACCCCAGGCAAAAAAATTTTTGAAAAGTGGTATTAGATCTTGACAATTCTCAAAGAAAACCTAATTATTTTCCGGTATTAAACATCAAGGCAGGAGAGTAAAGGAGACTCACCCTAATTATATAAAGACACAATGCTGTATGCAAATTTCCATTCCCCACTAAAAAATGAATGATTACTTGGGAAGAAAATAATTGTTTTGGCACTAAATGCAGCTGTTATTTATGTCACATTATTTATAAGACTGATGTGCATAATATTCTTTCAGTCCTGCTATAAATTAAAACAACTCAGGAACACATTACCTACAGGCACTTCTGAGAAGTGTTTATATTTGCTACACTGCTGGTTCTAATAAGAATGGAGACTTTTCTCTATTATTATTAGAAAACAGTTTATGAGGAAAAAAATGAAAAATAAACTCATCATTGTCACCCTAGAATTATGGCAAATTAATTTACAAGTGATGTGACATAAAAATACTATCATAAAAGTTCTAATGATTCATCACATGTTAAATAAGAGTAGCAATGTAAAGTATTGCAAATGGACATCATAATAAGAAAGTGTGCTTCAAACTCCAGTACCTTATGTATTTGCTATAAAACTGGGGGTATATTATTGAGCAGGACAAGACTCAGTTTCCTGACCTATAAAATAAAGGTAATAGTAACTCTTACTTTGAGCTGTAGTCTGAATGCTTTTGTCCTTTCCAAATTCAAGGCTAAAACCTAATCCCCAGTCTGACAGTGTTAGAAGATAGGGTCTTTTTGAAGGATAATTAAGCATGAGATCTCTGCCTTTATGAATAGGATTAGTGTCCTTTTAGGAGAGGCTGTGGAGAGCTAAGTATCCTCTTACCCCGTGTGAAAATACAGCTAAAAACCACCATCTGTAAGTCACAGAGTGGGCTCTCACAGGATTTTAATCTACCTGTGTCTTTTTTTTGGATGTCTTAGGCTCTAGAACTGCAAACAAATAAATTTCCACCTGGTTTGTGATATCTTTCCATGGCATCCTGCATAGACTGAAAAATCCTGTGAAGTTGTTTTAAGGATTAAATCTGAGACAATGTGTGCATTACAGTGTAATGCTGGACATACAGAAAACACTTGACAGTAATGGTGATGATGATGAAAAACATGCAATTAGGTTTTGCATGAAATTTTTTAACCCCTTATTAATGAGTTTAATGAGACAGATAGTTGTTCATAATTGTGTAAGGACTGGGTTAAAGGCCCTGGATTATTTCTTGTTATTAAGGAGAGGAGAGAGTATATGATGTTACTTGGTGAACATGACACAGTATGTAGTGAAAATGGAAGCAAGATTTGTGATATGAAAATACCAAAGACACAGTTTCATCTACTTGTGGATGAGATTTTCCTAGCAGAGATAAGAGGATAAGCCAAAATGCTGAACCTGCTATGGCTCTGTGTTAAGGCACTGATGTGAAGAACTCAAAATGGCTCCCAGTGACCCCACACATTTGATTTTATTATTGGTACTATTTTAGTAATGAGAGAATTGATACTATAGCAGTCCCATGGTTTACCTAAAACCTTACAGCCACTTCAGTGATGAACCTAAGGCAGGGACATGAGGAAATGCTTCATGGCTTTGTACTTTTTAAAGCCAACAGGGAAACTTGATTTCTATTTTTCTTCTGGTAGAAGCCAGTGTCTCATACAGGCACTGCATTAAGTAAGCTTAATGATGTGCTTCCAGGAAACAAAGTGCCTCTGCATGGAAATATCTTTTCTGAGTGTTCCATAATACAGATAACCAAAATGATCTTGAAGAAGTGTCTGTCTTCATTTCTTATCAGCAGCATCTGCCAGACCTCATGTAATCAACAGACACCAGACCTATGTCTATCTGCTATCTCTGCTTCATTGCCACTTTTGCCTCAGGCCCCTTTGGAAGGTACACTGAGTCTGTTTAACTTCTACAGGAACTCATTCTAGTTTTTTATGGAAGAAATTTCTTGGAGCAATGACTGTAATAACAACAGTTATGGCTGCCAATGCTGCTGCTGAGTATTGAGTATCTATGCATCAAACACTGTGCTGGCTGCTTTAGATACATTATCTCTCACCCTGAAAACAACTTCGAAAATGGAACGTGTTACTTACATTGTGTAAGGGTAAAATACATGGTCCAATATTGTACTGCTATGGGAATGCAAGTGGGAGGTTAACTCAGGTCTGTCTGAATCTAAATGTGTGTGTAGTCAGCTATGCCACAATACTGATGGATTTATAATTATCTTAGTGCTTTCTATAATCATTATGATTAGAGCAATTAAAAGCCAATGAACACTTCGGTGAGTCACAATTAATCATTATTCTGTTAATGTAATTATACCTTAGATTTATATTGTACAATGTAACTTTCAACATACTTTAATGTGATTGCCTTCGCTGGTCCTCCTGTCAATCTTATACTTCTTGAATGTAGGCTCCTCTCCTCCCCACTTACAGGACAAACTCAATAAATAAAGTCTTAGAAACCAAGATGGGTGTTTACGCCTAGGATTTTTTATAGATTAGGGGGCTACTGATATAGAGAATACCTTCTTTCATCCTAAATAGGTATGAGGGAAATAAGAAAAGACCATTATACCGTACCTTCTTTGTTTTGTTAAGTAACCCTTTCCCATAGGTGAATATCTATTATGATTCCTTTATAATCTAATGGAAACCTCTGCCTAACATGGTGGCTTCCCTCTCTCAAGGGTTATGTGCCAGTTTGAGGGGGTTGGCTTGACCAGTTTCAACCAATAGGTGTCAAGGCTTTGTAATGATAGCCTGTCCTTTGGCCTTCTCATCTCCCTTCCGTATACCACCAGTCTACCCTTTTCTCTAACCAGCTCCTGGGTAACAACACTTTTATGTGGGTTAGATGAAACTTGACCAGCCAATTTCAAATGCAGCCTCACCTCTGACTTCTGTCATGGGGAGGTGTGAGCTCGCATGGGACAGGGGACAACACAGAATATAAGGAAAGAAAAAAAGATACAGTGACAGCTTACGGGACAGCTGCCTCATGAAGAGAGAAAAGTGACCTTGGAGGTCACAGAGTTTCTCCCTAAAGATACTTAGAAATCTTAAAAGTATAAATAAATAAATAAAGTCTGACATATAAAGTCTATGTTTATGTACTTCAAGTGACTGGCTCTACTTTTTGCACTTTTAATTTTTGGATGATAAATTAAGAAGAGGAAAGTAAACACTGCAAGTGCTTAATAATGAGAATGAAACTGGCACCCATTATCTGGGTTCCTCAGCAGTATCAAGATGCTAATGAGCAGTAAGTATTCACAAAAGACTCACCTTAGTATAATGAGAGATTAGTAAACTAGATTGCAGTGCCCCTTGAAATCATGCATTTGAATCATCCCTCTACAATGTGGCTGTTTCCAAGTGACACATTCTATAGCAGGCCAATAACTCATCTCTGCCTCCCTGAAGGTTTCTCTTCCTATCTCTGTACCCAAAATGCATTACTCATAAATATTAACATTTTGTTAGTGCCGGATCTCAAGCCAATTTGAATGGGTGAGATTGGGATGTGATTTGACTTGAAAAGAATAATGAAGTTATTGTGAGTCCAAGGACAGAAATGAGTTTTGCAGAAGAAAACATCTGAAATAGTGCATAAAATAAGAGACAATCTTTGGTTTCTTTAATTACAGTCCAAAAAGGAAAAATCACAAATGAGATATTAGGCTCATTTTTACAGACTTAAAATTGGATATTGACCCTTCAAGTTAATTTTTCTCTCACCTCCAAAACCTCAAGAATAGGCTTTTAGAATAAAAGAATGTCTAGCACATATTAGCTATTATTATCAACATCTCTACACACATCATGAAATCTTCAAAAATCTTGGCTGAATATTAATTTCCATTATTCTCTCCAGATTGTTATCTTGCTAATTTACCTACAAATTGTACTCATGAGATTTGAACCCAGAGTTGTTGGAATCCAGAGCTGGGGATTTGAACAACTACCAGGTACACTTGTTAATGCTACTATGGTAAGGAGGAGAACAGAGCAGCATCGAAACTCTACAGCTCTTGCTTTGCAAATCTCTTTCCTCTTGTTTAGAGAATCACTCTGAGCTCACATTTCCCTCAGCTTAATGATAACACACATCATTAGGCTCAAATAGGTAGACTTAAACTATTTTTCCGTGCTTTTTCAGCAAAGTAAGATTCTATATCATATACCTTAAAGGCGATATTTGTGAGCAGTGCCCACTTGATGTCTCTAAATGTATCTGCATTGATGGGCTCTATGACTACTTAATGTTTTAAGGTAATTAAGCCACAAAACTCTTTGGAATAATGTTTAGGGCTGACTTAAACCCTTAAAAGCCATTAGCTGTTAACTGCCAAGTTGCTCTGAGTCTCTGTCTGCATGAAATTGAATCATATTTGAAACAGTTTGTAGGCTAGTGGCAAGATTCATAAAACCTGACAGCTTTATATCTTTCATCACAAACCAGGAAATGGAGGGAGGGTGAAGAATTGGATTTGGGAAGGGAAAGAGCACTCAACCTTCCATTCAATATTTCTCTTGCATCTGTAACTAATTAACCCCATTTTACCATCATTTAATGAATTTGCTGATGTTTATTTGCTAGAGAATTTTAATCTAAAAATATTTCCATCAGACAGATAGTGTTGGAAATTTTCCCTTAAATTGAGATTTGAAAAAGAATATCTCCTAACACACATATGCAATTTTTTAAAAGTGTTAGACATTGGCCATTCTGGTAAATATTATACAATCATCTGCTAATCCTCCACACAGGTGTCTCTAACCATGCTTAGAAATGCTTTTGTCACTTCAGACCATGGCATCGTCAGAAGTCCATTCTTTTAGGCCCCACACATGTCCACCCCAAATCTTTCCAACCTGTCTTTTCTCTCACTTATCCACATAGCTCCCTCTAGCAAGGATACTCTTGCATGTATCCTTTGATCTCTGTGTGCAAGTGTGGGGTCTGGGCCTCACATGTGCCAGGACAGCCTCAGAGTTTTGAGCTCTGTGTTCAGATAGATAAAGTGAGGTCAGCTTATATTTGAAAGGAATTATACACTATTTAAGCTATGAAATAGGGTAGTATAGGCAAAAAACATAAAAAGCCTTCATTGTACCACTTTGATGGAAAACCATATTAATTCCAATCAGCATATAGCTAACATGCTGTAGAGCACAATTAGAGATGGTTATGGCTTATGATTTTAATTGCACAGCAATGGTGGGTACATCATTACAACCGTTTTGTTTTTATTTTGGATACATTATGTAATAACTTAGAGGAGAAATTAGACACTTTATTAAAACAAATAGGCCTTGGATAGGTTTTTTGTAATTTTGCCTAATTATAGGCTAATATAAGTGTTCTGAGCATATGTAAGATAGGGTACACCAGAGATTCTGGGGTCTCTCTGCCATAGTCACTATGTGGGAGATGGGCACGAGGCATAATAATGAAGAGGATGTAGGCTAGACAGAGATGTCCTGAGAAATTAAGCAGTGGTGATCTCAGGTGAGGAAGCACATGGTGGTTCTGCCCTATGTGGTGTGAAGCCAAAGACAGTTTCATACAGTTTGTGGGGGTGGGTGTGAAAGTGCAGTCCTTCAGTTTAGCTGACTGCTTGATCCCCACTTCTACCCCACTGTCTATGTCTATGTGTCAAGACTCAACTTTGGATTCTTTTCTCTTCCTTCCCCTGGAGCATAGGTCAGGGAATCACTTATAGGTCAGGAACTTACTGTAGAAATCAAAGGTAAAAGAAGCCACAGAAACTATGCAAACACATGGAGATTAAACAATGCACTTTTGAATAATCAGTGGGTTACAGGAAAACTCAAGGAAGAAATAAAACAATTTCTAGAGTCAAACAATAATGCCAGTAACAATGTAATAGAACTTATGGGAGAGAGTAAAAATAGTCCTAAGAGGAAAGAGTATAACTGTGAATGCTATATCAAATAAAAAGAACAAGCCCAAATATTACCTAATGAGTCATCTCAAGATACAATAAAAACAAAAACAGTCCAAATTCAAAACTGGAGCAAGGAAGGAAATTATAAATATCTGAGCAGAAATTAATGAAACACAAACTAAAATAGCAATTCAAAGAATTCTTGAATTGAAAACCTGGCTATTACAATAAAAAAAAAACAAAAACACAACACAAAATAGAGAAATCCTTAGCCAAATTTATCCAAAGAAGGAAAGTAGAGACCATATCAAGCCAGGTGTGGTGGCACATGCCTGTAATTCCAGCACTGGGGAGGCTGAGGTAGGACTATCCTCCTGAGGCCAGTGTGGGGTACAAAGTAAGAGCAAGGCCCGCCTGAACTACATAGTGAGACCCTGTCTCAAAAAGACAAAAACAAACAAACAAATAAACAAAAAACCCCATATCAATGCAATTAGAAACACAAATGATGAAATCACAACAGATACCACTGAAATCCAGATTATGTGTAACTATATTGAAAACATGCACTCCAAAAAATTACAGAATCTAGAGGAAATAGATAAATTTCTAGATGCACATGAATTACCATAATTGCATCAAGGAGATATTAAAAACTGAACAGTTCAATAGCATACAGTGAAATTAGAGCAGTAATAAAGTGATTAAGAAACTAACAACTAAAAAAATTCTCAGAAGTCAGTGGGTTTACAACTCGATTCTATAAGAACAACAGGGGGAAATGCAACTCCAATATCCCTCCATTCTTTAATGAAATTGAAAGGGAAGGAGTACTGCCAAACTCATTCTTGGAAGTCTGCATTGCTGTGATTCCAAAACCAGACAAAGATTCAAAAAGAGAGGGAGACAGAAGAGAGACAGAGACAGAGACAGAGACAGAGACAGAGACACAGAGACAGAGGGAGAGAGAGAAAGAGAGACACACACATAGAGAAAGAGCGAGAGAGAAGGACCAGGGATATCAAAGATATAGGTCAACAGCACAGTGCTTGCCTGGAAAGTGCAAGGTTCTGAATTCACTTCTTGGTGACTTCCCACCCCCCTCCCAAAAAAAGAAAAGAAAACTGCAGGGACAATCTCTTTAATGAGCCTAAAAGTCCTCAACAAGATACTGGTAAACTGAATGCAAAACATCATTAAAAAATCATACACTGTGATGAAGTAGGTTTCATCCCAGGGATACAAGGATGGTCCAACCTATGCAAATCTATAACTGTAATGCAGTAAATGGAAACTGAAATCACATGATCACTTCAGTAATGGAGAAAAAAAAAACTTTGACTCAATGCAACATCCTAAAGAAAAAGATTAAAAGATTGTGCACACACCCTCGAAATTGTGTTTGTAAATACAGAGAACAGAGGAAGAAAATGAACACTGTTTCTGACGGGGAGCTGGAGCTCTATGGCAGAAGAGCTCTGCTTTTTGTTAGGTATGTTTGGTACTTTTCAATAGTCTTCTTATGTGTATGTATTACCTTTTTTCCATAAATGTAAAATAGGATAAAATAGAAAGGAGTACTAAGGAACTGAGCCAGATCAGTTACAGTAGGAAAGCAGAAGTGGTGATTCAAGACATTCATTGAAAAGTGGTTCAGAATATACTTTCAGATATTAAGAATTGTTAACCATAAATAAAGATTTTTGTAGTCAAGCATGTTTGCAAGTAAGATAGATAAAAGTAAAGTGCTCTCAATAGCAGAGTTTTCCAGGTAATTGAAATCTGTGGTGCAGTCATATTTCATTGCTTAGACTCATTAATCAAGAGATATTATTTTTTCATGAAGCCCTTTGTGGATAGAATGTTCTGACCAAAACACTTTGTTACATGATCTTCTGATATAGAAGTCGGTAAATCATATCCATCCTGTTGACCAAACCCAGCTTGCTGTCTATTTTTGGAAATAGTTTTAAAGGACACAGTGTTTCCAGGTGATTTACATATGATTTGTGGTGCTATGAAGTTACAACAGGAAGGTTGACAACATACCACAGAGATCTTATCATCTGCAAATCTTACACTATGCATATCTTATCCTTCAAGAGAAAGGGTGACAATCCTTGATTGAGAAGATAAAATTGCCAGAACTTTTTGGCCATGTAGATGCAATGAACAACATAAAAGGACTGATGGAGACTTCAAAAATTTAAAGGTTTACTGCGGCTAGGCAGGAAATAAAATGATTAAAGCAGAGGAGGCATAAAATAACAAAGACTGGCAGAAATTTCAACAAAAAGGAGAAAGGACTCCTAGCAAAGGGGTCAGGAATTTGTCATTAGAATCCATGTGGAAATCATTGCTAAGTGTTGTTATATCAATTTTTCCTATCAAAAATGGCATTCATTATATTTTATAAGATCTTCTGATTATTCACTTTTGCAAAGAAAATTGTAGCTAAACCAAACACAACTCTATATGGAACACAGACAATTAGTGAACAATTTATGATCTCTGGTATAAAAGAATCCCAGGTTACTGGCTTGCTGTGCTGGGTGATGTTGTACTTTCATTAAATACAATTACATCTACAAAGGGTTTAGAAAAGTCCAAGCACTTGCTATTTATTTTCCTGTATTATACAAATGTGCAATCACTGCTATAAATAATAACTATAATTTGAGAGTAGTATTTTGTCTTCTTGAGGAGTAGGTAGGATATGGGAATGAATAATTAACTGAGTTTGAAATATGCTGATCTTCTAAAGTACACAGTAGAATAGGAATTTCTTAGTCAAAAATTCTTTTAAAAGAAACTATCTCGAAAACAACATAGAGAAAGGTCATATTTTCAGCAAAACTAGGTGAATAGAAGATAGGAGCTGGTACAAGGGAGAGAGAACAGAGAGGAGCTTTGGCCTGAAATTTTGGAGCAGTAGTTAAAACAGTCAGAGGACCGCAAAGAAGAAAAGTGACTAGCACACACAATGAGGAACTGAAGAATATTTGGAATTACAGGAGTCAGGGAGCTTCAGGTTTGGAGAAAAAATAATAAATTTGAAATTATAATAATGATCAAAGTTACAGTCTGGTGGGGCTACTTCTGGACTTTGCTTAAGAAAAAATTTCCATGACTAACAACTAAGACTTAAAAATAATCAACTGAATGTACAAATAATTAAGAATAAAGGTGTGTGATCTTTCCAATCTATGTTACTGTATTACTCAGCTCTCTGCCACTATAATGAAATATTTGAGGAGATTATTTTATAAAGAGGAAAGGTTTGTCTGAGCTCATAATCTGGGAGATTTCAGTCCATGATGAGGTAGTCCATTATTTTGGGCCTTTGGCTGGACAGCACATCACAGAAGGTATGTATAGCAGAGCAAAACTGCTTACATTATAAGCTGCATAGTACAAAGAAAGGGAAGAGGAAGGGTCTCCCAGTCTGCTTCGAAGGCATGTACTGAATGAACTGAGGACTCTCCTATAGTCATATCTCCTAAAGATCCATAGCACCTCCCAATAGCACCACACTGGGGACCAAGTCTTCAACATATGCCCAGTAGAGGGAATTCAACATCTAAACAACAACAATCAACTTACCAATAAGGTATTTTTATGTGGTCATGGAAATAGACTAGCTCTTATTAGGCAGAAAAGATACTTTCTAAATGAAGAATCTACTCAATAATTACTTGAGGTATTTGAACACAATAAAACCTTTCAGTAGTTCTAACAGACACATAATACATATATACATATATATACACACCATATGTGTTGTGTATCTATAAATATAAGTATATATTCATCTTGTGAGTTTTGTTGAGAGAGAAAAGAGAAATATGGTCACTGAGGTATGTATAAAAATACATAGAGGAGAGCATTCTAGAAATGAAAATATCAAATATTCTTCATAACTAACATTTCTTTAGTCCATCTGTACTCACTGATTGAAAAGGAGCGGCTTCAGTGTCCCTTACAAATGGGATTAAAGAGGAAAATGACAAGGGGGGCTGGGAATTTAGCTCAGCGGCACAGCACCTGTCTGGCAAGTGCGAGGTCGTGAGTTTGATTCCCGGTACTGGAAAAAAACAAAAAACCAAACAAAAAAGAGGAAAATGACAGATCTTAGTCAGTCACAGTCTTAAATCAGATTTTAAGTCTTGATAGTAATTTCTTAAACCTAAATAGAACCTGCCAAGTGAGACTAAGTTGGAATGGCAATACTACATTTTTAAAATTTTCACTGTAGAACTGATGAAAGGAATGAATTCCTTAAGCTAACATTGCTGGCGTGATATGCCTACTTTCCTATTATGTTTTCTTTGTTTTTTTTTTTTTGTGCAGTACCTGGGATTGAACTCATGACTCTGTGCTTGCCAAGCAGGTGCTTATACCACTGAGCTATATCTCCAGCCTGCCTATTGAGCTTTCCTATGGAAAGGTAGATAATATTTTTACAAACTATTTCTTTCAAACCAAAGTTGTAGCTAATTTAACTACAGCTTCAGCCCCGGCTAGTAACTCCCATTAGACAACAGATATGGTTTACTCCTGGACCAGAATTCCATGGGCATTAATAATATATCTGTCTTCTCCCAGAGTTCATTTGAATGGAGCCCAAACTTGTGCAGAACTAAAAATGTGAGGAAAATATTTAGAGTGTACATTAGTTTGATAATATTTGAATGTGCATCTCACAGCTAGGGTGGATTGAAGTAAATGTGCTACTGACAAATATCCTAAGCAAAATTTCATTGCATTTCAATTTGAGGTACCTTGAAACTTGGAATGGACATCTTTTCCATGCTTGTGTTTCAAAGTTGGATGTGCCATTATGTTAAAATGATTACCTTGAAAATTGAATGTTAAATCTTGAAAACAAAAGCATTAACCATTATTATGAAATTTTGTCAAGTAACAAGTTTTAAAAATCCTTTCCCATTAATGCATTTTCTCCTACTATGGCATCTTTCAAGAGAAGAAAATCCTATCATCGCCTCTAAATCCTTCTTTAAGTTCTCATTGATCATAGCCTTACAAAAAGATTACCAAAAATAGTCCTACACTGAGATAATATGTTAGAGATTTTGGAATATCTCAACACTCCATTTTAGATTAAATCTATTGGTTTCTTAGGTTCATGTTCCGTTCCATTGATAAAGACGGATTATCAGACTGTGCCTCTTAATTAAGGACAAACAATAAGTATGGCTTCTCATAGTTGTAGCACAAATACCCTAACCTTTTTCTTCTGTATTAAAAATCCTATATGTAATCTATTTGTCATTTAGGTGAATAATACAGCTATTGTGACTTCAAAGAATCAAGTATTGACTTAGGAAGAAGCAATCTACCTAGCAGCAGGATTGTATTTTTTATCATGATTGGACTTTAAACTTTGCCACTATTGCTACTAGTTCCAAAGTAATAGAAGAGCAGAGCTGAATTTTAAATCAGCTTTTGATGGTGATAATTAATATATAATTTTGTTTAATTAAAGAATTTTTAATTTGAGAGTAAAAAGCCAATTAGGAAGGCATTACATGCTTTATTCTAAAAATTTAAAAGTAGTTTTGGATCAAAAAGTGTTAATTATGGTTAAATCTTCAAAGATATGGGTTTTACTGTTACTTTGTTACATGTTGGTATTCATGAGTGAAAAATCAAAGTAATGTTAACTTTTTGATAAAATAATATTTGTTAGCAGGTCAAAGCATAATTTACACATTGAATAACCATTTAACACTACTATGACATAGTACTGAAATATAAGGAACAATGTGTTAATCTATATTGTACACAGCTTTTGTTGGCTCTAGAATCATGAAATGTGTACCATTAAAAGATATATCCTTGGGGCTGGGGATTTAGCTCAGCGGCAAAAGCGCCTGCCTGGCAAGCGCAAGGTCGTGAGTTCGGTTCCCGGTACCGGAGAAAAACCAAAAAAAAAAAAAAACCAAAAAACAAACAAACAAAAAAAATAAATAAAAGATATATCCACATCCTGTCTTTTTTCAGTTCTTATAAAAAAATGAAAAACCAATAATAAGTGAATAGTAAATGGATTTTTCAAAGATCATGTTAACTGGAGCTGGAGATTCAAATTTTGGTGAATGTCTACATTGTGCATTTTTTTTAGGTGCAGATGCCTGGAGATGGTTTTTATATGCAAGAAATTAATTATAGAAAAACTATTTTTTGAGAAAATTACTCTTGAGAAAAACTAGAAAGAGGCTGGATACACCATCATACCTCAGTGCAAGTCTGCTTCCTGTGGAACAAAGAATGAAAGGCAGAATGATTACAGAAGTCTTAGACTGCAATGACGTTCTAGAAAAAAGTTTGTTGAATTCAGTGAATCCAGACCTCAGGGCTTCTAATGAGAGTCCTGTGTTTCCTATCGATAATACTTATTTAGAAGAACCTCTTCCAAGCTCAGTCATTGGCTAGGAGCAACCTATGAAAAAGCACTACCTCTCTGCAGAAGCTCCTGTGAATCATAGAATGAAGCAACAGGGCCATTAGTCAAGTAGCATTCTTTTTGTTGGAGATCAAAGAAGGACATTTTCATAGCTGTCACAATGTTCTAAATTATTTAATTATTTTCTCATCTATGAAAGATTTTCCTATCATAGTCTTTACCTATAATAGCAGTATTTTCCATAAAGAGAGGCTGTATTTGGCTGTGGGTAATGATTTACTGTTGGTAATAAATAAGAGCCACGTTATTAGGAGGTTTTGATATGATGTAGAAGAAAGGGTAATAGGTTAGGGTAATGATCATGATGCACTGGAATAGCAAGAATTGTGGTTATTTGTAAGTACTGTCTCTCTTCATGAGTCGCTGTAACAGATGTTCGACACGACTTCACTCTAATGCTCAACTTTGGTAATTATAACTCTGTGTAAAGTTATTTTTTCTCCATTTTAAAGAAGAGAATGCAAATCTGGGCTCTGTGCAAGATCATTTCACTTGGCTTTCATCAGACCACTTAAATTCTCTACAGTTCACTTCCCAATCTGCAAAGCAAGGTAGTAACAACTCTTTTAAATAAGGTGATACAAGGTTTCAATAGTGTAATGATTTGGACAAAACATCCCTTATATCTTTTGACAACTTTTACTTACATCTAAATTCCCACTTGTATTAGCTTACTATAGTACAGTTCTTTTTTCTCATTCAATACTATCTGAATAGCAACCTTGTAGAAGGCCTTCTGAAAGTCTTAGCTATGTGTGCACTAGCGTATTGCTATATTTGAATGGAGAGCAATGTCCCAGTATAGTAGTTAGAAAAATATTTGGAGCCATAAATTGAAAACGTCAACCCAGTCCAAATGATCTAACTCTTCTCTCTCAAGTTGACTTCCCAGTAATTGCCCGAACGTTAGATTGTGAAGATATTTATTTTTTCTAAGCCTAAGTTTCTTCTTTTCATGAAATAAACATAGATACAGTTTACCATATAAAGTTGTTGTTTGTTTGCAGCATTAGGCACTGAACTTGGGGTGCTCCACCACTGAGCTGCATATCCTGGTCTCAAACTTGAGATCTTTCAGCCACGGCCTCTTGAGTAGGTAGGATAAGTAGGTATAACACCACACCTGACTCATCTTGTATAGTTTTAAAAAGAACTAAATGTACATGAAATTCATCAAAAGTAGGAAACCAGGATTGACTGTGTAATTATTGTTAATATATCATTTGAAAACACAGTATTAAGTGGTAATCTTCTAGTTCATGGTCCAAAAGTCAATTTCAAAATCAAGCTTTTTTGTTATTTCTCTCTGTGCTGATGGTAAAGTGGATGTATTGGAAAGAAAGATAACAAGACAGACAGAGGAACTCATAGGCTAATTTACTCAAAATCATAAACTATAGCTAAACTTTTCTTACTCATGATGGCTACTTTTTAAATTTTAAGCAGTTATACCCATAATTTAGAACCATTTAAGTATTTCATGGAAATAAATTTTACTATAATGCTTTAGGAAATAAATAGAAAAATAAGATGTAGAAAACTTAAACACCTGACATTTATAAATGAAATGAAAGTATGCCTGAAGGAGAAGAGATTTGGAAATTTTTGTATTTTCCCTAGAAAATCAGTTAAGTTTACATAAAAGATTTTTTAAAATCTACTCTATGTTTTACATAAAGGCATCATCTTTTTTTATGACTAAATAGGAATATATGGGAGTGAAGGCCCAATAGAAAATATACAACTCTTAACTCACATGATTTACTTCAAATTTTAATAATATTTAGTTAGAACAAATATTGAAATGAGGGTTCAGTTCTCAAATTCATTTGGCCTTTTGAGAAATCTTCCATTATTTCAATTACCAATTCACAACGTTTAAGAAATTGTGTTCTCTCACAAAAATTTCTCACACTTCATCTTCTTATATTTTCTTATTTTCTGTCTCTGAACCCCTTATTTTCTTTTTAGCACTAATCACAAAAACTCTCATCATTTTATTTTTAGTTTAATTTTATAGGTTCTTTCTTAAAACATAAAATCCAAGATATTAGAAATACATAAACATTTCTTTTTTAATCTCTTCATTCTACATGCCAAACAAAGCCTCTGACACATAAAAGGTACTCAAACTTCCTTCGAGAAGGATGGAAGGAAGATTGAAAAAAGGAGAAAAAGACAGAAAAAAGCAAAAGAATGGAATGAAAGATATTGACAAGCAAAGGGAGGGCAAAGAATGGAAGAAAGGAAAACAGAAATGGCTCGAGCCCTGTCCCATATAATGGGGGTCTTACTGCTTCCTTAGGAAACCCCCATTACAATCTGTTTTATGATGCTGAGCAACTTCAATTTTCTTAGTCCTGCCATTCTGCCTCAATTGCTTGTCAAGTTGTAATGTAGAAGCCAGTTTTTGCTTGATGTTCTATTAATTCCAAACTATAGTGGTAGCAAAATTTACTAACATTTTCTCAGGCTGAAGGAAATTATTAGGGTAGAAAACCATCCTACTGAATATAACATTTCACTATTCATACAAATCAATGAGTTTTTCCCATAAACATGATTTATCCATGGTAGTTGTAATTTTTTTTGCCTTTTCCTTCTCCTAACACTAATTTTTTCTTATTTCCAGATGACTCCACCTCATCCCCAACCTAGCTTGTCACACAGTAATTTAGATCTCTTTCTTCCTAGTTCTGCATTTATATTCATTTTTTTTTCTTGCTGCAAAAGTACCAGTTACTTCCTCATTATTTATTTGTACCTTGCTTCCTTCCATGAAGGATTTGTTATGTTATGTGATCAACTGCAATAAAAAGAAATAAGAAAAATGTAACTATAATATGATCATAGGATTATGATTAAACCAGTTCTGTTCAGCTGAAGTAAAAGAAAACATAGCAACAGGAAAAATGAGTTAGGAACAGGACCAAGAAACATAGACATGTGTTAGTATCTAAGCTTTAGATCTAAGCTGACATATTAATAAAACACCAAAAATGTAGTTAATGTCTTCAGACTCTCGGTTAACCTGAACGCTTTCTTGGGTGCATTCAGGCAGCCATAATTAAAAGAGAACCATGGCTGATTTTATCCACACACAGGAAACACTGCAACTCCACAGACATTCACAAGGCTGTGCCCAGCATGTACAATATTTTGGGGACATAGATGCTAAGAAAGGACACACTGATGGCAGGGAAATTAACTCAGAGGCAAGACTTCAGGCCTGATCTGATAAACTCATGAATAAGGGTGGCTGGACAGCGAATAGAAAGCATAAAAGGCTGACTGACACGAGGCTGGGAGAATCCATAGAAAATGGCATGTTATAAAATACTTGGACGCAACAAGAGCCTAAACAGTGGCCAGTCAGTGACCTCTTTCAGCCTCCTGTGGACCACTCCAAGCCCCCACTTTCTTGTGGTTTAGGTTTATGGCTAGATTACCTTGTATTTACTTCCTGAAGAGGGTGGGGAAGGTACTATAGCTTTCTCACTGAGCCACACTCAGCTCACAAATATTGGGACCAGGAGCACACAGAGATCTGGGCTAGAACTTTAATATGCCACTCACTGAAACAGCTATTTCCCTTAATGGTCTCTATCCAAAGAATAGCCCCGTGAAGGTGACATTGGCTATTAACCTATTCTGCGTGTGGGAGGCCCACACAAATGATGCCTGAATTGTTCCTCAAGAACAATTTGAGTGTGAATAGAAACTGCAAAATAGACTCTGTCACCCACGAAGAAAAGATCCTTATCATACATGCAGAAATTATTTTTGAAGATTCTCTAGTTAAGGAAGCAGGCTTATAACCATGGGTAGATATATATAGGAGGATGATTTTTCAAAGGAGAAAACAAAACTAACAGGCTTTACCACTGATTGTGTTTATTAAATTGCTCAGCATGACATTGTTAATAGTCACAAAAAACAATTTGGGTGTGCAAAGTGACCCAGAATAGAACCTATTATGATGCATAAACTGTTTTAAATATCTACTGAGTGGTTTTTGTTTTCTTTTCTTTTCTTTATGAGCTGCCCTTCAAGGAAGGAGATTTTAAAGGCAAAGGAGATAACTTTGCTCCTGCCTCCATTTCAGAATAACAGCAGGCTCATGCTTAAGCCATCCATGACTTGTCTTAGGTCTACACCTAAGAGAGGAAAAATGTGAGTGTGTGGCTTGTACATGGGTGTATATAGAATATATGTGTGAAAGTATATTACATATATAGGTGTATGTGTAGTATATATACATTTGTATGTGCATTATGGTACACAAACCTGCATGGGTATATTCATATTTTTGTATATATACATATGATGGGTAGGTGAGTTATTTATAATAAACCCATCTTCATCTGATTGTAGTCACTATTAACATCACAAAGGGATACAAATTACAGCAAATTTGGAAAAAAATTTTGTTAGAGAATATTCCTGATGAATTCAACTAAATCCACTGACATAGTCGACAGGGAGAGGTACTAAGGCTGCCAATGTTAATAGCAACATATGAGGAAGTATGATATTCATAGAAAAGGGTTAGAGCAAGGCAATAGGAGACACCTGTCAACATGTATGAAATAGCAAGAAACTCCCAGAGTTAAAATCTGTTTTGAAGTTCAATGCCTTGTGTGAATTCATGCTGAAACATACAACTTTCCTGTGGTAAGACTAGAAGATTGAAACCACAACAATGGGAAAACTAGAAAACTCGCTAAACTTTCGAGGAGGCAGGGAGCAGAGGTCAAGGAAAGATGTGCATTTAATATGCTCCCAAGGTAGAGCCAGATGTTTCTCAATCATTTAAAGTATTCTGCCTCTCATAATTTGTATAATAAATTTCTGATCTGAAGTCCCAAATCTCTTAGTAATACACTTCTGTAACTTGTTAATGAAACATCTGACCTGACCTCAGCTCACTTTGAGGCAGAAACTGACCTGGAAGAATGTAATTCAATTGTAGCATTTTTAAAATGTCTTAATATTTTAAAAGGTTGAATAATTAATATGTCAGTGTTGCATTATATTGAATATATGTTCAATAATTCTTTAATCTGGAAAAAATTTTGGATTTTGAAAAATGTACAAGTGTTTTAAATTAGAAGTGTGGTCCTTTATTAGTCATACTGATATCTCAGAGTGATATCTATTTTTATGTGCTTGTTCTTGTGCAAACCTTACTTTGAATATGTGCTCATTTAGACCTCATTATGCCATTCTGAGGAAGATACGATGATCTCTGTTAATGGACAGAGATGACTAAGCCTTATTGACGATTATTTACTAGCTCCAGATTCCAGTTCACCAATATCAAGAATATCTTTCTGACTTTCAATGTCATTTTGACCCTGTGATTTTTATCAGAAAAGTGTCTGTATGAAAATAAATATATGAGAAAATGTCAAATCTGAAGTGAAAAAGTCTGTTAGTCTGAAATCTATTACTTTTAAAGAAACATACAATTAACAATGTTTTAAAATAAAATACCTTCTCAGATTTATTTCCTAATTAGAGTTCCTGCATCAGTTTTTCCAACCTAGCATCTGTATCACAAATTTTTAGAACTTCATGTATTACTGATGTTTCAACATCCCCACAAACAGGCTACAAATGGCCCTCCCAAACTGGCAGAAACAACGCTGGTCTCTACAATTGTCCCATATTACCTTACCCTGATTATGTCATAGGCAGGCATAGTGGAACATAACTGTAATTCCAGCACTGTTGAAGGCTGAGGCAGGAGAATCACACCTTTAAATCTAGCCTGGGCAACTCAACAAGATAATAAAAGAGATATTAGGCAGTAAGGACATGTTCCTTACTCTTTGCAAACAATATGAGGTCCCTTTTCCCTTTTGCAAAAGGAAAGGGGATGAAGAGATGGAGGGAAGTAGAAGGGAGAGGAGAGGAAAGAAAAGAAAGAAGAACTAAGATGTGTCATGTACACATACAGTCTCCCCATGATGAAAGTAATTATTATATACTGCAAACAAGGCACTTGCTCCTGGGACCTGACCCTCTCATCCCCCTACAGCTTGGTCATGCCCGCTGTTTAATAACTTATTCCATACGGTCCCGGTGTGGCATTCCGTATCAACTATCTCCAAATTTTATGAACATAATAAATTCCTTAATCTCATGTGCCTAAATGTGCTAGAGGGATCCATAAAGATTCTACAAGTGCGATTGGTTACCTAGTCTATGATACAACACCTATTTTTACTCTTAACCCAGCAAGTCTCAAAACATAGAGCCAAATCAGCGATGGATATAGTTTATGTATTCTTATCTGCCCATTAATTGTAGCAACTCTATAATACCTACACCCTGGCTGAGAATACATATATATCAGTAATTCCTAATTATTTAAATCTTTGGCTTGTCTATTTCTAAAGTGAATCATGAAGCCTCTAAGCTTTTACTAACAATAATAAATTGCAAAATGCCACCCAAACAAAGCAGTTGAAAACCTTCTGCAGTCTATTATTTCCAACCCTGTTTCTGCAGGAACTGAAAAAGTGCTCGGTTGAGTAGTAGCCCCTAGGTAGAATCTCATCTGAAGATCCCACGAATGTGAAGAAACGGTCTGTATTTATGAATGAACAACCATACACAGAAAGAAGTTCGAACAATTTGTTTCTATTTTTGAATAGAAATAAAATAGGAGGGCTGACTTTTTCATAAGTATCATTCCAATTTTAGTATATGTGCTGCCTAAGCGAGCACTGACTTTTTCATAAGTAAATTAAACGCTTAACAAGTTGATATCTAGCAGAGCACAACGCTTTGGGCAGTCATCAATTGTGCTAAATATGTGGCATTAAGTTAATTGCAAGTTATGTGGCATCTTCATAAGATATAACTCCAAATGGTAGGTTTAGATACATCCGTTTCTGGTTTCTAATGGCTTGGTTGGTCCTATAATCCAATTAAACACAGAACATTCAGCCCTCTCGCCTAGAAAAGCACCCATATTTAGCAATATAAAATGAAATGGTTGTGGTGATCACTCTGCCACATACAGTGAGATGTGACAATTTAGAAAGACAATGGGTATGTTAATCTATTCAATGGAGTTTCAAAGCTACTAACATTCAAAAGAATAAAGAAAAGCATAAGCCTTACAGCTGTTTAGACAGATGAGCCAACAAGGATACCAGTTTGTACCTCCCTTGTTTCCTTGTTATCATGGAACAATGGCTATGCCAGTAAATTAGATCGTTTTTTTCCTTTTGTCTTGTTTATGTTGTCTTGCAGGCTCGTCATTATTTTTTCAGTGTATAGTATAGATCATCCACTAAGGGATAACTCTAATAAGTTATATGCTGTTGGGATTTGTCACTCTGCCAAGGACAATTTGCACAAGACTTAAAAAGTCTACTTAAGGTGCCTTTAATTCCAGAATTTTCAAAGCAGGAGCTTTATCTTCTGCTTGAAGGCATGCTTACAGTGTGCTGTTACTGTAAATTTCCCGTGCTTTGATATTAGGAAAGTCCATTAAATTTGCTGTGACTAATGAACAGTAGTTTTTACATTTAACTTTTATTGATAACTACTTTCTTATGCAGTAATTATATGAACTACCAGAAAAACTAGTTTAGAAATTTTTCTATGCTATATACCACATTGAACTGTCCATACCTTTTGCTACAGAGGTAATAGTAGTGGATATTTATGATATTTCCATGCAAAATAGTTCAGTTTCACTCTGCCTTCTCCAATGACCACTAAATTGCCTTTCTAAAAAATTGCCAACCATTGCCAAGGTTTCTAAACCCAAGTGTGAGACCATTTGAATCTCCTGATCAGCATTATTGGCCTAATATAGAACAATTGTTTATCCTTGGGCCAATCAGCAGGTCTGGATTGATTCTTCTTCTTGATTCTGCTTTAAAAATATGAGAGAAATGATGAGATAAAGTTTAAACACACAACAAGCTGGATGTGGTGGCGCATTCCTGAAATCTCAGCACTCTGATTGGCTGAGACAGGAGGACTACAACTTTGAGCTTAGCCTAGGCAACTCAGGTAGACTCTTCTCAAATTAAAAAATAAAAAATTGATAATACTAGAAATGCAGCTCAGTGTGAAGGGCCTATGCTCAATCACCAGTATTGCAAAAACAAAACAAAAATGAAAACATAAATAAAACAAAAAAACTAAAAACACTGTGCACAGAATGCCTACATAATGAGAATACTGATCTAAAAAAGAATCTGATATTGAGATACAAAAGAAAATAAGAACTGGAACTTTCAAATTTTCTGGAGTGATTACTAAGGCTCACTTCTTGCTAGATCAGGTGTACCAATAAGTTACTCTTGCTAAGTTTGACTGAAATTAGCTTATTATTTCTTGCCAAAACAGTCCTGCCTGACACAGTAGGAAGTATAAAAGTGGCTTTTGATGTCAATGTTGATCTGAATAAGGGCTCAAGTTTATGACATACATGTTTTCCTCTCTTTCTGAATTGGAGTGAAAGCCGCAATAAAAATTTTGAGTCATATCTCATAAATTATCCCATTTATAAACACAAAATCAAGAGAATTTCCCAAGAGTTATGACTTTAGAGATAAATACTAGGGATTAAAAATGAGTGGATTAGTTCTCTCGGATTGACTTGGAATCCATTCATTGATCAGAAATTTGGTAACTGGCTATCTATGGAAAACAAGATGCCAAACAGTTTGAAGACATCTAATCTACAGAGAGGACATTGTCTTGATTATATAGATCTGAGAGCATAACCATTTACTGTTATTTAATAATTAAATCTTTCATTTATTCATCCATTTCTTCAATTACTTATTGAGATCATAAATTCTTTGACAGTGCTTAAGTTCTTTGACAGGGGTTATTGACATGAAAGTGAACAAAAAAATTTCCTGTCTTCAAGTCACAGGTGTTAGACATAACTCTTACAAATGCAGACAGATAATGCAAACCGCAATGCCAGCCCTTTGCAAGACAATAAGAAATAATAGCAAATTATGAGAATTTTCAAGCCCAAGCTCTTAAAATGTTGTGTGTTGAGGGCAGTTGTCATCTTCATGAATTTTACATTCTCTTGGGTACAGGCACAGGTCTTACTACATAAGCAAATAATTTAATAACATGTAAGTGATTATACAGAATAAGGGAGTTTTTGGAATCTCTGAATTCACTTATGAATGGAATTCTGGATAAATGGTATGTGAAAGTTAAAAAATAAGTAGGTATCACTCAGGGTTATTCGAGAAGTGCAACTTAGAAAGATGGAACAGGGTATTTTAAGGACTCAAATGTAGGAGTAGTCATGGAACCTTGGGAATATGCAATGACTTTTGTACATGTAGACCATAGAGTCTCAGGGGAAAATAAGAAATAAGATACAGAGTTGCACTTGTTAGCAAAGTTGTGTCCAAGCCCATGGGCTCCTTGGGAAGCATGTAATCTCAAATCTAACACATTTAACAATAGACAACAAAACAAAGAAAACCAAGGAACACCTTGTAATGCTGAGTTCAGACTTGCAATACACTGCTCTCTCAAGAGATTTTCTTTTGCTGGCTAAGCCTCTTATATTTGGCACAAAACAACATTGTCAAATATAAGCTCGATTCCAGCAGGAAAAATTAAGATACTCTTGTCCCAGTTATTTACTACAGCTGTGCTAAATCTAGATAGTTGCTTACCTGACAATTCACACAGAGAATGCCCTTAGGTTTTCCTATAAAATCCACTGTTTGGACTCAGTGCATCAGTAACACTGATAGGCATGAGAACAAAAAAAATAAAATAAAATCTAAAAAGAAACAAGAGAAAAAAAATAGTAGGATATTTTCTTAATTGGATGCTTTATAGTTTTGTTTTTATCTAAATTCTAATTTATATTCAATAGATTGAATGTTCTTTGAGGGCAGAAACAATTTGTGGTTCTTTCTACTCTCCATGTATTGAACAATAGATAGTGTGATCAACCTATTTCTGGTGAACTGAATTGAGCATCGTTCTAGTTATCTATGGCTACGTAATAAGTTAACCCTAAAACTCTAGCTTAAAACAACAGACATTTATTGCACAATTTCTGTGGGACAAAAACCTGAGAGTGGTTTGATTAGTAGTTCTGGCCCTGTGTCTCTTACACAACAATAATGAATGTTTTGGCTGGGGTTCTACTTTCCCAGAGCTTAACTATAGGGATAGTCAAGTCTAAGATCATTCTGTGATATTTGCAAGCCTGAGAACACTAACCTCCACGCTTACTAACGGTTTAGTGCACAAGTCCGCTTTACAATCTAAGATCAGGCTTCTCTAGACCAGATTAAAGGAAAATATGAGAAAGTATTCACTGTGGAAGACCCAAGTTTGGAATAACCTACTCTGAGAAATATCTGCTCATCATTTCTCCTGTAGTCTCTTCATTATAAATGCTTCTCCACTTATGATTGTATTACCTTCCGATGACTGAAAATAGTCTATGTCAAAAGCGTTTACTATACCTAACACCGTGCATTATGGGATTTTAAGCTAGGATTTTTGTGTGTGTGCTGGGAATTGAACTCAGGACCTTGCACTTGCCAGGCAGGTGCTGTGCTGCTGAGCTGTATCCTTGCCTAGTATGGGATTTTTACCCAGGTGATGATGGTGTTTTTACACTGACTGGTGATCTGGACACTAACTGGGAGCTGTAGTTTGCTACAGTTGCAGTTTTCTACCACTGCCACCATCATGAGACAGTTTCTCACCACATAGCACAAGTCAGGGAAAAAAACATAATTCAGAGTATGGTTTCTGCTGAAGGGGAATCATTTTCATACTCCCTTAAAGTTGAAAAATCTTAAATTATGATTATGGGACCATTTTTACAACTGAGTCGATAGCTCCAGCCCACATTTGAGGGTGGGAAATTATACACTGCAATAGTTACCAAGAAATAGGACTGGTGGTGAGCCCTCTTGGAAATTGCCTACTGCACACATTTAAAAAAATTAAAATAAGTAAAAACAATACTACTATAAAATCTAGCTGTCTCACTCGTGTATGTATCTGACAGAAAGGAAGCAAGCATACAAAAGACAGCTACATTCTCATGTTCACTGTGACACTGTTTACAGCAGCCACAATAAGGAATCAGCCTAGGTGGCCATCAGGAGATGCATGGAAAAAATAAATGTGGTATATATACAGAATGGAATATGATTCAGCAATAAAGATGGAAATTCTGTCACTTGCAGAAGATGGAGAAACTGGAGCATATCACGTTAAGTGAAATAAGCCACATATAGAAAGGCAACAGTCTTAACTTTTCTTTCATATGTGGAAAGTAAAATACATAAGTAGAACAATAAAATGACCTGACAATACAAAAGGGACTTTTAAAAACTAGAAAGTGGTCTGGGGAGAGGAGAGGGATGAGAGTGAGGTAAAGGGCAAAAGAAGAGTGGACAGATGGGATTAATGCATGATATACATGTGTATGGAAATACCACAATGGATCCCATTAAAGTACTGTAAATTGAGCAAGTGTTCAGAAAACCTATGAGAGGTGACTACCTCAAGACTCCTTGGGTCACCAATAGAATCCTCTTTAAGTTGACTGCAGTGCTAATAGGGTTGTATTGGTGGAAACTAACAAAACAACTAGACTTCATCCTTTTCTTTTTCATAGTATAGAAGAGAGTCAGCTAAGAAAACACAGCAGACAGGTAGAGGGAAGAATCAAGAAGAACATCCAGTGACTCAGAAAGATTTTGGAAAAAAACAGAGCTTCAGAATTCGGATTGAGATCTATTGTAATCAGGTGTGAGAAAGAGATTTCCCATGGCTTTTCATGTGCATAGCTAAATGTGAGATCACATTTCAATATCAGTTTTTTATGCTTGAGAGAAAGGAGGCTCTAGGATGTAGTGGACTATATTTTACTGACCAGCTCCGTGGAATTTATCATCATCTCTTTGGAGAAGATATAGCTACAGCAAGCATGAAAATTATTGGATTTTCAAAATCCTAGAATCGTGTCTAGTACAGAACCACGTATTCAATTGTTATTGTAATATTTTTTCTGAGAGAAAGAAATAAACAGTGAATGAAAAGAATATGCTTAAACATGTTGCCTTCACAATGGAAAGGTCTGTTACATAAGCTCAATGAGAGAGGGCGCTTGGACTTTTGTGCGTCAGTGAGAATTATTAAAGCTGTATGTTCTTTAAGAGCAAAGAATATATGGCATTTGTTAGGGAAAACGTTCCTTACTCCACTTGTCTCCCAGAAGTGGTGTAAGTGATAAGTTCCTGTTACCCCATATTAGATGGCAAACTTCACGAGGGAAGGAAGTATATATACCTAATTCACTAATGTATCCTACATAGCAAAGTTCCCGGAATATTGTAAGTTCTCAATAAATATTCATCAGCTGACTATTTAATGAACTGGCATCATTTTCAAAGGCTCATTATCAACAGGATATGAATTTTCATTCTCTCTTGTCCTGATTTAATAGGCTCAAATTCCTTTAATAAATCATGCATTGCATAAAACTCCTGTCACTAAAGACAAAGACACATCATATTTTGTTTGCTTTACTTTTCTTTCTTTCTAGCTGTGGATGCTTTGAGTTTCAACAATTATGATGTCCAGAGTGGACCATATGGTTAAAATGTCAATGGAATTGGAAATTAGATTTTTACAGAAGAAAGAAATCACTAAAATAGGCAAAATGCTTGTATTTAAATTTTTACATAGGCATATAAAAAGTTTAACTGACTTGTTTAACATCTTCTATAAATTTCCCTTTATAATTAATTGTGTCCTTTTTTTCTTATATTGCGAATTAAAAACAAGGCCTTCGCTCTGAACTACATCCCCAGCCCTTTTGTTTTTAAATTTTGACTCAGCCTGTTGCAAAGTTGCTATGTTGTCCCCCCTGGCTTGAACTTATGATCCTCCTGCTTCAGCCTCTTAAAGTGCAGAGATTCCAGGTGTGCACCACCAACTGTTAGACTCTTTAGTTCCTCATCCCTACTTACCTGCTAATCTAACTATTGTTGCTGCAAATGTGTTTCCCACATGTGTAACCTTGTGCTACTTTCACCTGAAGCACATCACGTAATTGTCCACTAATGCCCATCTTTTTTAAAAAAAGACACCTCCTTATATCAGACAACTCAGATAACTGGTATCAGAAGGAATCAGATGACTCCTAGCCTGGAGGAAATTGAAAACTTGTGTCAATGTTCTCCCTATAAACAGAATCAACAGATCTGTCACCTATCTATCTTTTCCATAGAAACAGAATCAACAGATCTATCTGTCTGTCTATCTTCTATCTCTATTTAATCATCTATCTATCTATCTATCAATATCAGGAATTCACTAATGAATTATGGAGACTAGAAAAAGTCTGCAGACTGATATTCAAGTACAAGGCAGAAGCCACAAGGCTGCTGTTGAACCAGGAAAAGCCCTGGTCCTGAACTGAAGGCTACTGGGATGAAGAATTCTCTTTTACTTGGGGGCAAGTCAGCTATTTCATTATTCAGACCGAAAAGATGAAGCCTACATTATGAAGGACATTGGCTTTACTCACTGTATGCATGTAAATGTTAATCATCCATAGTCACGCTCACAAACACCTAAAATAAGTCTGACATAATATCTAGACACTCTGTGTCACAGCCTAGCTGACAGGGAGTATCGATGACCACATACCCCACAGAGAAAATCTTAAAGATAGGAAATGGGTGAGTGATTAAACATTCCTCTCTTCTATTCTTCAGGTGAGCAATTGTGAGGCATCTTCTACATGACACCTCACAGATTTCCAGAAAGAATAACCCCTGGTGACCAATTCATACGTTCATTCTATTGTTAGCTTCTTCTAAACTCAGAGGCTGTTGAATTCTCTTCAGTAGTCCATTCTCCATTACACGTCCCATGTTACTTTCTAAAATAAGGGATCTATATTCAAATCTTAGGCTCTACTTCATGGGGAAAGGAAGGCAGTTCATATAATAAGGTATCAGAACCTTCTTTCATATGTGTCCTGCTGAAAATATAAACTCATCTGTGGTATAAGATATCTGTTGATTTTCACAATGTTCAGATCTTCCTAAGCAGGGTCATTGGGCCTAAGTTGCAAATTTCTGCAAAGGAAGATTTACCTATAAATGAGATAGATCCCTGACTTTGGTAACATAAAAAGAACTTTAAAAAAATAAATCCATATTTTTTACTTATCAGCATATCTTTCATCATCTTTTAATTGGAAGAACTTCTTTTAGCACTTCACATAGGACAGGTCTGGTGGAGATATATTTCAGTCTTTGGGAATGTCTTTGTCTCTCTTTCATTTCTAAAGGATAGTGTTCCATGGTGTAGTACTCTTGTTGCCATGTTTCCCTCAATTTTGTAAAACTATCAGGCAAATCTCCTCTGGCCTGTAAGGTTTCTTTGGAGAAGTCTGCTGTCAGATGAACTGGGAGAATTGAAACACCCTTATATGTTATTTGTTCCTTTCTCTTGCTGCCTTCAGACTCTTGTCTTTATCTTTCACACTGAGAGGTTGATTATGTCTTCAGATAAATTTGATTGTATTAAATCTGACTGGCGACATTTGACTTTCCTATACCTGCATGTTTGTGTATTTCTCTAGGTTTGGGGAATTTTTATGTTAGTCTTCCTTTGAATAAACTCTATCTCTTTGACGTTCTCAAGTTTCTCTTGAACCACAATAATATGAATATTTTCTCATTTCTGCTGTCTCAAAGTCTACGTATTCTGCTTTCATTACTCTTTATTCTTTTTTCTTCTTTCTCTTCTGAATCTTTGTTATCAGAGAGCCTGTCTTCAAGCTCATTAATTCTTCTTTCTATTTGATCTATTCTGATATTGATAACATCAATCAAATTTTTAATTCTACTTAGTGTATCTTTTAGCTCAAGGATTTGTTTGTTATTTTAAATTGCTTCCATCTCTCTGTTAAATTTCCCTGTATCGATTGCTTCTCTGTGTTCTCTTGATGCTCACAGATTTTTACTTTTTACAACAGCTATGTAAAATTTTCCACCCAAGTGTTTACCCATACTAGTTACTATCTAAATGGATTCTTCTACCTTATTTTTCTAGTAGATGAGGTCATGGTTTTCTAAAAGATCTTGATGCTTAATGTTACATTTTCCATTGAAGGATCAGACATATTTTTTTTAGTCTTCACAATCTGGATTTATTTGTGCCTATTTTCATCATGTTTTTATCAGGCTGGAAGATAACTACAGGCAGAGAATATATGTGTTTTTCCTAGATTTAATTCTTACAAATCAGACATGTTGAATGAATTGGAAACAACCCAAATGTTCATCAACTAAGGAATGGATAAAAAGGATGTGTATTTTTATACAATGGAGTATTACTCAGCTATAAAGAAAGATAAACTAGAGGCTTTTATAGGTAAATGGATGCAACTAGAGACCATTCTCATTAGTGAAATAAGTTAGATTCACATGTGTAAACACTGTATTTCCTTCCTAATATAAGAACCTGAAAGAGTAAATAAAATCTGAAAGGCACAGTAGATTTGTGAAAGGGAAAAATAAACTGCTCAAATGGGAAGCAGCAACTGGGATGAAGGAGGGGAGAGGAAAAAGAAAGAAAGAAGAGGAAAAAAAAATATATGTATACACAGGATAGCTAGGATAACTGTACTACTATCTGCTGGTTTATTGAAAGGAGCTGTTAATGTGTAATTGTTTGATCAATTTTGCATGCCTATATCTGTTTATACATGCAACCATTTTGAAGATGATATTCGGTAATATAACAACCATTCTTAATATTTTATCACCATGTTTTGAAATTCTGTATCATTTTTATTGTTCTCTATGATGTTTTGTTTATGCATTTGTTTTTGTTATTTGGGGTTTTTTCAAATGAAAAACAAAATTTACATGTGTATATAAGGATAGCTGGAATAGGTATTTTGCTGATGTCTGTGGTTTATTGAAAGGAACAGTCAATGACAATTTTTTTTTTCTTGAACAGTTTTGCAAGCTTGAATTTGGTAATCAGAATAACTGATCTGAAAACAATATGCAGTATAAGAACCACTGTTGAATTCCTACCATCTTGTATGGTGAAGCTCTACATCATTTTCAATTTTTTTTTTATCACATGTTACTATCTTTGATTGTTTGATCAAATATGTCTGGTAGACTGAAAAACTTCACTGAAGAAAACAGTATGTAATATAGCAACCACTGTTAATTCCTATCATTTTGTTTTGAGGTCATGTATCATTTTTGTTGTTTTTGTGATGTTTTGATTTTGTCTTCATTGTTGTTTTGTGAGTTATTTTTTAGTTTTTAAAATAAAAAAAGGCAAAAAAGGAAAGGTTAAGAGGATAATGTTATTAGCTGCAGTACTAGAAGTCAGCATTTCTCTAACCTAAAATCCGAATCAACAACAAAACTATTATTTGGTTTCTTTTTATTCCATCCATAGGTTTAACCTCTTGGATTACATCACAGAAGTAAAATTATTGTACCATAGAATCCTATACAATAAGTCCCTGACTTAGGAATGAGTTTGGTTTCAGGAGACCATTTCACTAGATTCATTCTAAGTCTGACAAAGCACATCTTACACAGCTGTGACCCAAATATACAGTGTATACTGCTTTTTGCCCTCTAGGAGTCCCCTCCCTATCACCACTGTTTTTCCTCTTGCTTCTGAAAATCCTGGACTCTGATTGAGCACTGTACTGCCATGCACTGGAACAGTGTAGTGTAAGCACACAGCAGCACAGCTGGGAGAATGTCCAGCAGACACGTGACCTACTTCTGCAATTTGTTCATATCTATGCATGTTCATAGTGTGAAGTTTGTTCATATCTGTGAAAGTTTGCAACTCGAATGTTTGTAAGTTGAGGACTTACTGTTTTGATCCTGTTAAAATTAACCAGTCATACAAGACTGACCCTTAACTATAAAACAGAAAGCAAAATAGTACTCCGTGGGGCAAAACACTTAATTCATGAAGACATTGTATATTAATCCATGACTATACTCACTGTGATAATAATTATAACCCTATAGCAGGAAGAACTTTAACAGTGCTTTTCCTGATTTTTAATTGTATGATATGATTGTACTGGTAGTAGGAGTATGTTCTTTATAGTATATAAAATAGTTAAGTGCAGTTATTTCCAAGGAATATATTTGATTGTAAAAACAAAACAAACAAAATTTAATACACCACATGAAATTTATGTATATTTAACTTAAGTCTGAAGAACTAATGATTTCCAAAAATTGTTCACAAATATGATTGGGACATTTTGATGTTTAAAACATTAGTGAATCTTGCTTAAATTTTTGTGAATGCTAAAAACTGAGGACTTCACATTTGAAATAGCTGGCTGCAAAGACTATGATTTACATGCTGCAATAGCAAATACATTCCTTTGCTTAGGTGGTATATGTTGAAAGAAGGAGAGAATATTGAATTTATCACGTATATATGCATTGATCCACTGAAACTATTTTCTCCTATCCCATTTACTAAAGCCCACAGAGTACTAAAGCCCAATATATATATTGGCCAATATAAAGCCCAATATAAAGCCCAATACATATATAAAGCCCAATATATATATATATATATATATTGGAATAAGAACTTTGGAGTCTGACTCTATTCATTTGAGTAACTATTGTCTCATTTTCCACGTGGTCATGACAAAGATAATTTTGTGCCTTGTGCTTGCTATAAATTGCATGTTTGTGCCTCCAAAACTTCATATTCTAAGCCCTAAACCCCTATGGAATGGCATTTAGAAATGGGAGCTTTGGGAAGCAATTGGGTTTAGATGAAATCCTGAGGGCCAGTCTCTTATGATGTAATTAATGCAATTATAAGACACACCAGAGTTTTACTTCTCTCTTTCGATGACCTCTGAAAGAAGAGATCATGTGAGTACTCAAGAGAAGGCCCTCTCTGCAGTACAAGGGTCAAATCCTTATCAGAAACTGACCATGCTTGTACCCTGATCTCTGATTTCTGACATCCAGAATGATAGCAAAATAAATTTCTGTTGTTTAATTCACCCAGTCTACAGTGTTTTGTTATGGAAGCCCAAGCAAAATAATACTTCAAACTCCTCATCTGTTAAACAGGATAGCAATTGTGTGCTTTAGCCTATAATGTTATGGCAAAAATGAGAATAGCACTTAAAATGGAGTGAAAAGTAGACTATAAATTATCTTTATTTTTTTTTCTTAGTAATAGATTTGATGGTAAACTACTTCTTTGAATTTAATGTCTGCTCAAAGAGAGAAACAGTCTCAGATTTGGAGTATTTCAACGCTCTGATTTTCTCCTGCAAAAGAGATGTGATCATTGCCTTCATGTTTTTCAAATTCTAAGGGATTTGAGAATGCTGAGATCTATAAATAAAATCCCTTGAGTTTAGCCTGCATATATGACTCCTAACTGAATTTTCCCATCCACTGTGTTTCAGCAAGTCAAACATGTTACATAAAAAAGAAAAAAAATCCAATAATAGTGAGGAGATGCAGTTAAATGGAGCAAAAAAAGATGATTTTTCTTGGCAATGTGTAGATTTTCACATGAGAAATTAGAGATGCACCAAGCTTACCCTAAGCAGGAAAGCACACAGGGAGTTATATCGAGTGAGCTGGCTTATTCTGGAACATCAAATCTGAATCCCTTGACAAAATGGCATCAGGCGTTAAGTTATATTCTGGAGAGGAGATGCCACTGAATATACCTTGACAGTCCATCTGGTAAATATGAATGTCATTTAGCGGTCTATTTCCCAATGAGTGGCATGCTAACATCTCAATAAAATAAGAATGCAGGTCGGGTGTCAATCATCCTATGCCTTCTCAGTTTCCAAGGGACTCGTCTCATCTGCAATAGCCTAGAAAAAATTGCTCTCCTTCTGAACAGATGAAAATATGAGAGCACCAAGTAACACTCTCCAGAATGCCCTCAATAAATTCAGTCTGCTTGGAAAGAAACTTGGCAAATGTTGGCTGACATTTTCTAAATAAATTAATTGAATGATAATCTTTTTATATTTACTTTCCTTAGCATATCTGAGAGTGGAGAAATAGTCCAATAGCTTTCACTCGTCTTCTCTCTTTTGCTAGTCTTTTGCAATAGAAGCTGGAAAATGTCATTTGCTTCTGTGAGCTCTCTCACACCTGAGTGTTCACTTGTCAGTTTGAGTCAGTGAAACAAGGAGAAGTCTATGGGGGTAGTAGGACAAATGTAGAGATCTGCTCCTGTTTCTTCCCTAACCCCCAGGCCTTCCTGGCTTAAAAATGAATGTAATCAGCCATCTTAGGACCATGAGGCAACTGGTCCAGGCTCTATCTGACAAGGTCAAAAGATGGACTTTCTCAATACAATCATCAAAAAATCGATACAAGGTATAAAATTTAAATATGAGAACTATTGTACAACAGATATTCAAATCATCCCTGCAGAGGAGAGAAAGAGTTAAAGAGGAGAAGGACTTCAGCTGCCAGGAGAGCTTTGAGCCAGGGAACATAGGTGGCTTCTAAAAGCTGAGCACAATACACGGCTAATAGCAATCAAATAAATGGGGAAGTCAGGCCTCAGTCTTATGGAGGGGTTCCCTGAAAACCACCTGAGAAATTGCAAAGATTCTTCCTGAGAGTCTCCCGTGAAAAAAATAGGCTGGCGAATACTTTGACTTTAGTTAGATGAGACTCAGAGTAGAGTTAGTTGAACTGGACAGATCTTTCATCTATAGCACTGTAAGAAACTTGCATGTGTGGGATTTTTTCCATGCCACTATGTCGGTAGCAACTTATGACAGCAGCAATGGGAGACAAACACACTTGCCTAAAACAATTTCTGCAATAATATGTGATAGAAAGTAGGCCACTCTAGGAAGTCAAATAATAAAAACAATGAGAATAACCGAAAGGTAATAATAGTGACAAATATAAATGAATATTTGGTATTTTGTGTCAGGATCTGTCTAAAACAAACAACAGGTTATGAGACTATTTCTTTGCACTTTATGTCTTTGCAGACATAACAGATAATAAGCAAATACAAAAGAAAAATATTTGTGCTATATATGCAATTAAAATAGAGCAAGTTCAAAGAAAATTGTTTTAAAATAATTTACATTATATGGTCAGGCAAGTCATCTTTGTGGAGGTAAGAGCAGCAGAAATCTGAAAGTACAGGAAAGAAGAGGCTAATAAAACTTTTTGAGGAGGACAATGCAAAGACCTGTGTTATAGTTGAAACATTGTGTCAACTTGGGGAGTCTAGTGGTTTGGCTAAGTGACTCAGCAGGAAGCCAGGATACTTACTTTGTATACATCCTGAACCTGTGGAAGAAGAGGGAATGGAGATTATGTGAGAGCTACACACCCCTTAGGTGGGGGTAGCCTGTTTACAAAAGTAAGGCAGGGAAAAAAAAGCTGCTTGCCGCCATTCCTCCCTCTTGCTCTGGCTGCGTTGCTGTTCGGCTGCCATTCCCCCCTTTGCTCTTGTTGCTTTGCTATCTTCTGCCTCAGAGCCAGCCAAGTATGGACTGAAACCTCCACAAACTGTAAGCTAAATAACCTTTCCTTCCTTCATTTTGGGCGTTGGGTATTTTGTCTCAGCAACGAGAGAAAAGTAACCAAGACAACCTGCAAATGCACAGTGATAGAAACAAATGAAGCGCACTTGAGGTCAAGCAGGCAGAGCCATGGCACATAAGAAAATGACACATGAACTCTGGGAGAAAAGGAAGGGAAAGATGAGCGAGGGTAGACCTTCCTCAAACATGCACAGCTTGTATTTTACTCTCAGGGTGATGGGAAGTCTGTTGGGGGATATGAACTAAACCATGTGTAAAATGATCACCAACGGTGGATAGTGTCAGATTATTTTGGACACATATTATATAGTATTGTTGAAGCATTTGTTGTGGAGAGGAAGAGAGGAATATATTCAAGAAAAATGTTAGATTTTTAATTTGAGCAGCTGCATAGATGATAATTCTGAAAATTAAGATGAGAAAGAATTGAGAAAATTTAGCAGGTGGAGTGGATAGGCTGGAAAATCAATTCTGCCTTGGCTATTTTAAATTAGGGAAAATGATTAGCCAGTCTTAGGGATGATTTGAGTATCTACTGGGCAATATTTTCTGTAACTTTAATACTTTATACTTATTTTTTGGTGATTTCTTTAAACTACTTGCACATTCCTTGTTTATTTCTTTTTACAAAGTAAAAACTATTTCCACTTAAAACTATGTTTGAAAAGAAAATGTGAGAGCAAATAGACAGTATATCCACTTTATTTATGCAATAGTCATAAAAGGAAGGAAGTCATAAAAATAAATGCGTTATAAAAAAATCTATCATTTTAACTTTTGGTTTCTGTCACCTAACTAATGTCCTGAACACACAGTCCAATTGCTTTATTATAATACAGAGGAAGGGTATAAAAGGAAAGAAAGTAAAAAGAGAGAAATTGAGGTATTAAGAAGTATTTATTTGATGTCACAGTACTTACAAAATGAGACACAGCCTTTCAACTCTTTAATTCCTATTTATTAGTTCAAGAATATTTTCCCTTTTTAGGTGACTTATAGTACATAATGACATATACATTTATTACTCAAATTTTTCTCATTTAATTCCTATAATTATTGGGTGGTACATTGCCTACAGTTTGAGACTATTCATATAGACCAATGAGATATTAAATTAATATAAAATGAGAGGAGGCAGCACAGCTAAAGCCCACAGAACCCTCATATATTCTCGACTTTCAAGCATTTAAAGGGCCAATAAATTTTTTAAAAGATTTAGAAATTTATGATGTGCCAAACACTAAAATGATGCTTACGTGTTACCATGTTTAAGCCAAAAATATATGTGTTGAGCTAACCAACTACTTGTTTCCATTATGATGTCAGCCCAGTGTTCCTAGTTTGTCTGTCAGAGTGAGTTCTTCTATACCACTTCAGGCCAACATAAATTTTTTTTGCACAAAAGACTTCCTCAACTAATCAGTGTTTAAATCACAGACATATATTGTCTATGATCTGGTTCTCCAGTTATTTAGCCAAGCTTGGGATAACATTTGTTTGTGGAAGTATCAAAATTCTCTCCTTCCATCAGTTTGACCCCTGCTATCTCCTCTCTTATTCAGAAAGTTATTAACATAGTTTCTTTACCAGGGGCATCTCTCTACAAATTTAGAATACCAGGACATTTTAAATTTACTTAATTTAAAACTCCTGGATAGATTATGTTAGAAGAGAGGGTTAAAATATTTTAAAGCACTTTATTACACTTTTAAGAGATGATTGTGAGCTTCCATGTATATGGCAGTTGAAGAGAAGAGTCTGGGTCTGATGATTTTTGCTTCTCAAATATTTCTCCTGAAGTCAATGATTCAATGAGAAATATAATTTGCTCTCTCTCTCTCTTTCTTTCTCTCTCTCTCTCTCTCAGTTCTCTGCACTATCTCAAGTCTTAGTCCATAACCTAAATTTGAGGAATTGCTAACTACATTTGCTAATTATAACTTACTGAGCTGGGCATGGTAGAGCAGGTCTGTAATTCCAGCATTTGGTATGCTGAGGCAGGAGAATCACCGTGAATTTGAGTACAGCCTGGACTACATACTGAGTTTAAGGCCAGGTTCAGCTACATAGTGAGACCTTCATTAAAACAGTTAATTGCAAGGAATGATTGCATCAACAAAAGGGAAATGAAAAGTCTTAGTCATTGTTCTTTTTCTGGAACACTTGCATAGCAAAAGCTTTTTAAGCTTCTCCCAATGACCTGGTGAACTAACGTGGCTGGTTGTATCTTAACAAGCCTAGATACCAATCTTAACTTTCCAGTTACTCCATAATGTTTAAATTGATAAATCAATCAAGGCTTATGTAAGCATCCACAAATTAAAAAATTAGAGTTATCAGACCTTCCCGACTGAGCTGTTATTCTCTAGTTCAGTTTCCTCAGAAAAGCCCTCTCTCTGAAGAGGGCTTTCAGAAGTGGAGAGTAGTATATGTAAGAGTGGTATATGTATCTGCCCAGTCATGAATAGAGATAACTTATTTTGGGGGCTGGACATTTGAATCATGAAACCTACTATTTCAACTCTCCTGAGTTTTTCTGTATAGAGACTTCTATACAAGAAAACAAAAACCAAATCTCTAGCAGTGTTTGGTGTTATACTTGCAACAGATGCACATGCTTTATTTTTCACACAATTGACCAATTTTTGCCCATTGTGGAACCAAATGGAGGCTGTATATTCTCTTTTGACACTCCTAATTATTCCCACTTTAGTTTACATATATTTTTCATAGGCCTATACTTATTCCTAGCATCTGCATCATTTTTCAGTTCCCTATCCAAAGATGAATCCAATAAAATATATACATGTTTGTATATATTTTGTCTTATATAAAAATATACTTCTCTAGCAATTACAGTTGGTAAGAAAGCTGAAAGTTAATTATGCCTCACAGCGCCATCATAAGCTAACTCAGAATACTTATTCATCAGCAAACAAATTTGGTGTGCAAAAGACAACAGCAAAATATCAAGGCGTGAAAAATGAACCCTCGTTTTGTTTTAAAATCAATTGGCAGAAAATCAATGACCTCTGATATAGGAACTCTGTGCTCACCTCTAGAGACCTTAGTATTATTGCAATGGATTCATAAATCTTGAAAATAAATATTTGTTCAATCAACAAGTGATAATATTATTAAGGCTAGTCTTTTAAAGGGTTTGGTGTTTAGCATGTGGCTACATATTTCACGGTAGCGTTCAAACTGTGGGTCAGTATTATCAGTTTGACTTGAGAATGTGCAAATGCGACTTCTCATATTTACCTTCAGATGCACCATATGAGAAATCACAAAGATGAGGCCTAGACGTTTTTGTTTTCAAAGGCCATCATTTAATTCCGACACCCATGAAAATGTTTAAGATATGTATTTTGTAAGAAATGTATGAGAAGCACTACTTTGGCATCAGGGTTAATTACTGCAATTTATCCTAACGATATTATGATATCACACTATAATTATGGATTGTGGAAGTGTCTAAAGATGTATCTATAGGAAATTCATCATAGAACTGCTTATAATTGTTACAAAGAATAATAAAATGATAGATCTTTTATATAAAGAGTAAAACATGGGAAATATTAATAATTAACTAGTTAATAAAAGGAATTTTAAGTAGTATGCCCAAGATTACTACAATTTTTCAGATGCATACAAATTACTACATATAAAAGTCAAAGCTAGGAGCACAAATTATCAAAATATTAAAAGCCTTAACTGTTTCTGTATTCATGAACATTCGTAATGTTTTTTCAGAGGCTTTGTAAAGAGTTACAAATTGATGTGTGCATACATGTGCACAAATGTGTGCCTATAGGCACTTTCACATAAACATGCATACACGTGTGTTCAGTTATAAAATTTGGAAAATATTTCTTTAGAAAATAAGAGAAGACATTAACTATGGTCTTTTTCCTGGTTCTAATGATGTGAAAAATATTTTCACTTAAAATGGGCACACAAATAAAGTTTATTACTTACTCGTGTGTTACATATGACACTCTTCACGCTTGGAACCGTGCCCACCAGGTAATTTTGGTAGCCGATTTAGGTTTGAGGAGAACATGAAAATATTCCTCATGGTAATGAAAATTACACTTTACAAATAAAGTGGATAGCCGAGGAAAAGAACACAAAATATCTACCTGAGGCTGGGAATTGATTTTGCCTGATGAGTTTAAATTTTCATTAAAATAACACTAATTTCATTTGCGTGATAGTCTTGAAGTTCTGTTGGTATAAGTTCCTTTGCTTTTCATTTTATTTGTGCTTTTCATAGAAGAAAATTAGACTTTGGTAGAGTTCAATATGGAGAAATGAGGTCTTCAGATTTTCTCTTTACATTTAGTAAAGTAACAAGCATTATCATATTTTTAGATACTTTTAGCACTCAGCTCTCAATATTTTCTTTTTGATGAATGACCTCTATAGAAGTCTGATTACCCTTTTAAATGTTAGTTCTTTTCCTGAAAACTACAGCTCAGGATTTTCTGTTCTTCTATCCTTGAGTACATTTTAAGACTTGGAAGAATAGGCTGTGGGTGCAACTTTAAATGAATGAAAGTCTGTAAGGTTCTATGCAGATAACAAGTTTTGTTTCCAGGTGCGAGATACATAGCTATGATTTTCTTTGGCAACAAATAAAAGTGAGCTACCATTTCCAAAACTTTAAATAAAAAATGATTTCCCCAGAGAAATAATAAACTCCTTGTAAAACAAAGAATATAGTTAAAATTCAAAGGGATTATTTGAAGTTTGAAGTTTTTCCTTTTTCTTCGTGACCTCTCCGAGCTATTCCTGTTTTTCTGCTCCTTGTTATGATGACAGAGGCCAAATGTTGTTCTGCTATCCAAATTAGCTGACAAATCTCAGACATGATGAGTAGAAAAAAAAATCACTTTTTCTTGTGCTTTGGTTTAGTGTCAAAGTGTTACCCATGTTTTCTCTTTTCAAATTGAAGCAAATATTAAAATAACTCATGTAATTAATTTAACAAATAGGGAAAATATACATTATGATAATCATAACATTGATCATCAACAGAGTAAAAAAAGTAAGATTGTCCCTGTGGAATAATGGATACTATTGAAACCAGTTATCTCTTTTTTTTTTCCCCAGTGGATTTTGATTTGAGACACTGCGTTTAAATCTTCCCCAGACCAATCCCTTTACCATTGAATATATAAGGATACCTGATTTGTTGTTTTCATGATTGTCATTTTGTGGTGCTGGGCATCAATCTCAAGGCCTTGCACATGATAGACAGGTCCTGTACTAAAAAGTAGGAAATCTAATGAGCATAAGACAGAGGTCTGAATCCTTAATAAAGATAATATTAAGAGTTCCAAAATGGTTCAGCAAACTATAGGAGATTCTAAGCCTCAGCGCACCTGGGTAGCTTTCCTTTATGTCCTTACTGGTATGAGGCAGAATTTCCCAGAGAGCTACAGGTGATGACTTAAACAAAATTACAGCATAAAAGATATTGAGTCCTTTCCTCGTTCCTTAACTTTATTGCCTTAGATCTCCTTGTGTCTGCAACGTAATTGTTAACTTCTCTAGGATGCTGTTAAGTGGGACTTACTTCAAAAGGAAAAAGGCTCACACACTCTAATTACTATCATATTTAAGACAGCATTTTAACCTATTTTCAAAAGTTTATTTGCTGCAAATATGAAACTGATTATAAATCCTCACTGTATTATAGTCTAGTGTTCATGTACTAATCCGTATTATATTGCCATGAAATTGCAGAAAGGATATCAGAACTATTTTGTGTTTATTCTAAATATGCTAGATAAGCCATTAGCATTAATGTAGCCAAAGCTTTATTATTTTTCTTCTCAGAAAGAATGGAAATGAATTTACTTAATACAAGATGATGTCTTCATATAACCGTTAGGATTAAGTAATATTAAAAATAAAAAAAACTTAATAGAAAAAATTGCTAAATTTCTATGCAGCTGAAATATGTGGACTTTAATAATATGGTTGCAGCAGCTGGTTTGATGCTAGTCTTTTGCAAAAATTAATTGATAGAATGCCACATTCTATAATCATCCTACCCAGACCATATTAGAGGGTATGACACATGTGATCTCTGCATATTCCTTCTATGAATTCACATACAACCTTTCTATAATCACAGAAAATCATACACAGACTTGGGTACTCTTCTCACTGGAAATCTTAAAGTATGTTAGGAGTAATATGTTTGCAAATGTCTATTCCTAGAGCCACTCAAATACACAGATAAGGAGAAACTACAGGCTAACATACCACACATATACACACTCACACAAACACACAAGCACATACACCCCCTCTATATCTTCTTTTTATTCTCTAAAGAAAAGAGCTGGGTGTGGAGGTGCCCATTATTGTCCTAGTTACTTGGCAAGCTGAGGCATGGAAACTGCAAATTAAAGGCAAGACTGAACAACTTAGTGAGTCCATGTCTTAAAAAAAGAAAAAAATAAAATAAAAATGGATGGAGGTATAGCTCAGTTGTAGTATTCCATTGGTTTCAAACTCCAGTCCTATCAAAACAATAGCAGCAACAGCAACAGCAAAAATCAGGCAAACAAATATTGCCTGACTGTAAGTGATTTACAGACTTTGAAATCAGAAACATCCAGGTTTGAATCCTAGCTCCACCCTTTGACTCTGAGGCTGTTGATCCTTTTGCTATTATTCATCTAGACATTAAGAATAGTAGCACCTCTCTTGTTGTGTGGCTGGATATCTGGTAATATCTTTGCAATTTTCAAAGACTAACTCTTCAAATTAAGATGTGTAACAATATATAAGAACATTTTCCAAAGTGGCAAAAATACCATCTACCTTCCTTTTTTTTTTTAGGTATGAGACACTTCCCACTGATAGAGCTGATGAGACAGGTGACAGGATGGGATAGCGGAATAAGTGACAATGTTGTCAAATGTTTTATACATCGATGTTAAAATTGGATAATTCTTATATTTAAAATGAATAGACCCCTTTAGAAAAATAATCAGAAAGCAAATTCCTTTTAAAATTCAAAGTCACTTCCCTTCTTTGCTAAAAGCCTCCAAAATTTCTTCAAATCTGTGTCTTATTTATAGGCCTATATCTTTTCAATTCTTCTGTAAAACTGTTAAGAAAATACTGCATAGCTCAGGCAAAACCAATATCAGACTTACCAGCAACTACAGGTGGATTATTTTGTGACAGTTTAACCTCGAGTCTGACCAGCACATGTTAAAACTGGTCCTGTCTTGTAACTTGTGACTGTGGGAAACTCTGCCCATCCACTATGAACCTGTTTCTTTGTCTTTCAGTGACCCTACAGTGTCTCCTCTGGGTCTCCTTGCAATTTCTGTCCACCCCATAGGCAATCATTGTTTTCAGGTCCCTCGCCATAGATTACTTTGGCTTTTGCTGTACATTCAAAGAAAAAGGAATGATACGGTATATACTCTTTTGGTTGAGGTTTCTGAAAATAATGTTCTAGAGTTTTGCCCCGATACTTTCTTGTATATGTAATTCAATCTTTTTTAATTGTATAGCTCAATCTTTTTTAATTGTAAGTACTGTTCAGTCCAATGGATGAAAGCAGTTTCTTCTTCATTCACCTATTGATGGATAATTGTGGCTGCTCCTTCCTGTCCGGTTTTTGACTCTTGTGTACTTTCTTCTATCCCTATATTGTGTTAACACACATTTTTATGTGTTTTGAGTAAAATCCTAGTATTGGACGTGCTGTGCCATAAGGTAGAAGTATGTTTAACATTATAAGAAACTGCCACCCAGTTTGAGGAGAGAGAGCTCCCATATTCTGCGTATTTCCCAAACTCAGACACTAGGCTATTCACTCGGATCACCTTATCTAATCTTTTAACACTGTGAAGCAAATGATATCTTTATCCCTGATTTTCAGAAGTGTAAATTGAAGTTTTGAGAGGTTAGGAAGCATGCCCCAAATCACACTGTTAGTAAGCTCTGCTATGGGCATTTGAAGCCAAGGATCTTGGATAAGAGATAAACCAGAGGCTAACCAGAGGAAAAACAGACCCAGTTCGTACCCCACAGTGCGAAGACCTGGAATGGAATTTCAGAAATCTCACTTAGAACCTGTGACACAGCTGAGATTGTTCTTAGTAGAAAAACCTGATGGAGTGGAGAGTGGTTTATTTTTATACCTAGGGAGTGTTCCCATTTCTTCCAAGTTACCCTTGACTAGTGACATGCTATCACCAGAAGAATTGGGCGTTGCAGCATTATTTCATTCTGCAGCGAGTGGAGGCAGTTTGTCAGTCTCTGCTATTTTGCATAGGTCAGCACACATCTCCAGTACCCTACAATTAACCTATCTGAATTACGCTTCCAATTACTATCTAAGGAAACTGGCAGAACCTTTTGGGTGTTCTCCATCAGGGACTGAGTTAAGCATGAATTTACATGTAAATGACCTTCTCTCCTCCTCAGCCTGCTAATGAAACATTCTGCACTGCCTCCCTTGCTGTGTTACACACATATTTTAAATAAGAAAATGCCTGTGATCATCGAGGAAAAAAAATTCAAGCAAAGCTACCTATCCAAAAAGCTTCAAGCAAAGCTACCTTTATCCTTTGCATAAAGCCACTTACCTTTTCTTCTCATTTATTCCATTATTTGATACATATTTGAGTGCTTACCAAATGCCAGAGGCTCTGAGAGCTATTGCCGATGTTCAAGAAAAGGAGAGCTGCCCTCATGAAGCTTCCCAGATCTTCAGAGAGACAATTGCAAAATAAACATTTAGACAAAGATAGTTTCTTAATTTTTAAAATATTGGATTGTGATAATTACCAGGAAAGGAAGTGTTCAGTAGAGGAGTCTGACCTAGGCTGAAGCCAAGAGATCTCCTCAAGGAAACTGCAAGGCAGGTAACCGCTGGAGCTGTCAGAACAGGGATACTAATGAGGGTTTGCTGCGAATGAGCCATCTCTGTGTGCCCTGCACATCTTACAAGAAGAGAATACCCAGCTTCTTGAGGTGGGAACAGTTGCTATCCGCTCTGTACAGATGAGAATGTGCAGCTAGGATTCAAGAGGCTGTCTGATTTTAGAGTGTGTTTAGTACCAAATAACAATGACTGATATTACTTTTGCTTATCAGAAATTATTTCAACTAGGTGGAGGTGGAGCTTAGCAGTACAGTACGCCTGGGTTTAATCTCCAGGCCCTAAACACTTCTTATTAGAATGTATTTTTCTTTATTTAAATTATGCTAATTACTACCTTATTAAAACATTGAATTTGTACCTTACCACAAACATGTTAAAATATTTGCTATATGTACAAATTTTTAATTTATTAGCTAGCAAATGTGAAAATTAAAAAACAAATAAAAACCTACCGATCACTAATAACCACCAGGAACTATATGTAATGTTTGCTCCAGGAACTGTATGTAATGTTTGCTCCCTGCCTTCTTTGAATAACTTTTAGCATCCCAGCTTCTTGAGGTGGTGTCATATAGATTTTTTTTTGTGTCAGGGTGTCACTAAATCACTAAGATTCCCAGGCTGGGGTCAAACTTGAAATCTTCCTGCCTCAGCCTCTTAGTAGATGAAAACGTTAGGTAAAGGGAAGTTTAGTTGCCAAGTAGAAAGCTGGGAAGAAATTGGAGTATGTGCTAGATATGTATGGGTTGCTACAAAGAATAGGCTGCCTTTCTCATGATAGTATTAGTGTATAACTGATCTCAAATAAGGCTGTGCATACACTGGGACTCAGTCAGATTTCCACTTCTTAGATATCCCCAACAATGCCTAGCACAGGTGCACATGTATAATACAAAATACATAAAGTCTGATCGAATGAAGAAAATGAACGAGGCAATTCTTCCAGTGTTTTTCCTCTGATCATCCATTCACCAACCAATAGTACAGTGATTTTCTGGTGTTATTTTTATATTGGAAATGAGTTGCTCTGAGTGTTTAAAAGACATATTTATTTGGCTTGATTAAATGATTGCACTGTAACTTACTTAATTAATTTATATTTATTGAGACAGGGCCTTACTTTGTAATTCAAGCTGGTCTTGAACTCATTATATGGCCTTGGGTGGCCTAGAACTAACTCCTCCTATGAGGAGTGGGCTTATAGGCATGTGTCACCACACCTGGCTCTGCATTGCAAATATTTATTTATTCATTTATTTATTTATTTATGAATTGAGCATTGAGCCCAGGGCCTTTGCCCTGAACTATAATTACAGTCCTTTTTATTTTTCATATTTTAATTTTGAAACAGAGTCTCACTAAATTACTAAATTGCCCAGGCTGGACTCAAATTTGTAATCTCCCTGTCTCAGATTCTAAGAATGATGGGATTACAGGTTTGCCCTTATACCAAGCTTGCACATTTGTACAATTACTTTCTTGTGCAGTCTGTTTCCTGACAATTTCAAAGAGAAGAGACTTCCAGAAACCTGCTATGAAGTTCACTGTGATCCTTTTCTTTGTTTCATTTATTTTCCAAAATCTATCTTTAATTTCCCACTCTATGTAGATTTCTCTCTTCTCTTACTTTTTAGTTTAGTTTAGGAAAAAAAAAAAAAAAAAAAAACAACCATTATCTGATGCCCAGCTGCTGGGGTGACTTGGCTTGCATGCCCATATGTGCCCCAGGTTTGCCACCAATGCTCGCCCACGCGGCCGCTGCTATTTCAAATCCTCAGCGCCACTGTCCACACAGACACCCTCGCGTCTGTCAGACCACGTATCCTGATGTGAGATGCAGAAAACAGTGCTGTAGCAGCTGCCACTGACATCTCTCCAGAAGCAGCTGGCTTTCACAGCCGGTCCCCGGGGAGGTTTAAAAACTGCAGGTAATGGTGCTGGCGCTTTGTATTCTGCCTTCAGTGGCTCACAGCGCCAGCCTCCTGCTCTTCAAAGTACAATTTCAACTCCACAGCCTCCTCCTCAGTGCTCTCTTTTGCTTGGCCTCACATCAGATCACCATCTAATCCAGCTCCGAGAGTTTTCATTAGGTTTCATTACAGGACATTACAGCTTTCCTCGCACGGCCGTGCTCTTCATCGAGACTTTTCAGCGACATTGTGCCCGGAAGTCAAAAGAGCCAAAATGCAGCGGCAATGGCACTGTTATCATGTCAGACTTTTAAGCCAAATAAAACTGAAGAAGTCATGTTTATAAATTTGAGCACCCTGACAGCTTCGTAGGTACCTTATGAGAATAATGATGTGATAGTAACAGTAAACAACAGCAAAAACTGCATGAGTTGAATTTATTTGTAGACCTATTCTTTCAGCATTTATTTTGTTACCTATTTGTGCAAGATACAGATGTTAAAAGGAAATATAATTAATTGTCTTTGTGCATTTCTGGTCAATGGACTCTGCCCAATGACTGTATAATTGAGAATGTTTGACTAAATCATTATCAAGATTTTATACTTTCTTTGACATAAAGAAAGACAATGCTTAAATCTCTAGAATAGCACACAAAGAACTGACGTAGAATTTTAGTAGCCTGGTTGACCAGTGCCCTCCTCTGTGTCTTTCTTAGGACAAGTCATCCAGTATTTTCATATCCAATTTGAAGTGTAGAAAAGTAGTGTTGACTAATATAAAATTACAGTAAAGATTTCCTGAGTAATTACAGGTATTTATTACACATTGCAATAAAGCAGAGCTACCTAGGTATTGCATTTTACCAGTATTGCAATTTTACCAATTGTTTTCTCCCCTTAATTTCTTTTCTCTGGCTCTTTCTACTGTATCTGTGTGTCTTTCTCTCACTTTCCATCCCTGCTCCTTACCTGCACTATTCCCCTTCTTTTTTCTTTCTGCTTTCTTTCAGCTCATCCTTTATTTCTGCAGCTCCACCCGTGACTCAAGCACTCCCTTCCTTATATAATTCATTGTATCACCCACTCTACCCCTTTCCTCCCCACATGATCCCAACAGTCTCCCTGGTGTTAACAGACACTCTCTTCCTTACACCCTAACATACTCAGAATGCAAAGAAGAGATTCTCCTCATGCTAATATTAACCATTTTCTTGTTTGTTTGTTTGTTTTTTAAACTTGCTTGCCCTGGTTCCTTTCACTCCATCCACTTTTAAGAGTGGAATGATATCAGTTAATTCACAAAATCCAATGAAGAACTACTTATGAACAGTGGAATAATTTTAAAAATTTTAATAACATAAAATTGCAAATTGCAAGCCAATAGTGCCCACGTGCTCAGATTTACTTTGTATTTACAAGTTAAACTGTCATTTGAGGAATTTAACAGTAGCTCTATGGAAATTTCTATATTTGGAATTACTCAATGCTGGACAGTAGAGGATACAAGTAGACTTTTTACCCAGATCTCCTGATAAATAATAACCTGATATTTTTAAATAACACATTTGTCCAGGGAAGGAGCTTCATAGTATAAAAATACAGGTTTATAAACTGTAACATTTTAAAATATGCATTTTCTATTACTTTCAAAAGCACCAGGCCAGAATTTTCATTTGTTCAAAAGTAATCTTCATAATTTCTGAAACACTGCAGAAACTGCAACACATTTACTTGCTAAGTTAACTCATACTAAATTGAACACTGTAATCTAATACAACGAAGATATTTTTATTTCCCTAAAGAGACATGCCTTTCTCATTTCCTAAATCATATTTTTTGACTTAACAAACTTCTGGTGTGGATAGAAACAAGATGCTTTCATTGTACTGTAAAGTGTAAAAAAATTAAAATTAAAAATCTGTAAATAACTCTAAACCAAGCTGTGTGGTATTTTTTTTTCACAGCTGGAATACTAGCTTTTATTACAGCTCAACTGGCATTGCAAATTAAAATTCATCTCTGTTTGTTAAACTGCTACTTAAAATGGTTTCCACCAACTGTTACAGTTGAATATTATGTTGTCATTTATGCATTTAGTGGAAATGGTTCAATAGCATGAATATTTAAAAATGAGTACACAGAAAGTACTTTTTCCCCCATTGATTTTCAATAGTTTACTAATTAAATTGTGCCTTGAGTTCTTGGTCAAAGTTGGCTTAATTTTCACTAGTGATAAGGCAGCTGTCTGCTGAAGTAATTAAATGGTCTTCATAGGTACATCATAGCTGTAATACCTACTAATAACCAAGCAACTCTACTTTGTCATTAGTTCTCTGTTATTTTCTCCTGCAAATTTGCCACTTATAATAAATATTTCTGTAGTGAAAAGTCAACTCCCCCATACAATAACTGACATATTATCAGAACACAAAAATAGGATTTTTAAATATTTTTATCATTTTTGTTGTTTACAACAGCATTTTATTTATTTTTAATACTTACTCTTATTAAACACAAAAATATGCAGATTATATTGAATGAATTGCATTTGAATGTTTTCAAAAACTAAGGTCATGTGTGTCAAGAACTTATTTCTAGTATGTGTTAGTGAAATAAAACAAAGAAAAAACACTGTAATAATGTATAGGCATACAAATTGAGCTAATTAGCCCTTCCATTAATACCAATACTACTCATTACAGTGGTCCCCCCCTTATCCATCGCCTTACTCTCTATGGTTTTATTTACTAACATTCAATTCTAGTATAATGAATAATTAAGCTATTTTGAGAAGGGAGGAGATTACATTCATTTAATCTTTAATATTTTTATAATTGTTTCATTTTATTATTAGTTATTGTTGTTAATCTCTTACTAGCCTAATAGACCTATAAAGTAAACTTTTCCATAAGCAGGTACATACAGAGAAAATATATTACATATGGCTGCTCTAATTTGGATGTGAAAGGTATAAAAGTCTTGGTCCTCAACTTGATGCTTTTGGAAAATAGTGAAAATCTCTAAGACCTTGGGCCTACTGAGAGGTTTAAAGTCACTCAAGATGTGCCACTAAAGGAGACTGTAGGATGCCGGTCTCTTCCTCTCTGTCTTTCCTTCCAAGCCACCATGAAATGATTACCTTGCTGTGTACTTGCTTTCTACCATAATGTACTACTTCCCCACAAGTCCAAGTACAAAGGGAAACAAACCATGGACTGAAACCTTCAAAACTATAAGGAAAACAAACTTTTCCTAGTTTTAAATTGGTATAGTGAAGGAGAGCAAACTAGAGCAATAGGGTTTAGAACTACCTATGGTTTCAGACATCTACTGAGATACTATGAAATTATTCCCCATGGATAAGGGAGAACCCTTTGGGAACCTTGCCTGACATCCAGATTGATTAATCACACACTCATCTGTGTTACTTAATATCTCACCCATCATTCTGTTGTTATTCTCACTATAATTGTTGTTAAATTTTGCTTCTGCATCTGTCACAGAGCGAAGGTGGTGAAATATATCCTATTTTTCATTAGGCCAAATTGCCTGGGGCAGTTTATCTTGCTCCATAGGCACCTGCCACTACTGAAATATTGAAGTAGGACATTTATGGCTTGTCTGAACCGTAAAGGAAAATAATAACAGTGCCACTAAGTTCTATCAAAACTCCCTCTTCTTACTTAAACTTGGAGTCATGTTTCACGTTTGTTTATTTCTGATATCAACAGCCTCACTTTTCCTGAGATAATAGAACTCTTTGAATCATAATTTATTTAAAAATAAAATAACTTCATGTTCATTATTTCTCTGTGATTTTCATACACTAAAGAAAATAATATCTTGTTATAAACCCTATGTTGAAAAAAGGAGTTAAGATCAAAGAGATAGGGTCACAGTTTTGCTTCAGAAAATAAAAATGTGGTTACAATTAACTATTATTTTGCAGGTTCATCAAAATTGCAATTCATCTCCTATTTTACAGAACAAAGAAATTCTGCCTCATTATGTAGATCGTTTCGTAAAGGATTAGATTCTTCATTAGTACTTCACACTGAGAAGGGCACAATACATGTCTAAGTTAGAATCCTGTTCATTTTAAAGAGTTCTATGCTGCAATACACCAAAAAATAAAAGATGACAGGAAGGGAAAGACTGCTTTGTGATAGCTTTATAGCCAATAGTAAGAAAAATTGTTAACCTTTTCTTCCTTTAATATCTCACTAGAACAACATTTGTACCCAGGATTTATCCCCTTAGCTATCTTAATCACACTATATGTTGTGAATTCCAAGAAGGGGCATTTGATGTTCTTAGTAAAATGTCACCTGTGTGGCAGCTTGCTTTTTACTTACTCTTCATACCTGAATAGTTGTATGTCTTGTATTTTCCATATTGTTTAATATTAGAGAAACTGAGGGGCACAAAAAATTAGATGATAAACTGAAGTAATGAAACTATTATTTACAAAATGATGATAAGCACTGATTGCATTTCATTTTTAGAAAGTAACATATTTGCTGTAAGCTTTGGACAAGTGAATTTCTCAGCATTAGTTGTTTTTACTAACAGATAAATGCTTTCCCATGTATTACATTTTATCAAATCAAATAAGAGTCAGTTTTACTGCTAACCGACCAGAATACAGTATGTCCAACCTAGAGGGTGTACTTTTCTTCTTCCTTTTTAAAAGACTGAAATAAATCATTCTGAGGAGTTTGCTGTAAGTTTGTAACTTCATAAAGTGAAATAATCATGTCATATCTGAAAGTTAAAAATAAAGAACATTCTGTAGTTGAGACAAGGGGAAATTATTGCTTTATTAAGGAATATAATAAATGTAGTTTGAATCCAAAGTAGGACTTTTATATGATTATCTTTAAGGTATATTAGATAAGCATTTTCAAGTGTGTCCTTTGAAGTATTTCCTCTTATCTCAGTATGAATTCCTAATAAGGTTTCACATCATTTTTAAGTGCTATTGAAGGAAGCTATATCAACATTGAGAAGAAAGAAAATAGTTATACACACATGCACACATGCATGCACACACATGATTAGAGGGGCACGCATGCAGATTTGTCAAGAAAATGGTTAAATATGATATCAAAATCACATGGCTCTAGAAAGGACTTGCCACCATAATTGACATAAATCATACAAAAACTGCCACATCCACTGGAACTCCACTGACTTTTCTCATGCTTTACCATCTATTATTCACTCATTCATTCATTCATTCAGTTCAAACAATTGATGAATCTCTTTGCTATGGTAGTAATTTTGCTAATGGTGTTTATGGCAGTGAAGATTTGATTATTAATGATCAGTGCAGATTTACAAATTTGGGTAGAATTTGGAACAGAGGAAGAGGTCCTCATGAACATAGAGCACAAAGAGATGCAGTTCAGTGTGGACGCGAGAAGGATAAAGTCAAATCTAACTTACCAAAAGTAACTATATTAAAAGCTGAATTCTGTGTATTGTGAACTCTACAAAGGGGGAGCCCTTTGCCAGATTTATGTATTGGACACCTGAAATGTAGCTAGCCTAAGTAAGAAATTAAATTATTAATTTAAACAAGCCTATGTGGACAGCACAGCTTTAGATATGTTAAAATATTCATCTGTTCCCATGCACATGATGCTCCTTTACTTCTCAGAGTTGCACCTACCACTGAGTTTCTCCACGAATAAAGATCTCTGTACCGAAACCTATAATCCAGGAATGGATTGTGGTGGTGCGTACACTCAGGAAGGAGGCCAAGACAGGAGAACTGCTATGAGTTTGAGGCCAATCTGAGCTTCACAGTAAATTCAAGGTCAGCCTCAACCAGATAATAAGACCCTGTCTCATAAAAACTAAAAGCGGACAAATACTTCAATGCAAAAAGAGAGAGAAGACACAAATGCTGATTTCAGTCCACCTAAGATTTCATTTTACTATTAAAACAGTGACATATCAATTGTCATCTAGAAAAGGAGAAAAGAGGAAAGATGGAAAAATAAAAATCAGAAAGCAAAAAACAAATCTCTTTAACTTCTGATAGTTTTACAGAATTTTTTTCCCCACACCCTTTTAGGAGATTTAGTGAAATAGTTTATCTCTTCTTGTCTTTTGTGTAAAAAATTAACTTAGCCATGAAGTCAGAGGGACAAATGTTATAGAAGTTGGATAATGATGAATTTTAAGCATCCCCCAGGTAAAAGCTGTAAAGTAGGCTTAGCTGCTTCAGTTCTTCAAACATCGCCTTGAACGGGGTGTCTCCCTGCCAGGGTTTTGGATTAGTGATTTCTAAAGAACTCGCTCTTTCCGCTCTGAAGTGTAACTTTTCTATCAAACTAAAGCCGCAATGATGGCTTTGCAAAAGCAAGAATCAAGTCTTTCTACATATTATTTTAAAAAATAGAAAATGAAAGCTATCATTTTTAGTTAGACTACTATACGGAAGTAAATAATAAAGGTTAATTCAGGAATGCTCTCAAGTACATTACGTTGGGGGTGATAGCATGATTTTCTGAAGTTGTTTTTCAGATCAGAAAATTTCATGTGTTCTGGTGCCTCTATTAAAAATAAGCTTAAATCATATCACAGCAATAGATACATGCCCATGAGTATAGCACCGCAATTTATAATAGCTAAATCTTAGAAACAGCCCAGATGCCCATCAACAGATGAATGAATAAAGAAATTGTGCTTTAATATGCAATCAAGTACTACTCTTCCATAAAGAAGAATAAACTTGAGACATTTTTAGGTAAATGAATGCACACTGAGATTATACTTTTAAGTGAAATAAATTCAACATGCATGTTTAAATGTCACATTTCTCTTGTGTGAGAAACTCAAAGCACGAAGAAGGATCAAAATTGATGATAGATATTGAGAAGAAAATGTTCAAATGGGAGGAGAAATAAAGGAGGGAGGAGGGGAAAGGGATGAAAGGGGAAAAAATTAAGATAGGTTATCTCCAAAAAAAAGATGTGCTATGTCCATGTACCAACTCCCCATGATAAATGTAATCATTATATACTAAATATATATACTAATAAAAACTTTTTAAAAAAAATTAAAATAAGCTTGAATGAGCATCTCTAGGAATAGATTGTTTTGTGTTCATAAGTAGGAAGGGAGAAGTATTTATAAAGCCTCATTCTATTCTTGGCTGGATAGATCCATAGTATTTAATAATTTACATATTTAACATATGATATGAACATAATGTGTCAATCATATTAATGTATTATCAGTTGCTTAATTAATTCATTATTAATTAATTGATCGATGTTTGCAGAGGTTGTAGAGTATGCATAACTCATACGGCCCTATTTCCCTTAATGAAGCTCAGCTTGTTGTAGAAGAATAAGCATCCATATAGACTGAAAAGACGTGATCTGATCGAATCATGAAGTGTAGGCTTCACAACAGACCAAGAAGCAGTGAAATCACTCACAAGGGGCACCCAGGGAAAGGAAACCTGAACCCCATTCCAAAAGTATCAAAAAGGATGGAAGTAGGGAGAGTAGAGGTTCTGAAATGACAAGTTATTATCACATCTGATTTAGATGCTGGTAAGCAGTTCATCATGGTCACACTGTGGAATGTGAGGAAAAGGAAAGGAAGAGAAGAAATTGGAGCAGAAGTTCAGCTGGGGCTAGCAAATCAAAACCACTGTGGTTAACACTGAAGACTGCCATTTAAAATATGCTGAAAATACTGCGTAAAGGACATCTTTGCCTAGCAAAATTTTGTTTGGGAAAGTCTTCATCAAATGTTCTATGGAATATTAGTGGTGTAATCAATCATGAGCCATAATTATGTTGGACATCAACATTTTGTTACTCTAGGGATACACCTTAATTTCACTATAGACATTTTTGTTGAAACTCCTATCTTTCTCATCAGGTTGGTTACCCTGGCACACATCCCAAACCCTACAGGACAAAGAAAGCCATTAAGATAGTGAGTGCAGCATGGTGTGCCAGTATAACTGTTAATCTTGATGTATAAACTTCATTGGATTAAGGAGCGGTGGAAAATTAGTAAAGCACTCTCCTGGGTATGTCTGGGTGGGTCACGGAGGTATGATTTTGGAAACAATATATTGTTCCCCTATGTCACCATTCCTCGCTCTGCTTCCTGCCTGGCATGGGCTGCCATGGTGTTTCTGCCATGGAGCCAGCCAACCATGGAACGAACCTCCTGAAACTGGAAGCTGAATTCAATGTTCCCTCTTTTAAACTGTAGGAGTCAGGTTTTGTTTCCCACCAAAGGGAAAGAAAGCATATTAATGCAACCCAAACACTGGTGCCCAGACTGTTTCTCAAGTGACACTGCACATGTTAACACTATTCCTGTGAAAGTCCAGGTGCTTTCTGGCTGTCTGTGGCCCACCTCATTGTACCTTAGCATGGATACCTCTTCTTCCTGCCTTGGACTGTGGGTATCCACTTGTCTTGATGCCATCTAAGGCATGCTTCTCTCTCCAAGTGCTTTTTGTGATCTTGATCTGTCTGCTTCTTTCTTTGGTCTTTTCAGCCCTTTTCAGATTTGGTGTGCAGTTCTCATTCACAAGAATCAGGCTTTCAGAAACAATATTACATCTGGAATCTTCCAGTGAAAGCTTGCAGTAGTTAGTTTGATTCATAAACTTGATTTTTGTACCTGGCTACTACCAAGATTTTTTTAGCTCTGGGAATTATACCTGCCAGATTTGTAAACATTGTATGAAAATAGAAACAGTGAAGTAAAATCCGAGGATACTATATGATATGTAAAGGAAGTTGCACAGGGTGAAGCAAATATCTTTGTGTGGAAGGGGTTCACACAAAGGGTGATATCTTCCTCCTTATTGAGGAGGTGCCATTCAACTGGATCTCAGTGTAGAGATGTTATCTATAGATGACTGATCTGTTGTGTTTTTTTTTTTAAGTGCAGAATGGCTAAAACATTCCAAAGAAGTATAATACAAAAAATTATCTAGTTGTAAAAAAGATTACCATCTAAGATTTATGACCTATACAACATGGACAGCCTACAAAGTATTTTTGAAAAGAAAATAACACATGCAGATTCGTGTTTTACAGAAATAGCTTCCATGCAAATTTCAGAACTGATTGTAGAAAAAAGGGACTGTTGATGTGGAATATATTTTTGAGAGTATATATTTTGCTTTGTGTCATAAATGAAACGGGGGGTGATATGCAACAACACAGCTATTTAAATCTCACGCAGAAACACTATTAAGTTTAATAGAATAGGTTACATCTCAGCAGATTAAAACTATGGCAGATTTAATGATGGAAGAAGACAAGTTAGTGACATTTTTAAATTTGTTGACTTGAGTATACATGATTTTTCAAGTTTTTAATCACTTACTAAGTATCATAATTTTTCCTAAATTTTAGAAATATAAATTTAAATACTCATGAGCTTTGTCTTCAATAATTTTATGATCTAAAAGTCATTTTTCAACAATATAGTTCATAGACAACTTAAATCAAAATCACTTGAAGAACTTGATAAAAATACGCATTCTGGGACCCCAAAACAAATGAATAAAAATCCTGATGAAGGGAGGGAGGGTTGGAAAATGCAGCTATCACAGGTAAGTTTAGTTCATACTAAGTTTGAAAATGATTATTTCAGAGAGATTACATAGGATTTGTGGGTAAAATAGGAATATGTAAAAGTTGTTATAAGTAATACTTAAAAAATAGATGGAGAATGTTTCTATTCTCCAGAACTGAGATTACAGGAAACACCTTCACCACTGGGAGAAGATAAAATATTCTGAAGTATTCTCAAGTAGATGAATGCAGGAGGCTCTTGGAAATAGATATCTGTTGCTTAGGGAACTAAAAATAAATATTTGAGAGTCATCAGCACAGTGTCTATCATAGAAAACACGGAGTTTAGTAATATTACCCAGAAAAGGAAATATTCCTGCACAGATTTTAACTTTTTTAAGAATTTAAAAGCAGAACTATTAAGAATTCACACTTCAAAGCAAATGGAGACCACAAACTAATTAGAAATAAGAAAAAGGCAAGTAAAATATTTCCCAAAGTATATAACATAATACTTGAGTACTGGGCTTGTCTTCAGCCCTAGTCAGATCGAGACACTCTAAGAAGAGCAAGATGAAATTCTCCATCACCTTTTCCACCTTCTCTGTTTTTTTTTGTTTGTTTGTTTTCTTTTTTCTCATGTTCTTTTCTTGAGGCCAACAAAGTCTCCACAGCTTCCACATCTCATTTTTCAGGCACAAAAGCCCTAGTAGACGGAGGAGTTACTTTCAGTGATTCGTATAAGGTCTATTTTTCAGTGATTAGTCACATATCAGCAAATCACTAGGACCAAGAAAGTAAAAAATCCGCTGATTCCCTTAATTTACTCCAAACTCCCCATAGGAGAAGATATGGTTACCCCCTCAATGACTCCTACTATGACCGCTGAACTATGACTTGAGACTCAAAAGGAAGATACATCTCAAAGGAAATTTGTAATTGCTTTAGGAAATAGGAATGGAAATTATGCAGCTGAATATAACAAAAATGTCAACTTTGTAGGGTGTTAATGTCATGTTCATGGTGCATTATTTAAGGAAAAACTTCCTCCTCTTTTTGAAAATCAACATATCACTTGCAGTCCTCAGTCTCCCTGTGCCTCTCCCTCATCCTATTATTCTTCAAAGATCAGTGATTGGTAATATAATTTCCTACTTATTCCAGAACCCTGGGAAGTCATAAATCCTTGCTAGGGTTCTTGAACTCATTGAAGACCTCTATTTTGGTGTCATTAAAATGTATACATACATCTGACTGTGTGATGCATAAAATATAAGTACTCATTTCCATAAGCATTCAGAGTTTTCCATTGTGCTAAGAAGACTCAGTGATTTTCTTTTAAATTTCTCTCTGTGCTTTGTCCATGGAAGAATGGTGCTTGAAGGGCAGCTTTAGATAATTCACATAGCTAAAGGTCATGAAATTGGAAAAAGAAGAATGATAGAGTTGCTCATAAAAGTAGGCAAGTGATATTAAGTTGAAGCTATTTGAGTTTAAAGAAATTGAGGAATGAATAGCAAGATAAAGTCTTGAGAAAAATATACACCTTAAACGTTGTGTTATTACAGAGTTATTAAAAGGAAAAATATTATAAAAAAGAAGAAATATTTATTTATAGTCGCAGAGAAATAATTGGAGGGAGTGGTCTAAAATTGTATGACATGTATATTTTATTCTTTATACTTTATTTTTCAAACTTTTTAAGCACACACTAAGCTAAGCACGCTCTACCTCACAACCAAAGAAATGTAAAATATATATTTGGTTTTTGTTCTTCCCAACTTACTACCCACTAGAAAAATTTAAAGCTTATTTGTTAACCTTTAGATTTTTAGCAAAGTGCAAAAATGCATAATATCTTAAAGCCATAACTCAAGGCTTCCTGTGTGTACAATGTTCAAGAGTCACTGTTTTATTTTCTACGGTCCCAATAACTTCACTTATCCAGAACATGTCTGTGAAGTGAGGACAAATATATAACTACAACAATAAGCCATGAAAAAGCAGAAGTTATGCTGTTCATACACAAATAATACATTTCAAAATGCTATTAGCTTTCAAAAATTATGGAGGACCCGGGTGAGATTCAGAGAAAGGAAAAAGAGGGAGAGGAGCTCATAAATAACTCAAAACACTAGCAAAGAGGATTTTTTTATTGTTGGCAACAGAAATAAAAGATAAATGTCTAAGGTGATAGTTATGACAATTGTCCTGATATAAGTCTTACACACCATGTACACGTGTTTATATGTAAAATTACTGTATCAATTTAAAGTAAAATATATTTTAAACTAGTAATTATTTAGTATTTTTCTCTGCAATATTCTTAATAACCTCATACCTAATTTTCAGTAACCAATAATATTATGGTCTAAAATTACACAGAAGTCAGATCTAAATGAAAAGAAAAAAGACTTTTACTTTAATTACATAATATGCCTGTTCTGGGGGTCAATTGAAGTAATGTCCTCCTGGACAGTCTTGCTTCTCATCTAATCCCTTCTCGGGGGCACTTAACCTTTTATACCAATCTTTTGATGGTTGACTATTTCTGAAATTTTTTTCTTGTTTATCACAATGAAATTTTAGTACTTCATAGATACTATTTATTTACCATGTGTATGTTGATGCTTTATACGTAGCAAGCGTAAGATTTTCCTTCCCCTAGGAAACTATTATCATGGATTAAATACTTAAATATTAAATAGAGACACAATGTGATGAAAGATAAAGTAGATAAAACTCTTAAAGACATGATCATAGCAAAGACAAAACTCCAATCACATACAAAATGTTACAAAAAATCAACAACTAGGATTTCATCATATTAAAAAGCTTTCCATCATATTAAAAAGCATATTAAAAAGCTTTTTGCACAGCAAAAGAAACTACCAACATAGTGAAGAGACAAACCTTAGAATGAGAAAATAACTTTACCAGCTATATCTCAACAAAAGACTAATATTTAGAATATATAAAGGACACAGAAATCAGATCCCCCCAAATGAAAGACCCAGTCTGTCTTAGTTACTTTCTATCATTGCAGAGACAAAATAATCCAAGTTAAAAGGGCAAAGGTTTATTTAGCTACCTCTTTATAGAAGTTTCAGTCCATAATCAGCTGACTTCAAAGCAGGGTGCCTTGGCAGAGGGATATAACAGAGTAAAGCCAGCTCATGGGCAAGCAGAAGAGAGCAAAAGCAAGCAAGGGGATGAACACAGCTCTTTCTAACCATTATATTTTACGCAGGCTACTTATGGCTTGTAGCAATCACAACTTTAATCCTAGTGTCTTTGAGCCTAGCATTGCACCATGAATCAATTCCAGTGCCAGGTAATCTAGATCCAGCCACCTCTGAAAAAGCTTCACCTATGACCCCATAAGGCTTTGGGGGGACATCTGGACACAAACCATAAGATTCCACCCCTAGCATCACAAAGATTTATGCATTTGCCTTTATGTAAAAGTCCATGTCCAAGAGTGGTCACAGTCCTATTGTTGAAAAGTCTCTGTCCAAAGTCTCAGCTGAGATTTAAGCAAAACTCTTAGCTGGAAGGCCCTGTACAAATGAAAAGAAAATGAAAAACTTCCAACATTCAATGGCACAAGATAGATATTTCCATTTCAGAAGTTACAAACAAAGGGGATAACAAGGAATGGAAACAAAGCAAGACCAAAATCCATCAGGGTAAACATTAAATCCCACAGTTCCACTTTCAGTATTCCAGGCAAACTGACAAGTTGTGAACTGCAAAGGCATGGGTGGCTCTACCCCTATGGCACTTGTGTTTGGTGGTTATAGCTCCTATAGGTTCTTTCTTTGATTGGCTCTGCTCTCTCCTTATGGTTTTCTCCAGACAATCTGTGTTCCTGTCTTCTCCAAACTTCTGGGGTCTCCATTCCACCTTTGGCTTCACATTCACAGCTTCACACACTACCCCTTCAGCGGTGCACCACTTGGCCTCCCAGGACTTCTTCTGAAATCTGACTGAGTGCTTTCCTAACCCTACAATTCTTCCTAAAACCAGCACCACATGGCTGATGCCAGAGTCTATTGTCAGCTGCAGCAGTACACAGGCTTCCTTCTCTCTTGGATATAGACTGCCTGCATCTCTGAATACTCTGTAGCACTGAATATTCTGGAAAACTGAACACTCTGCATCCAAGGACCACATTCTCTAGTCCACGGCCACTCTGGAACATGGTGCTCTGGGGCTGTCTACTCAAGGGAAAGTCTTTCACTTTTGCACTTTTGAGACTGCATAAGGTGAAATCCCGCTGCATCTAGTGATGCCTCAGGCCATGTTTTCTATTCTCCTGTCCCTTCTCTACAATCAAGATCTCTTCTGCTCTATATTTTCAGCCCACACTTTACTGGAACTTCCTTTCTGGCCAAAATCAAAATCTTTTAAATCATTCTGCTGTGGTCTTTGTTCTTTACTCTCAACATAAATCTGGCTAACACCCCCAAGAGTAGGCATGTCTCTGCCTCATCATTATACTGCCTTAAAATTTCTGCAACATTAATTAGTCTGTGACTCCTAGTGTCAGGCAAAGTCTCTGGACATGAGCAAAATGCAGGCAAACTTTCTTCCAAAGCAGTGCTAAAGTTAGAAGTTCCATTTGACCTAGATATTCTTTCCCCTTGTTGGTACTTTCCAGAAAGATTTAAAAACAGTGTATCACCATGATGTATGCACACCATGTTTATAGCAGCACAGTTTGAAATAGCTAAATCTTGGAAATATCTCAAATGCCCATCCATGGATGAATGGATAAAGGAAATGTGACTTTTATATACAAAGAAGTACTACTCTGACATAAAGAAGGATAAATGGATGCCCCTTGAAATATCATACTTTTAAGTGAAATATGGTTAAATATCAGGTTGTTTCTCTTGCATGAGAAACCAAAAGCATACATAATTACTCAAGTGGATGATAGATATTGGGAAGTAGGAAGAAAATGTTCAAATGGGAAGAGAAACAAGGGAGGAAAGAGAGAAGAGAAGGAAGGAAAAAGGCAAATAAAAGAGACCGGATGGGAAAAATGGAAACAAATTCCTTAAGATGAATGTGATCAGTATATGTAACAAATACATACTAATAAAAAATAAATTTTGAAAGCAAAACAATTTTCATACACTTGGTGGTGATGAAATCACGCCATCAAACATGCATATACTAGATTTTTTTCTCAGAACAAGAGCTACTCATGTTTGGGATCATGTGACTTTTTTTTTTTTGTACCAGGAATCGAACTCAGGATCTTGTGCTTACCAGCCAGGCACTTGTTCTGCTGTGCTATATCCCTGTCCCTCATGTGATTCTTTATTGTACAGGACCAACCCACAAATTGTGGGATCATTTCATTTCTTAAATCTTGCCATATAAATATCAGATCATCAGTTTCTCAGTACTTCAAAAAATGTTTGTTAGAAAAGAGATAGAATGCCTTAAGAGAGCATCCCATGGCTGAGGACTTATGTCAGCAATGAAGTTTCTGCCCAGCAAGCATAAGTCCATGGGTACAATCACTGGTACAAGGGAAATAAGGAGGGGAGGAAAAGAATTCCAAATAATGTATGTGGAGCTCCTCATCTTAAAAGAGGAACTTCATCCCTCCCCTATTGATGATCAGCTAGATTCATGACAAAATTCTGATAAATCACAAAAGGAAAGAAAAAGCAGTGGTGACTTTACAGTGGAGGAACCTAGCTACCCCTACCCTACCTACACAAGAACACTTTTATCCCCAGGGATACCAGTGGGCATTTTGGAGCTCCTGGTATTATATGACAAGAAGGCACTTTACCTCCATGATAAGCTTTTAAAAAAATCATAACCCTAGTCTAATTTTGAGAAAAGTATTAGAAAAACAGAAATTAAGGGGAATTCTTCAAAATATTTGATCACTATTCCTCAAACTGTCAAGGTTGCCAATAACAAAGAAAACCATTAGCTATAGATCAGAGGGCACTAAGGACCATTTCACAGACAAAAAGGAGGCAGGTAGTGGAAACCTGACTATATCTAATTAAAGTCAAAATAAATGAATAGCGATGATCAATGCTCATTTTGACCAAAATACTATGGTGCTGTAAGATATTAACCATTGGGGAACTAGAGTCAGGGGTATATAAAACTGTCCACAATAACTCTGTGTTTGTTAATCTAAAATTATTTAAAAATTTTGTATAAATAATGTCTTTCAAACACAGACACACACACAGACACACACACACACACACACACACACATGCACACACACACACGTATGAACATACCCCAGGGCAATGGTACTCTCAGCTGAGAAGACTGTTGGGCTAAGCATTTTAAAATGCACATCCAGTCCTACTACTCCCCTGTCAAATTCTCAAATGGCCATCTCACCAGAACATTGATCACTTCAGACCTTCATTACACAGCTTCTGATGACCTTTCCAAACTCATCTCCCTCCACTTCACCTCCAGTGCCCTTCACTTGCCTGGCTCCTTGCATTCCCCAAATGCATCTGTGTTTCATATTTTCATAACTTCACACTACCTAATAACAGGATAACGGACCTCATTTGGAAATACATTACAGTGGAGATTTGTCTACGTTTAAGAAAGATTAAATGGGCCAAGGAGAATGGATGTTTGCATTCATTTTAGCTATTCCCTGATACCTACAGTAGTTATCCTGTCTGACAAAATCTTTTGATCAAAGATCCAGTCACGTAGATTATTGCTTGCTTGAGAAATGGCCTGTGGTGCCCTAGGAATGAACTAAAGATGAAGCAGCCAATAGTATGTGCAGTATGAAGCCTCTCAATTTTATCTCTCAGCTCCGTTCATGGTAAAACTAGACAGATGGGTCTCAGAAATACATTTATATTAAATATGATTGGTGTTATAATGATAAGATAATAATGATGACTGTGAACTGCATCTCAAAGTAGCCTGGATTTACACAGCTTGTATAAGAAATAATAGAGGTGTTGTTTTGTTTATTTTGAGGATATTATTTAGTAAAATGTATAGTTCAGTATCTTTGCATCCTCTTTGATGCATAAAGAATTTAAATCTCTACAGATTCAACAAGATTCATATTGAGCAGGACTCACCCCTTAGCCATAAATTTTGAGGTAAAATTTCAATATAGGACTTCTGATCTTCATAAATAATACTCTTTCACTCTCATTCTATGATTCCCCCAAATAGTTACATTTAAATAAATACTTAGTTAAATAAAAATCAATACTCACTAACAGGATTATTTGATGTTTCCAAATATATTTCTATGGAACAATAAAATTTAATTTTTGACACTTTTATTTTCTCCTCAAAATGTCACACATGCCAAACAATTGACCTTTGATGTTTAGCTGTGGAGAATCCTTTTCCAGGAGAGAAAAAGGGAAGCAGAGAAGACAATGAAGGATGAGTATGTGCTAGCAAGCTGAAGATGTGGCATCCTTAAATAATGAGTTCAGTTTCAGAGCTGTGAAAGTCGAATTATTTCAAACAGTAGTGAAATGGTTTATGCATCTTCTTTGTGGGTGGTGATTCAAGTTACAAGCATAAGAGAACAATAAAGGATGAAGATTCAGATTTTAGGGAAGCTGCAAAATTCCTGTTCTCTGGTATCAGCACATGTATTGCTCACTACAGGTGGAAATCTACCCTGCTCAGCTATTATCATCAAAAAGTAAAAATCCCAGTAGGTAAGAATGAACTAAAGAAGCTATTGCATAATATGCTGCAACTGCTCTTTCTCTATGCATTCTCCTTGTACCTGTTAAGAGTCTGCTTTCTTGGCTTTGAAGAAGAGACTAGCCCTGTTTCTTAACTTACTAGCTTGTAAGTGGAATTGTTTCCAAGATTAAACAAACAAATCATTTTAAATAACAGAGCATGGTACATGGAACATCACATTAACTACATGGAAGACTGTTGTTATTAATGTTATTTAATTCTCATGGTCATCAATATCACTAGTGACAACTTTGAAAATGAGAGAACATGCTCAGTAAGCTATTTGTAGAAAAAAGAATTTCTTTATTCATGAGCAATATTTATTGAATAAATCAGTCCAATCTTGTATGAAAAATGTTAGGGAAAATATGGCCAGCACAAAGAAGACTGTCAGCTATCCCTCACCAGTGAAAGGAAGATAAGGACCCAGGAGAAGATCTCTTAACCAGGAATGGTGAAATTCTCACTAAGTCTTAGAAACAAATAAATACAAGCATTATGCCTCATAGCATTTTAACTGTACTATTTTCATTTAATGTGGCCAGATGCAGAAAGAGTATTTACCATTCTCAGTGAGCAGAGCACAATTTTCTTTTCAATTTCAGCTATCTGCCTAAATTTGATTTTTTTCAACTAACAGATACATAAGAGTCTTTGAAATATGCTGCAACTGCTCTTTCTCTAAATATTCTCTTTGTATCTATTATGATTCTATATTCCTGAGTTTGAAAAACAGACATAGTTTTAAACATGTAAATCACATTAAGAATAAAATGAGTCTATAGAGAAAAACAGGGAATATAACTATTGAAATTTTAATAAATTCCAGAAAGTGTCTTTGTGGTTGGTATTTATCAGTTTGTTTAATTATCACAACATTTAGTGGTAAATGAGGTTGTCTATTATATAGATAGGAATCAGAGAGATACTGAAACTTACTTACTCAAGGACAATGTGTTAGTCAACTTCCTGTAGCTATAAGGAAATATGTGAGATGATTAACTCATAAAAAAGATGGACTTGGGCTCAGAACACTGGGGAGTCCAGTTCAAGATGAAGTGCTCTCATCTCTTTATCCCTGGTGAGATCAGCACATCATGATGGGCGTGGAGGCAAATTAAGCAGGAGTAGAGCTTGCACACTTCCTACTGTAGGTATCCCCTCCGTGACATAATGACCTCTCACAAGGCTGCACCACCTCACAGTAGATCCTACCATCTCCCACTCTACAAACCAAGCCTTTATACATGTACCCTTACTGTACCACACAAACAGCTTCTGGATAAAGAAGCAACCTGTCTTGGTTACTTTTCTCTTGTTACTAAAACAAAATACCTGACACCCAGAATTAAGGAAGGAAAGGTTATTTAGCTTAGTTTGTGGAGGTTTCAGTCCATACTTGGCTGGCTCCAAGGCAGAGTGGCACATGGCAGAGGGCAACAGCTCATGGTGGCAGAAAACATCAAAGCCACAAGAGCGAAAGGAGGAAGCAGTGGCAAGCAACTTCTTTCCCTCCCTTACACTGTATGCAAACTACCTGCCCCAGGGTGGTTGTACCACTCACACCCAAAATGAGAGCATTGGACCATGGGTCAATCATAAACTAGAAGCCTGCCCCATGACTGCATGCGGATTTGGGGGGACATGCAGACACAAACCATAACACAACCCCAGTCTGTGGGAATGAGAATGCTCTAGTTTCCATTCTAATGCAACTGGCTCCCTCACTCACAAGAAATGCCACGATTTTATTTGTTATTCAGAATTATTGAGTCATGTAGACAGTATTTGAAACTTTATAGCAAAGTTCACTTGATGCATCATAATTAGCAACAAAGATTAGCTAATCAAAGTACTAATGATAACCTAATTGGTACAGTGTTTTATTGCTTACAAGGCACTTTCTGGTAATTACATAATTTGATTCTTAAAATGATGTGTGGAAGGGAACTTTCCGCTGAAGAAACTGAGGTTCACTGAAATTGATTGACAGCCTTTCAATTGTTAAACCTCTAAGAGGCAGTGTTGGGAAATGATTGAATTGTAGCTCAATATCTTGCGCTCTCCAAATACAGTATATGCCACTTACCAACAGGGAGAGATGATCCAGTCTAGAGTTCTCAGGAGTCCTTCTCCTTTTCAGAAATGATATGTGCTACATTCCTCAGTGAGCAGTTACCCTTTCATCTACAATCTCAGCTCCTGCTTATGATTCTGGTCTCTTTTCCTCAGGAAATATGTTGAAAGGCCATTCCTTGCCCTGGGAATACAGATTTGGGTCTGAATTCTTTCATGCCGTATACCACTGGGAACACTTCTGTGGTATTAAAGAAAACACTAAGAGCATGTTTTTCCTTCACCTCACATCCATAGTTTCTATAGAATGACATGAATGAAATCTTTCTTTGTCCTACAAAAGCTTTTACAAGTTTAGCTTATCAAAATTATACTCATATAATGTCTTCCGTAATTAGGTAAACTTTGTTAATATCCTTTGTTAAATACATAACTTCTTCATGTTATTTATACCTATGATATTTGAGACATACATATATATATTTCATATTTACAGTGGGACATATACACATATAAATACATGTGTATAGATAGATGATAGAAGATAGATGGATAGATGGATACATAGATGATAGATAGATAGATAGATAGATAGATAGATATCTCTAAATTGATAGATCTATCAATCTGCATGTATCCCACCTTACTCTGTAAGTCCACCTTCTGTCTCCCAGAAGAATAAACACACAAGTGTCTCCCACACCCTGAGAGTTCTGACTTTATAAAATAAGATGTGATTCTAATTCCAAATGTTTTTTTTTTTGTTTTTGTTTTTCTTTTTGTTTTTTGTTTGTTTTTTTCCAGTACCAGGAATCGAACTCATGACCTCGCGCTGGCCAGGCAGGCGGTGTGCTGCTGAGCTAAATACCCAGCCCCTCTCTAATTCCAAATTTTAATGTCGTGTAGTTAACAAATAAGTTTTTTATTGTTGTTTTTCTGTTTACTGCTTGATAAATGGTTCACAATTCTGGGTGCCTATTTTAGAATATTTAAGACATTCTATATATGATATAAAGAGGTAAAGATTGCATGGGACAGATGGATACCAAAAAGAAAAGGAAAAAGACCAAATCATACAAACGGAGGAATTCTAAGAGAAAGATGTTTCTCCTGCACCAGATCAAATCATGTCATGCAAAAATTTATTTCAATGGAAATTGCCAGGGATAATGTGCCTGCATTTCATACCCATAAAACTTTCCAGAGTACTTTTGAGAAATCAGAATTATCAGTGCTCATAGTCATTTTGTTACAAGTATGTACCATATCTCTTTTTTTTTTTTCCTTTTCAAGCAGCTTGATAACAGGATTTGGTGGCAAAATCATGAACCACAAAACTGAATGAAAAGGTATTTACACTATAAGTCAGTTCACATGCAGTGGCGCCTGGAGAAATTGGGCTTGGTGAAAACCACTCTGTCAAAGGGAAGCATTTGGATCCATTCTTTCTCATCCCAGGAGCTCTAGACAAGCTCATATTGAAGTTTGAGGAAGAGATCACCAAATTTCTCTTTAAGCATTAGAAGTCAAGAAATTTTTTGGGTTTATTTTGTTTCATTTTATTTAATGTGAGCTTTTGAGGCACTGGGTTGCTTTGAATTTTTGCTACTGAGAACATTGCACACACAGGGGTACCATTCACTTCTATCAGTAAAGGTGCTCTGGCTCCTATTAAAATGATAATAGAAAAATGATAGCAAGCATTGATTAAACACTTACACTATGTGAGAAAGAATGTGAAAACTTTAACCTGATGGGTACATCTAATGTTCACAATCCCGGGAGAAAAGGATTAAACTTTTTATCATACAGATACAAAAGTGAGTCCTAGAGAGAAGAAAAGAAATGACTTGCTCAATTCCACAAAGCCAGTATGATTGAGTGCACTAGAAGTTCATCAAAATTCATTTTCTTCTTTCAGGAGGTGCTAAACTACATTTTCCAACTTTCCAGTTAGGGGTGGTATGCAATTAACTTCTGTCCAAAAGAATATGAGCAGAAATGGTGTGACTCCGCCTAGGTGAACACGTTCAAGAAGAGAGCGGGGTCTTCATGTTATTGCACATTGATATGAAGATTTTAAAACACCATCTATTAAGGACACTTTTCCTTCTTCTAAATATGTTTTTGGTGACTTGGTCAAAAGTCATTCGGCTGTAGTGGTCGTCCTCGTGGATCCTTCCCTGATCAGGGACTAGATGGGGAACTGTTACAGACTGTAGAGAGTGGTGGAGTCACAAACGTAAGATTGATTGTAGAACTCATCGTCCTGCCCCTACAAAATCCCATAGCTACCCATTAGTCATTTCTTAAAATAAGAATTAAATTTTTAAAATGTCAGTGGCTTCACACAGGAAGGTTTATTGATTACTAGCTAGAACATTTATGTAACTGACATATAAGGAACATAACAAAGCAATGAATTCAGATTGTGGGATTTTGGAGACCAAGACATTAATGACTGCTATTCTTATTTCTAAGCTTGACAAATAAATCTTCCTTCCCAGAATTTTACATATTTACCTCCATTTCATTCTACTTGGAAAATGTCTTGTTACTGTGTTGATCGGGGAACTCATTAGATTTTCATGGATATGTTTCTAGCAGGAACAAAAATGTTCATTCGCTATCTGAAAAAAATTATAAACAATATTTTCAGGGCAAGAAAACATGTTAGCCATATTTGAAGAACATTTTTTATCCTTGAATACTAAGTACTAATAACCCAGGCACTCTAACAACTCAGGTAAAGTATTTATGTATACTTTGCCACCCAAGTGAGTATAAAGATACCTTCCCAGGGTTCTGAGAGGTGAACATAGGACCATGAACATAGTACTGTGATTTCATGCAATCTACGCAGAATATTTCTTGGTAGCTGCTTAATTATCCTTACATCACAGATGGCAAAACAGACAAAAATGGTAAGTGACTTAGCTACACTGAAATATTTTGTAGATGTAAAATCAGGATTTATATTCAAGATAATTTTATTCCATTTTCCATGACTTTTTGACTATTTCATGCTTCCCCATGGTGTACCAAAACATTACTGTTTTCCAAATGAAGAAATTCCTTTTGTAAATATGAAAATTTACTACATATATCAGCATTTGCCCCTCAAAATGTCTTATTTGTGTAATCAACCAAAGTCATTATGTGTGTGAAAGGGAAGAAAATAAGTTAACAGAAATATTGAGACTGAGAAATCTATTGTCTTCATAATTAGCTATGTAGTACATTATCTTTATGTGATATTTAGTTAAATTTTAAAACCTACAGAGTCCATAAAATGGGTTTGCGTGCTTATTTCCATAAGTTACTCATCCTCTAGCCTCAAAAATCCACTTGGAGGACCAAAATTGGCACCAAGCTCATTGGTACCTCATTGTCTTCACTAAGACATTTATCTGGACTGCAATATTTTTAAAACATTTTTTACCTTGCTGTACCCCACCCCACTTAACACATTCTCTCATCAATCTCTCCTGAAAAATATAACTCAGTGAATAAAAAAAATGAGAAGAACCCATGCTTCCCTTATTTGTGTGGGAATCCTAAAAGTTGAGGGGATCAAAGAATGGTGGTGATAGATGCAAAATTTTGTAAATATATTATTTTAAATTCAGACTTATACACTTTATAAGGGTTAATTTTGTTGTCTGTGTATTTTCTACCAATAAAGTAAGAGGGAGTATATGAGTTCAAAGTCAGATAACCCTGAATTTGATTCATTATTCAATCACATATTTCTCCATGATTATTAGTAAGTTTTTAAACTTTGTAATCCCCAATTAATAAACTGTAAATTAGAAATAAAAAATTACACCAGTTTTATAGTAGTTTGAAGTTTGAAGTAAATCATTTGAATAAAATCATGACAGACTGTGCCTAGTAATCAAAGAAATACAGCCTCATCAAAAATAAAATTGAAAGTTATGCACATTTGTCAGTCTTTGTTTTGTTGCCTATACATTTGAGGACATATCAAAAAATCTTCACCAAGACAGATGTTCTAGAATGTTTTCCTAAGTTTTCTTCTGATAGTTTGGTAGTTTCTGATTGTATATTTAAGTGTTTGATATATTTTGATTTGACATTTACACGTGTTGAAAGATACCCATCTAGTTTCATTCTTCAAGATATGGAGATGCGACTTTTAAAAAACCATTTATTAACAACACTGCCCTTTCAACAATATATGTTCTTGGTGACTTTGTCAAAAATCAATTGGCTGTAGATACATGGATTTACTTCTGAGTTTTCTACTTTGTATCAGTAGTTCATTTACCGTTATTTGGTGGTGCTGTGATGCTTTTGTTACTTTAGCATTACAGTCTGCTTTGACGTCAGAAATTGTGATGCCTTCAGCTTCATTCTTTGGTTCAGGATAGCTTTGGCTACCCATCATCTTTTATGATTCTTTATACATGTTATGAAGACCTCCTCTATTTTTGTGAAGAATGGTATTGAAATTTTAACGGGAACTGCACTGAATCTCTAAATTGCTTTGGGAAGTATAGACATGCTAACAATATTAATTCTTATAACCCATTGACATATATTACCTTTTTAATGTTAACTGTTGTTTTTAATTTATTTCATCAGAATTGCCATATGTTCTAATACTTTTGTTACTGACTATATATCTAAAGTAAAGAAATAAGAATATGAAAGAGATATTTGTAGTCCCGTGTTTATTGCAACACCATTCACCATAGCTAAGATACGGAGTCAACTTCAGTTTCCACCAATAGGTGAACAAATAAAAATAAATATATATATGTGTATGTTTATAGCTGTATATGTGATAACAGCTATATATAATACATAATTATATATAACTATAAATAATATACATAATTATATAATATAAAATAGGCATTATATAATAATAAAATATGCATATATATTCATATATTATTATATATTACATGATATACGATTGCTTAGCTATATAATATATATTGCATACTAATATATAATATATAACATACATAACAGTATCTAATGTATGCATTTATATGATTAATCAGTTGTAAACATAAAATAAATCACCTTCAGCAGTTTGGATGAGCCTGAAGGACATTGTATTAAGTAAAATAAATTAGGTGTACAAATACAAACGCAAGTGGAATGTATATATTATGTAAAAACACACATGTATATAAACATATACATGTATATACGCATACAAATCTATATACCTATATGTAATGGGAATACAGAATAGGAAAGTGGTTATGGAGGCTGATGGGGTGGGCAGGAGGATGACATGGGATGGCTAACAGGCACACGGGTGCAGTTGCACAGGACTGTTAGTTTCAAATATTCTGTGACACAGTAAGGTAACTATGGTGGATAATAATTTATCGTATATTTCAAAATAATCGGTGAAGGGGATTTTGAGTGTTCTCATCACAGGGGAGTGTTAAACATTTGAGGAGTAAAATATACCAGTAACTCTGATATGTTCATCACAGATTGAATGTAGATGTTGCATTGTCAAATTGTACCTCATAAGTGTGCAAAAGTATTACCTATTAAAATAATATATGCATATAAAAGTTTTATACTATATACACTAAAGATAAAATCTAAATTGACAAAAATGTTCTTAGTACTGGTGCCCTCAATATCATGTTCCTTTCTTTTGAAAAAATACTAAACTTCACATTCTTTTCTGAAAGATATAAGATTCTCTTTTCCAGATGTATATTCTATTTCTGCTCATGTTACTCCTCTTGTCAAAATGTTTATTTGGATCATTTTTTCAAGTGTATGAGTACAGCACTTGTGTGTGCAGCATTTTCCTCGCTTTTGATTATCAAAATATTTCTGAAAATTTAGAGAAGGCTTCACCTCAAAAAGAACACTCACAAGATAACATGTTAAAAACTTGGATGTGGCGGACCTGGCTAGTGGAAAATCACTCTCATTTCTTCTTTTCCTCCCTCTTCTCTTCCTTCATCTCCCGCTTTCTTTTCCTCCATCCCCGCTCCTCTTACTCCTCCTCGTATCTCCTTCTCCTCCTTCTTTTTCTCCTCCTTCTCCTCCATTTTCTCCTCTTCTTTCTTGTTTTTGCAGATTCTTTTGTAAATTACATAAATATTAAATATGTGTCTTGTTTCCACAATTGCATCCTACAGTAAGAATTTATGCAAGTGACATTTTGACCATGGTCCACCAATCAGCAAAGCAGATGTGAAGATTCCCAGCCTGCTCTAAAGTTACTCCTCATAACTCATTGAGCACCTCGCAACGTGTCATTTTCTCCATTCTTAGGAGGACTACTCTCGTTTCTATATCGGAACACTTGCTAGTGTAGCTAAACTTTTCTTCATTGCACTCTTGTTATTGCTGTTTGTTCTTTTGCTTGGAATGCTCTTCTCCAGTAACTTGTTCATTTTTAAGATTTCAGTTAAAGTGTTTCCTTTCCCAAATATCTTTTTATCTACTTTACCAAAGGTAGTTTACATATTCTATCATTTTATTCCCATTCGCTGTATTCAGGTGGTGATACATAATTGCACACTCCTTCATAACAATTATTACTTGATTTATTTTCCCTTCATTCAAATAGGCTACTCTTCAAGAAGACAGCACACTAGTGCTACTCTTTTGTTGTTTGTCGGTTTGTTTGTGCGTTTGTTTATTTGTTTGAGGCAGGGTGTCACTGTACAGTTCAGATTGGCTTGGAACTCATGGTATCCTTCTGCTTCAGCCTCCTGAGTGCTGGGATTACAGTTATGTGCTAACACTCAACTCTATTAGAAAAATAGAAACATTTGTTTAATGAATGGAAGGTGGTAGCTTTTCCACAATCTAGTGATCTGGGAAAATCTCTAATGATGATAGGCAGAATGAGTTCTCCATTCCCTGAATGGCTTCAGTGCACCTTACATAGTTGTTTTTGAGAATCTGATTCGTGAGATGAGCCTGGTGGATTTCAGGCTAATGAGAAACACCTCATCAGTCTATGTGGAACAGACCACACAAATATTCTAAATTGCTTTCCCTCCTCCTCTGGAACAGCTGAACTAAGGATTTGCAAAAGGGCAGATGGCATGGCTCTGCCACGCTCTGGAAGTGCCTGTCTCAGTTCTGTACTGAGAACATCTGCTTCTTTTCACTCTTCACCACCACAATCCCTCTCCTGTCAGGGGAAAGGCACCAAGGGCTCTGGCCTCCACTGGAGCACAGAAGCACTTCCTGCTAATTCAGAGAGACATCACCAGTGCTGACAGACAGATGATCAGTGGTACACACATCCTGAGGCAAGGCACCAATGGCATGCTTTTGCTGGAGCAGTGAATGCCTTTATTGACACATTTGAGATTTAAATTCTTTTTTAAAGTGAGAACAACGTAAGCCTCCATCTCAGTATCATAATTCAAGCCTATGTCAGAGACACTTAGTGGGAAACATGAAATCTTTGAGTGAGAAAGACTGGGCTTTAAGCTCAAATTTATCCATTTATAGATACTGCTTCCTGAGACTCTCTGATATCTCCTGTGTCCGAGAAATTTTCTTGTCTTATGAGACTGGAATAAGTAGGTCTGCTTCTCAGACTGCTGTGAAGATTTATCTTTTTCTTTTGATTCACCTCATTATTCCTCTAGAGACGTGTTTATTCTTTTTTGCACGACACTTATCTCAAAATATACTTACACAACATTCATCAGAATCACTTACCAGCCAGGTAATTTGAATGCACACTAGCAACTGTTCTAAACTACTCGGTTAAACAAGACTCAGATGGCACGCGCTTGGGCACAGGGCAAAGAATTTTTTCCTAATTTGAGAGTTATGATTCTTAAAGCCTCATGTAGAATAATTTATAATCCAGAAACTTAGGCTCTAAGTTTTAGAAAGTGCAACAAAATGCATGCTATAACTGATGCCATCCACTACATATATATGAAGACTGTATAGGGTTTTTATATACATATAATTTTTTATGTAGTGTACATTAAATGTAAAATTAGCCACCTTGACAGATTAAGATGCTGCATTCTCCTGGTGGTATGCTTGATACCATTTTAACACTATTTTAGACACATTTAGAGATATCTCCCTCCCATATTTTTCTAAGAAACATGAGATTTTATCTGGCTTTCTATCAGATCATCAACATATGATATAATGTTTCTTTGTAATATTTGATATAATGATACTGTTATAATAGGATTGGAGAATTTAGTCAGTGTTCACTGCCAATTGCATATACAGAATCTAACTTTTATTTGCCTAGTTTCCAAAAGGATCCAGTGTAGAATTTACAAATGCACTCTCATGGATGCCCACGGAGCTTCCAGCTGGGAGAGATTATGAACCCAGCATCAAGCCAAATCCAGAATCTATAAACACAGGATTAGCTGACTAGCATTGTGACCATAACCAATAGATTTACAACAGGTCAGCAGGAAACTGCCATCTGGAGATTGACGGTAGATCAAGAACAGAACAATAAAAGTAGAAACAGAGGAAGGGAAAGAAGGCAAAACAAAGCAGCAACAACTAATATTCCCTGATTTCTGATTAAATGTGATTCGGGAGTTTTTTTTAAAGAGGAAAAAAACAATAACAAAATAATAACAATAAAGATAGAAACAATAAAAATGATACAGAATTTCAAAACAGGTATTTAAAATTATTTTGAGTCTTCAGTAGTGGTTCATTTGGCAAGTTTTTTTATTTGCTTGCTTGTTTGTTTGTTTGTTTTTAACTGAAGCATTAGCCAGAGTTTGCCATGTTAAGGAGAGGAATGATTAAATTCTGTTCTCTGTTTACTTTTCTTTTCAGTTCTAAGTAAACCCTTCCCTAATGATAATGCTGCACAAATCCTCAACCTTAATGTAAGTGGGGAGGAGAAAACAACTCTTCAAATACTAAGTTAAATGAATTTATAGAACCAGACACAATATTTAAAGTATAAATTATCTGATTAAAAATTTAAAATTGATTTCATGGATTTTCCAGGAGGAAAATGGTTAACTATATGTGAAGATAAAGACCCCATTTCGGCACCTGTGTAATAACAAAGGATGAAAAGCTAGAATTTTAGGGGGGAACACTGTTACTTTATGGGAGAAAATGTTTTCCTTTCAGTTTTAAAATAACTAGTGCAGAAATTGAACAAATATAAGAAAAAAAATAAGGAGTATTGATTTGCAAACTTGATATCTATTATATCTCATCAATTCAAATTGCAGATTTATTTCACACTTAATTTCCTGAAATCAAGATGAGTCATATAATATATGGCTCCATAAAAAAAAAAATCATTCGAAAAGGCAAAAAGTACCTAATTTCATGTTAAGATTCCTCTTTCCCACTGTGTCTACTGTTGTCATGACCTATAAAGGATCTGTCTTGATTATCATTCTTGATGATATAACTGCATAATAATAACTCTTTCATTTTTCAGTCAAACAAAAAAGTAACAAAATAATTTGTTAAAGAGAATATGAATCTGTGATGTATGACAATATTCCACTGATATTTTCTGGTGACATTAAGAAGGTTACAATCAAAGGAAGGGAAAATATGAGCTCAATATCACAGAAAAATGTCAGAATAGGTAACTTAAATAATCACTGAAGCAACAATCATAAAGCTAAGAAGCAGTGATGGAATCAACTTCTGTGGAACTCTGGAATCTAAAAAAAATAGTAACCAGGGAATGCGTACAGAAGAAAGAAACTGCTAAATCTTGGTAGGAAAATGATGCCGTGATTTACTTACTCACCACAGAAATTATGGCTTATGTTCTTGATACATTTTGCTAATAGAAAAAGGTCAAATATGACTATATATATACATATATATATATGTATGTATGTATATATATGCTTTGATCTTCCTTTTTGGATCTGAGGTTACTAACACAGATTCTTGTAATTGCCTTGCCCTTCTAGGGCTGGAGCAGCTCTGGAGTTTGTATGTATTAAGACATTTAACGACATATAATACCTCATACCTGAGTGGAGCAAAAGGAGCAGATCGGGCTGGAGTAAACTATTTTGCAAAGCCTATAAAGGGGAAAGACAAAGAGGAAAATGCTTGGAGAAAATGAGTATTGGCCACTAATGAATAAAGAATAGGACCTAGAATGCAAGTTTCACGGTGAACACAAGCTCAACAAAGATGGGAGTAGATCCCAACCCTGACTTCTGGCTGGTCCCTGAGTTCTGGGTAAACAGAAGGTGAATGTGAAATATGTATCAAAATGGTCTGCCTAGACATTTCACAAAGGCCCCAGGTCAGATAGTCTGCCAAGACAAGGAGAAATATATTTTTGTTGTTGTTTTCAGTTACAATAATAAAAGTATCATACTGACATGAGGATAGATTTAGACCAATGGGGAAACAATTGAGAGCCCATGCATACATTTATGGTAAAGTGATTTTCAATAGAGTTGTCAAGACCATTAAACTGTGGAAGAATAGTCTCTTCAAACAGTGGTACAAGGATCTCTGAATATCTACATGCAAAAGAATAAAGTCTTCACCCTATCTTACTATGGAAAAGTAGCTAGAAATGGATAAACAATATAAATTTAAAAACTGAAATCATAAAATATTTTTAAAAACATAGGAGATAAATATTTATTACTTTTTATTTTGGCAATGGTTAATAAACAAGATATCAATAAAATGAGAAACAAAATAAAAAGTGGATAAATTTTACTTTATGAAATATAAATATTTGTATACAAAAGATCATTATCAAGAAACTTAAAAACCAAACTACAAAAAATATTTACAACCAAATAAACAGAAGACAAACAATAGAAGTAGGCAGAAGGCATCACAACCTGATTTAAAACTATACTACAAAGATGCTGTGAGAAAAACAATATGGTATTGGCAGAAAGGAAATAACCCCAAACATCAATGGAACAAATTAAAAGTTGCAAAAACAACTTCAAACACACTCAGCCACCTTATCTTTGACAAAGGGGTCCATCATCTTCACCTGGAAGAAAACCTCTTTAACAAATGGTGCTGGAAAAACTGCAAAATGTGCAAAATGTTAAAACTAGATCCATGTATCTTACCGTGCACTAAACTGAAATCAAAATAGATTAAAGATCTAAATATTAAAACAGAAATACTAAATCTGCTAGAAGGAAAAGAGTATCAGTAGGACTCTTGAAGACCTATGTGTAGACAAAGAACAAAACCCTGATTGTACAGGAAATATTACAAAGAATCAACCACTAGGACCTCATCTTATTAAAAAGTTTTTGCACAGCAAACTAAATCAGCATTAGTGGGAAGAGAAAACCCACAGAGTGGGAAAGTGATTTTTTTTTTCAGCTGTTCCTCAGACAATGAGATACTGTCTAGAATATATACGGTACTGAAAAAACCATACTCTCCAAATTTACACACCCTTTCCAAAAGTAATCATCTGAGATGACTACACACTTTCCATTTGAAGAAGCAGAAATGGCAAATAAATATATGAAAACATGTGTAACACCTCTGGTCACTCAAAAGATGCAAATTAAGACAACTTGAGATTGTATCTCACCCTACAAGTACACCTACTATCAAGAAATGAACCAATAACCAATGCTGGTGACACTGTGGAGAAAAAAAAACACTCTTCTCTGTTGATAGGGGCGTGGACTGGTGCAACCACTTTAGAAATCAGTATAGAGATAACTCACACAACTAAAACTGTAAATTCCATTTAACCCAGCTATTCCCTTTCTTGTTATCTTCCCAAGATATTAAACACGTCATACTACAGCAATATATGTACACCCATATTTATAGAATCACAGTTTATGATAGCTAAATATTGAAAACATCTCAAATGCCCATCAACTCATGAATAGATAAAGATACGATTTTATTTTATCCAGTGGAGTACTACCCAGCCATAAAAGTAAATAGATGCTCCTTGAAACCATATTCTTAAGTGAGATAAATCAAACACTTATGTGTAAATAGATTGTTTTTCTGATGTGAGAAGCCAAAAGTGTAAATAATGATCAAAAGGTATACTAGATACTAGAAAACACTCAAAAGGGAAAGGGAACTAGGAAGTGGAAAGGGGAAACAGAAGTGAGAGAAGAGAAAAAAGGAGGAAAAACAGAAACAATGATTTTAAAAATGAAGAGGGAGTGCTTGAAGGGAGGGTAGGAGAATGAGAAAAAAGCAAAATTAATATATATCATGTACAGATGCTAATTCCCTATGGTAAAGATGATCATTATATGTGTCTAAAATATACCAAAAAATTAGATACTTTTTAAATAGAATAATTTGATAAAAAGAAAGATAGAAAAGTAATAAATAAATAAATGGGAATAATCTTAAATAGTTATCCTTTCAAAGAATACATAAAAATTTTTAACAACCATGTGAAAAGATACATACTCAATGTTATGAGTCATCTAAGAAATGAAAATCAGTCATCATGAAATATAATTCCACACCCACTTAGATGGCTTTTGTAATATTCCAAAGATAAAAATAAGAGCATTAAGAAGGATGGTTTGAGACTTGTACATTGTGAGGGAATTCTCAAGAGGTGCACTTGCTATTGAATTCACTTCTACAGTTGCTCAAACAGTTAAATATAGAATTACCATATAAGTCATAATTCCACTTATGTACAACCCATAACTGAAAATAGGTACTCAAATACCTGAACACACACACACACACACACATCTCCCTCTCTCTCCCTCTCTCTCTCTCTATATATATATATACTCTCTCTATATATATATATTATATATACTCTTTCTATATATATATATCAGATAAGAACACCTCAGATAATCATTATTTGGCAATAATATAAATTGATAATATATAATATAATCAATAGTTGGCAATAAATAAATTGGGATATATACACATATTGAAATATATTATTCAGTCATGAAAAGGAATGAAATGTAGGCACATGTCATAGTGTAGATTAACTCTACTGTGGCTGGTATTTATAAGACCCCAAAGCCTCATGTGGTCATGGATCATACTTTTTTAGAGTGTGTAATGCTAGAATTGGTTCACAGTGCAGTATTAGGATCAAGAACACTAGAATTAGGGTGTAAGTGCTACCCAGCCTGAGTAGCTTAGACAAGATATAAGGGATAGAAAGAACTATGACCATCCCTTGTTGCTTTGTTACCTTCTAGCCTCCATAATCTGTTTCTACTCTATGAAGCCTGTTTACCATGTCACTCTGCCTTGCAGCTAGGTGATTATGTACTGAAGCATCCACAAGCTGTCAGCTAAATAAACCATTCCTCTTTTAACTTTGGATGCCAGGTATTTTGTCTCAGAAATGAAAAAAGTAATTAAGACAGGATTTGGTACCAGAGAAGTGAGGTCATTGCTGTGAGGATACCTGACAATTGGGTTAAGGAGCCATTGGAACTAGGTTGTGGAGTTTGGAAAGGTTTAGAGATGCCAGTAGAAAAAATGGAGCTGGAATGCCTGAGACTGTACTTGATGAGAGATTCTTGTCAGAGATCAGGAGACAAGCAAGCTGATAGAAATTCTGTCTCTAAAGACCAAGCTCAGGAGGTTTCTGCTGGAAAAAAGGACTACACTGGGTGTTGAACTCAAGACAATGTCTTATGTCTTGGCAGAAAATTTGTCTGCATTTTGTTCCTGTCCAGAGACTTTGCCTGAGAGAGAGATCCAAGGAAGCAGGCTAATTAATCTTGTAGAAGAAATTTCAAGGTAGTCTAATGTTGAGGAAATGGCATGATTTCTGTTGGTAGGTTTAGCCAGATTTATGTTGAGAATGAAGAGCAAAGAGCCCAATAGAATTATTCAAAATATCTTGAGTTTGACCAGAAAGGAAGTTCCAGTAAAGTCATGGCCTGCAATGATGGAACAGAGGAATAACTGGTTGCTGAAAGGACTAACAAGAAAAAGTCAAATATTTCAAAAGAAGATAACAGAAAAGATGGCCTATTGATAGCTGATCAGGCTGGAGATCTTAGAGATAAATATATGGAAAAGGATTAAATAAAGAAAATGCAATATGGATTGTGAGGGAATCCAGAAAGTTCAAAACTCTTTTGGAGATAAGACAGAAAGTTCTCTGAATGGCCAGTATTTATTGGCTTGATCATAATTCAGGGAGAGTACAGAAAGTAGAAAGCACATCTGAGGCAAAAGCCTGTGAAAATGAGCAGGGCCTTGAGAAGTTATAACAAAGACATTCAAAACAGTAAATCTTGGGGCTGGGGATTTAGCTCAGCGGCAAAAGCGCCTGCCTGGCAAGCGCAAGGTCGTGAGTTCGGTTCCCGGTACCGGAGAAAACCAAAAAAACAAACAAACAAACAAAAAAAAACAAAACAGTAAATCTTGCTAATTAAGAGAACTGTTTGATCTGTAATGTTGTCAGTTTATTGTTCTGTAATAAGGAGTGTCACCCCCCAGATGTAGTCTTATCTTGCATCAGAGGCTATGAATATGAGCTTTTTTTTTTAACAGGGCCAGAGAGCACTGTGGCCAGTAACTTCAACCTTATGCAAAATGGTCGCTAACAATGGCCTGAGGGCATCACAAGAAGCGGCAGGACTTCATCTTTACAGCTTCAAAATTGCAAAAGTGAAACACTTTGCTTTGAGCAAAATGTTCCAGAGCACCATGGTCCAGAATGTTGGTGCCCTATGGATGTTGCTCTACCAGATTTAGTTCATAGGCACTGGAGCCCTACAGAGAAGAGAGAAGGAAGCCTGGGTACTGCCACCGCTGGGAGAAGGCCTTGGTATCATCCCCATTGTGCTGGCTTTAGGTGCATGTAAAATGCAAAAGTTAGGGGAGTCAGGAAGGCTGCTATCCAGATTGAAGAAGAAGGCCTGGGAGGTCAGGTAATGTTCACCTGAGAAGACAGTATATGAATCTATGAGTGTGAAGCCAAAGGTACAGAAGAGACCCACAGAATATTGGAGAAGACTTGAACATGAATTGTCCAAGGAAAACTGAAAAGAAGAAGCAAAGTCAACCAAAAAATGAACCCATGTGAGATACAATCAATGGTAGTGTCACAGGGGCAGAGCCATCTTGGAGTCCACAATTTGCCACAGATTACCTAGGATGCCAGAAGTGGAGCTGTGGGATTTAATATTTATCCTGCTGGATTTTAGTCTTGCTTTGTTCCCATTCCTTGCCATTCCCCATTTGTATCTTTTGGAATGGAAATGTCTATGTTGTGCCATTGAATATAGGAAGTCTTTAATTTTCTTTTCATTTGTACAGGGGCTTACTGCTAAGAGTTTACCTTCCATGTCAGAGAAAACTTTGGACTTTTCAGCCATGCTTGGACTTTTCAGCAATGTTTTGGACATTTCAGCAGTGCTAAAACTGTTAGGGCTTTGACAACTCTTAGAGATGAACTAAATGCCTTTTGCATAAAGACATATACATGAGTCTTTGGGGAGTCAGAAACAGAATACTATGGCTTGTGTTTAGATGTTCCCCAAAGCCTCATGGGTTCGTAGTTGGGGGAATTTTCAGAGGTGGCTGGATTTATTGTGTGTGACAGTGGAAGTGAGTCATGGTGCAATGCTGGAATCAAGGGTTCAAGAATTAAGGGTGTGAGTGTTATCCACCCTAAGTAGTCTGGATAAAATATAAGGGGTAGAAAGAGCTGAGGTCATTCCTTGTTGTTTTGCTACCTTCTGCTCATCATGATCTATATCTCCTCTGCAATAACACCTTGCGTTGGAGCCAGCCAATTATGTTCTGAAACTTCTACAAACTGTGAGCTAACTAAACCTTTGCCCCTTTAAGTTTGGGTGTCACATACTTTGTCTCAACGAGAAAAGACAAACCCTGAGAATATTTTGTTAAGAAGATACCATGTTACATATCTTATGATTAACTCCATGTGACATATAGTTATTTGGGTAGAGCAAGATACAGTAGATAAATCAATAGGGACATGAAATAGATTGTTATGTTTTAGACACCAGAGAGAGGGATCAATGAGGAGGTGTTGCCTCATACATATGGGTTTTCCTTTGGACAATGAACATGTTTTAGAGGTGGTGGAGGCACACCACTACAAATATTCTAAATGCTATTGACTGTACACTCCTAAAATGGTCAATTTTATATTATTCAAGATGCAACTCAAGTTTTTAAAAAGTGAAAATTGATATCAGTAACTTGGAATCAAATCTAAGACTTATAGTTGAAGCCCTCCTTTAGAAAATGTATCATCAGAACTTTGAACATCATGGAGGATATACCAAACCAAAACCAAAAAACAAAACTGAACAATAATATAAATAAGTTTTCAAAGAGTTTCAAGAACATGTCTCTGAATATTAAAATGCTTTTTCAATATCTAAATTTTAGTGCAGAGAAAGAGAGAGAGAGGGAGGGAAGGAGGGAGGCAGAGAGAAAGAGAAAGAAGGAAAGAAGGGAGACAAGGATGATAAAAATAAAATCTATGCACAGCATCTTAACAGATGTCTACCATATATTATTTTAAATATTCTAAGTGTTAAATCATGGTATTCAAGTATAATTGGCAGTATATTTCTTTATATTTTACACAGAGTCATGATGTCTCATAACTGATAACATCTTGGCTTTAGCAAAACACAATAGATAAAATAATATAGTCACATTTTCAATAGATGCTTTGTATTACAAGTATGACCTATTCATTTGCTTACCTTCATCAATCAATCCTTGGGATGTGCTGTGTCGAATTCAGTATATAAAAGGTTAAAGGCATCTGGGACACTTATTTTTTCTGACAGCTGTTACATAGACAATGATTATGTACAATTTGGGTTCAAAGTATTCAATCTCACCGCCTAGAGATTTGTGGAAGACATCATAAAAGCAGTAGAGTTGAATAGCATCCTATGGGACAGTAGGAGTTTTAGTTTTATCTCATTAGAATACAACAAAAAGGGCTGTCCAGGCTGAGCAAATTACAAGGACTAATTACAAAGGCTGGGACAATTTGCGAAGACAGGGTAAGAGGAAAGAGACCAAGCAGAAGAGGATAGGTGGGAAGGAGTGGGACAGGAGATAAAACAAAAGCCAACCAAGAATCTGTTAAAAGTATTGGATATTTGGATATTACATCAACAACAATTTCCTTACCTAGGCCTCTTGACGGAAAATTAAATACATTAGCCCATGTCATAAATCTTCACCAATCTCTCTGACAAATCACCTTTGATATAGTACCAGGACCAGAAGAAAGTTCAGCCTTTGGCCTCTATTTGTGACACAATACCTGGCAACCCTTAACTTCTTAGTTTAAAAAAGTCAAAATGCTAGCCCTCATAATAGGTTGCAATTATACACAATCTTTTTTCCAGCTAGGAATTATGTCCAGAATACATACATACACACACACACACACACACACACACACACACAAACACACACAAACACACAAGAATCTTTCTGGTATTTTTATTCACCTGCCCACAGGAAATACTAGAAAATGTAGCTTCACAGGGTTTTAGTAAAATTTGCAGCACTACTAAGCAGCAAAGCTACTGAAATCAACATCTAAGATTTTGTAATTCATTTAGTCATTTAAATATACCGAGATTAAATGATCTACACTAACAATTTTGATAAACTGTACAGTTAGTGTTTCATATTTCAAAAATAAGTAGGTGTTTTTCTAATTTCCACAGACCAAAACTAATTACAGCTAGATATGACTGGATCTCCATAACCTCTGCCCTGAATTCATTTGATACATTTTGCATATGTGTAGGGTGTATGAAAGAATGCGTGTTTCTGCATGTGTGTGTGTGTGTGTGTGTGTGTGTCCACACATGTATAAATTGTTAATCTAGTAAAGCGGAGTTTGGAACATCTATCATGTGTTACAAACTGTTTTTAGGAATGACATAAAACATACTCCAGGGGATGTTGACTCATCAGAATCACAGCATATGTCATCTTTGACATAATCATGTGATATTCCTTTTTGAGAGTTCTGAAAACAATAGATAATTACACTTCTAACTTCTTTGGAAAATATCTTGAGCCTTCCAGGTCTGTCTTTTTACTGGAAAATAGAGACTCAATAGGGCTGTGATCATATAGATGAAAAAAGAAATTCCCAGTGCCTGCCTGGCAAGCGTGAGGTCCTGAGTTTGATGCCCCCCCCCAAAAAAAAAACAAGAAAGAAAGAAAGAAATTATCTGAGACGTATGTGTTCTTGTCCTTTATATTGATATTGACTTTTATCTAAACATATTAGCTTCTTTTGGAATAAGTGCTGTTGTTTCATTTATCATCTGTTCTGCAAATTTGGTATACTTCACATTTCAATTTCTTTTCTCACTCCTGTCCATTTCCTTTACACCATGAGTTACTTAAAGGGAAGAACCATTTCTGATGAGCCATTTCAGCATGATTGTAGCATTCTTCCAAGCATGGAGCAGCATCTTGATAATTGTTTGAACTGGTGAAAAAAGCATGAGAGAAAGAAAGTATAAGAGAATGGATGAATGAATAACTCAGTCAGTGAATAACTGATTGGGCTGTGTTCCTCAGAGAACTTAACTCTAACCTAACTCCTAACCTAAATCTAAGAAGTCAGTATTATTTCTATCTTCCCCTTTACAAAGGAAATGTTTGAATACTATTGAATTTGAGTGATAAACTATCATATACAATTATAATTATCACAAATTATTACAGAAAAAGCATTCTAACATATTTTTTTTAATTCCCAGAGAGATCTTCCTCTGTCTTTGAAGTCTACAGAAAGATGGGTGTGAATCTGAAGGTTCAAGTATTTTACTTTTCAAATGGTAGCAATTGTGGGTGAACTGTATTAAAAGAAAAACTTCAGCAAATCTAATGTAACAAAATTTACTCCAGCAGAGAAAAGTTAATAAATAGGGCAGCACTCAGAACAGAACACAGACCCCACAAGAAGACAGAAGTGGAGTTCACAGAGTTCTATGGAGCAGCATGAGAAAAGCGCCTTCACAGGCTGAATGGCAGACACAACTGAAGAAATCATGACTGAACAAAGCCACATGTTTGCATTTGCAAGCATGGTAAAGTCAGTTGGCTGCCTGTGATCGACTAAAACCTGGGTGTTTGTTACCACTCCCACATTCAGTTTTAGTTCTTTTATATCCTAAAGTTATATTGCAATTTGTTACCTTGAAACTTAGTACATGGAGGTACCTTCAAACTAATGGCTGCTGTTTATATTTAATTTGATACAAGGGATATTTCATAATTTTATAGAGTGTAGAATCAAAGTGGGATGATTCCAGGAAAACTGAGATTCCAAGAAAACTTAATTGTCATTCTGGTTTCTTGTCCATCCATTGCATGAAGAGAAATTTCAACGTAAAAGTGTTTAGAATACCCATGCTCAAGTCTGAATCTGTACTCTCAATATCTTCATCTACATTGGAAGGAACTAAGAGTAAATATGGGGCAAATGTAAGAAGAACGATTATCTACATAAACTATAAAGTAACAAAGCAAGCTGAGTGATGAAATGAAGTGAAGCTGAATGAGATTTTGAAAAACACTACCAAGAAGTTTGAGTTGATCATTGAGGCACTGAGAACATATATCTTCCTATGATCAAATTTTGCCAGCATGCCCTTCTATACAGATTCAACTCCAAAGAAATATTCTTACTCCTCACATCTACTCCACCACATTTCAACTCCAGATTAATTTTTAAAAAATATATTACCTTTTTCTCACATATGCAGTTTTATTCTCCTTTTTTAAACCTGTATTTGTGAAATATTTTAATAATTTCACCCTTTATTCCAAAGGCAATTATAAATTTTTTGTTGTCCCTAAAATATTGATAAACAAAGCCAATATTTCAATGTCATCAGGACTCAAAATATTTGTGGCAATAACTTGTACATATCTGCCACTTCTAGCTTACTGCATAGAGAAGTCAGGTTGCCTGCATGTCTGCCTCAGTCTTTACCTAAAATACTAGTTCTTTCTTCTTCCCAATAGTATCATATATTGGGTCTGAGTCTTTTTTCCGAAGGATGTTCCGCAAGAATCCTGCTTCCTCTGATTTTCACCTTTACTCTACATTTATGATGTAACTCTGGCTTCAGAGTTTGCTCCACACTGGTCTGGCTATACTGTATTCTAATCATTGTTTTTCCTCTAGGAATTATTTTTCAGTTGTTTGCAAGTAATAGAAAATGTTTAAAAGCTATATTAAAGAAAACAAAAAATACATTATTCAATGGCTAGGATAAATTGGGTGCAAAGTTCAGGACTAGTCTGAATTCAGTGCATTGGAAGATGGCATTAGGACTTGTGCTACATCTATCCTTTGCTCACTGTCATGTTATCCTTGTGTTGACTTAAATTTCTGGCTGCAGATGGTGGCAAGATGACTGCAGAAGTACTATTTTCAAATCTTCCTAGGAAGAAATACCTCTGGGAGAGGACATTCTTTCTATTAGTCTTTTGAAAGCCAGGAGTTTCGCTGATTTATTGTCTTAGATTATGTGTACACAGTAGGCCCACTTATCCATAATGAATATATTTCAGATCCTCCATGGATACCTAAAACAATGGATAGCATAGACCCAATGGATACTATATTTTTTATGCACATATACTTATGATAAAGTTTAATATGTAAATTAGGCACAGTAAAAGATTAATAGTAATTACTAATAATAAAACAGAAAAATTATAACAATGTACTATGATAGAAGTTGTACAGGTCTGTTCTCACTAGCTCTCAAAATGTCTATTTCACTAGTTACCTTCCTGTTATTTTGGCTCACATATTCAGTGGGCTCGGTCCACGGGTTTCTAGCTCCAAGACAAAAATGGTGCAGCATAAGGCCCTGAGAGAAGAAGGCTTCTCACATCATAGCAGCCAGGAGGCAAAGAAAAGTGAAGAACCTGAGAGAGAGACATGCACTTCCAGGTCACGCTCTGAGTTACCTACCTTGTCTGACCAGTTTCTACCTCCTAACAGCACATTAGCTAATCTAGTGATGAGTACAGTGCTCCTACGATATAGTCACTTTCCACAAGCCCCATCTCTGAACACATGAGGCTTTTTGGGGACATTCTGGACTTACACCATAACAGTTATTGTATATATATACCTTTTCATTAAAAAAAAAAAAACTATTTCTTTGGCATACTATATGCCAGTATCACTCTTCTCCTGTTTATGGCCAATATACTAACCCATAAACAGCCACTGCTGCCCTACTTCACAGAGAAATCAGGTTGTCTGCATGTCTGCCTCAGTCCTGGCCATACAAGGACAGTCAATCCAGTAACCAATACAGCTGCTATGTAATAAAGCAGGGGCAGGAGTATACTCCGTGTGGCTATGCTGAACAAAAGGAAGATACACATTCCGGGTAGACTGGAGTGGGGCTGTGTGAGATTTTATTATGATACTCAGAATGGCAAGCAATGAAAAACTTTGAATTGTTTATTTCTGAAAATTTCCATTTAATATTTTCAGATGGTGTTTACCCAGATAATGGAAACCATAGAAAGTGACAATTATAAATAAGGCAGTGGACTAATGAATTAGAACAAATGCCTTTCCTCAACCATCCTTGGGTCCATGATTTGAACAGTCTTGCTAACATACTACAAGTCTGAAGCTGTACCCAACTACCATAGGAAAGTGAGTCTCAATATGAGGGAAAGAGATGGAAGGAAGCACACAAAAATGTCTTCTAACTCCATTTTGAGAAAATTGCTTTATCAACTTGCATTTCTCCCTCATTCCTGTTAAGGTCCTTTCCTTGTGGATGACTTTTCTTCCTTCCTCCCACCAAGTTACAGCATCACAGTCCTGAAGTCCATTAATATTGTCCTCGAGAGAGAAAACCATAGACAGAACATAAACAGTGCATTTCTCAGTTTAATAATCTCTTACTACCATCTCTTTCTGTAACATATACAAATAATACAGCAGCAGAAGGAGAATTTTACAAGATGTTCACAAGGCAATATGTTACCAAGTAGGCACTCAATAAATATTTGTTGATAGATTTTAAAGTCCCTCTAAACCACTTCTTCAAACCCCTTTGGCCCAATTAATATCTTTCCAAGAAAAGACAAATCTACAGAGCCATGCTAAGAAAAGTAGATTGATTTTGTATATAGCTTAGTCTATAATCTTCAAAATATATATTGCTTGGAGAGGTGCTCAAGGTAGTTTGTCATTCCCATCTTGTATCTTTAGCATCAATGAAGAATATGATGGGGAAAAGAAGAGAATTTGCAGCTAAATATTATAGCAACAAACACTGGGATCAACTAGAAAAACTAAGAACATCATTTTGTTTTCTAAGACCTTTTGTAAAAGCAAGTTGGGCTTTTAAAGAATGAGGTCTTTTTATTCCTTTTTCTTTTTATGAAAAGAGGCAAAGATAAAAAAGGACATAAATTTCTGACAAGCAGGAGTGGGATCCTCCACAGCATAACTGCATTTTAATTTGCACAGAAGTGTGCCTATCGGGCAGGGAAGGCATAGACTAATGTGTGGCTTTTTGGGGGATGGTGTTGACATGGGGTCTCACTCTAGTTTAGACTGACCTTCAACTCACCATGTAGCCCACGCTGGTCTTGATCTTGCTGCAGTCCTCCTGCCTCATTCTCCCAAATCCTGGGATCACAAGCATGCACCACCATGCCCAGACAGCAGTGTGCCTTTAATTTTTTTTTTCCTCTCTATGCGTCTCAAATTTTATGTCTGCAAAAGGGAAATGAAATTATAGCTAATTTGACACAATTATTATGAAGATCACATAAAAACCATTCTTTTGTTTTTATTTACAATAAGATTACATAGAGTTTAAAATCACAGAGTGGGGTTTAAAACACACGTGGTGGTTAAAAACAGAAAAAGTGACTAAAAATACATCTCATATCCTCCTCTTATGTACTATGTGACTTTTGAGAAACCATTAGAATTATAGATGACGAATGCCCTTTTCTAAGAAAATGCTTATGCAGATATGTACATGCACATACTGAGGACACTTCTGAGAAGGTGCCCAGGACTGTAGTTAATTCTGTGCCCATCAAAGAGTGGGACTAAATGAAGAACCAGGAGAAACGGTAAAAGACAAAGCAGTATTATTCATTGACAAAAACAAATAACAGTAAGGAGACCATAAATTACCACCTTGATAGTAATCCCTTACACAATTTTAAAGACTATTTTCAGAGTTTTTGTGGTTGTTGTTGTTTGTTGGTTTATTTTTTACGCGTAGAATGGAAGTGAGTTAGCTGGAATTGAATTTGGTTTTTCCTTTATCATTATTTTCTGTAAACATGGATAAATTATGACCTTCTCTGTTTTTCAGGATTTTGTTTGTTTTCTGTAAAAGAGAAGAATGAAGGCTGAGTGTGTAGCTGCATGGTACTATGCTTGCTTAGCATGTGTGAATTTCTGGATTTAAAGGGTAGTAGTCGTGGAGGCGGGGCAGGGGGAGAAATGCTATATACATCATGATATTATTTTAAAGAGTCAATGATAAAATCTTGCAAAGTTTATTCTAGAAGGAGTAGTAAACATCAATGCCACTTTTAGTATTAACATCTATCATTGTAATGAAGATGCCCGGATGGTAAATCACTGGAACATCCAGGAGAATCAGCCACATCATCTCCCTCGCTGCCCTGAGCTTTGCTGCAATTCACTTGAGAAGTGTAAGTAAAGCTATTCTTAATGATCATCTGCTGTCAGTCCTCTCCATGGAGACTGAGTGATGTTTCTATCTTAGGTTAGAATTTTCTGCCCCATCAGCATTTAGAGCTCTCTAACCCTCAACAATGGGTTAGTGGAGAAGTGGTAAACAGGTTCGCATTGAAGGGCTTCTTTAGAAGGGCTCCTGCAGAAAAGCAATTTTTCTTTGGCCACCCGATAGTGTCAAAACCTGGTAGAAACTCATGTGGCAGAAACTTTCCGAAGCACTCATGTCAGCTGAGTGGATGCTATTTTGAAATGTTACAGAACAGGGGCTTTTTCTCCTCCAGAACAGTGTCCTTTGCCTTTCTTTCGTTGTTCCTTTCACTTCTCTGATTTCCTATCATAAGTTAGGAAGAAGAGTGCTAAAATAGTGTCATTTCTAGCCACCTGTTAAACGCTATTTTCTTCCTCCACATGTCAGCGTACTCTGAGGCACAGGTAGTAAATGTAGTTATCAAAACCACAAAGCAAATATTCCTCTAGTTTTAAAACACTGTGACCACAGGAGTAGTTACTGTCATCAACCCCTTGGTAAAAATTTGCTCTGGAAGCAAATAAATTTGAAATTGCCCAAAGGGCAAACAGGAAGAATCCCACTTTGAGTAGAAAAAAAGGGCAAAGCAGCAAAACCAGTTACTGATGACAGCAGTTACTGTTTACAGTGAAGTCTATGATACAAAATTTCAATTGACTTTGATCTCTGTTCTGTGACCTTCTTAGAATTAATAACCAGAGCAGTCCTTTGTTTTGCAACCACTTAAAATCAGTGAGTTTTTTTTCCCAGACAGGGATTTTATTTTCTATATAAAGAGTATCATCTAGTCTGGTCAGGTCAGTAAATCCTTGTGTATATTCCATATTCACCTTTGGTTTGATGAAAAGCACTCCAAGGCTTGGGAATCAAAAAATCATTTCAGTCTTCATGTTAACAATCTGTTAAGTGTAGCATTTTGAAAAATTCTCTAGTCTGTAGAAGTCTGTACACAGTATTATGGTTTATTTCTAGGTATCCCACAAAAATGTCATGCACTGATAGGCAAGGCTTTTAGATAGTAATTACATTATGGGGGAATTATATCTGATCTGTTGTTGGGAGATGAGGTCCGATGGGAAGAGGAATATATCTCTCCCAGGCTCTGCCCTTTGCTTTCTGCTTCTTGGTTGCCATGACATAAGCAACTTTCTTTTCCCCTCTGTTAGGCTACTGCTTCTTGGGACCCCAGAGACCATGGACTGAAACATGAGCAAATATAAGCCTATCCCAGACTTAAGGAAATACATTCAACACATTCATTTCTACAAAGAAATTAATAAAGAAGACAAAGTTATAAAAGACTTCCTTTACTTTTGTTAGCCTTGTACCACTGCACTGCACCTCTAGCCCCTTTTAGATCCCAAGACTGGCTTGGAATTTAAGATTCTCTTGCCGCAGTTTGCCAAATAGAGAATAGCTAGTATTAAAGGCATGTGCCACATGTGCCTGGCTGAAAAGGACATAGGAAGCAATGATAACTGAGGTCAGATTCACACATTTTTCTTGTGAGTGCCTTCCGAAGCAACCTTTGAAAGTTCTCTGAGTTTGAAATATAATATAATCACGTTAAATTCAATCCCTTTTGTAAGTTGAAAAATAACTCCTTTTCCAAATAGATCCACATCCTCATCCCTGGAATTTGTAAATGTTATCTTATTTTTAAAAAGGGGTCTTTGCTCATGCCATTAAAGCTAAACGTCTTGAAATCAGAAAACTCACACAGTAAATTAGTTCCCATATTTTATATAAGACTAGCTTGTCAGGATTGTATTATGGTTTTTCTTCCCTGGAAAACACATTTCCCTTACCTTCCCTCAGCATTTGGACAACAGCCACAATCTGCATTGTAATAGTCATCACCTCTCGCATCACTCAGAGAATGGTGAAGAGAATATACTCGATTAACCAAAAAGATTGATCACATTAAAAAAAATTGGCTTAGAAATTATTGGGAAGCCTGAGAGTCTGGATTCCTAGCTGAGCTCCTAGTAATAGCTCCCAAAGCAACGGCGCAGAATGAGTGTACTGAAGGAGCTGCTGTCCCCGAAAAAAATCAGGCATTTGCAGAATCAGGAAGTTGTCTGCTGAATTGCTGACATGGCCACTGCCTCCAAAAACATACTGTCTCTGGACCATAATATGGGACAGAGAGCGTGGATATTCTTGCTTTCCTCTCCCCCTGGCTTGTCCCGAGCACAAATTTAATTCAGGCTTATTTGATTGACAAAACCTAAACTGGAAAATAGTTGTCCCTCTGTCTGGAAGTCTAGAAAATATATTCCTTTTTTCAATTCCCCACCTCTGCTTATTTAAAGAGGAGTAAAACACAATTTAGAGTAGTTACTTCTCAGAATCCAGCTTGCTATCTGAAGGAAAATATATTAAATGTGCTTATATGGTTGGTTTTTCTTCAGCTCAGGAGGCAGCTGCAGAAAGTTTATGTCTATTTGGAGGTTAAATTCTCATCATAGAAATCCTTTGGTATAAAAAGAAGTTTAAATAGACTAGCATATACAACAGTCTAGTAGAGGATTGGTGTGTATTAAACCCTTGTAATAAGGAATGTTTGCATACATCATTTTATTTAACTCTTGTGACAGCCATAGGAGAAGGGAATAACTATCTCCATGGGAAAGAAGAGAAACTGAGGCTTGGACAAAACACTGTAGAATTTTAAAATTCCTACTTATTACACTGTAGGACATATCAAACTGCCTGATATTCTGAGACCTTAGTTTACCCACTTGGTGAATTTTAATGATGTTATACAAGATCTGTGTGTGACATTCTGACATCTAATTCACTCTTGCTGGAGTTGATAGCCCAATATGTTGTAGTCAGTTGTATATAATATAAATGTGCCTTTTGGAAAACCCACTAAACAAAACAAATGAATGTAGGAATGTAAATATCCTTTCAGATTCACATAAGAGAATCTTCAGAAAGGTAAATCCTTTAAAATCACTACACATATTCTGGAAGTATGAATAGTGGAAAAGCAAAACTGAAAATGACAAAAGCTGAGGTATAGTCATTTGAAAACTCATGTGAAAAAAAGAGATATACTAAAGAGATGTGGAAACTAGGAAGAATTTTACAGAAAAAGGTATGACAATGTGTCAAGAAATACCCATCATCTGCGTAACAATTACCTGTGTATTTCCACATGTGCCTACATTTATACATGAAGTCTACTGAGGAGGTCCTAGGTTACATCACCAAAGGAGGATGTGTTTTGGTTGGTGATAAACTGTTATGTGACTCACACTGAATATGAGAGAGATTTCATAAAAAGCATTTCACAGTAAAACTAGTTATGGAAATACTATTTTTGGAAAAGTTGCAATTATAACCCCACAGAATTTCCTTGGCCCTTTTACATGTAAATCAAGGTCAAGGGTGTAGCTCAGTGGTAAAGAATCTGCCTAACACCACAAGGTCTTGGGCTAGATCCTGAGCACTACAACTACAATGAAAAATAAATTTTTAAAATAATACATAAAATGAAAATGCCTACGTGTGTTTAACATTTTTCTTAAATCTAATGACTACAGAATGATTTATGTAGGTGTGCATGAGTGTGTATTTATATATCTGAATCTGTACTTATATGTACATTTCAATTGTTCACACTCTCCAGATACTAAGACTCTACAGTAAAAATGTTTTATATCACTTTTAACCTCCAACCCTATGAATTAACAGATGAAATTAGATGTGGCAAACAAAAGTGCCTTATAGAGGAAATACAGCAGAAAGTACACAGAGGCCAGTATCTCAGTTCTAGCTCAGCCCAGGAAGAGGGCAATCATATACACACTAATTAGAAAGTATGATTTCCATGTTCTTTTCAGATTGAACTAATTATTAGATTCTTATTTTAGACTTAACCCTTGATAAAGCATTTGATCAGACTCAGAGCAAATAAAATTTCAAAATGCTCAATAATAGTAAGTTATAAAATTTAGATTTCACATTCTTGGTAAAATTGGCAAAGTAAAATAATAAAAAATTAATGTCAATACCAACAGAATATTGTCTGTAGGACTTGGTGATTGGACAATATGCATTCATTAGTTTTCACTTAATTATCTCAAATACATATAAAAATAATTTTATGAAATAAATGAGACACAAAAATAAAGGCAAATGAAATCATAGTGTCTTAAATACATTTCAAAATCACTATATTTTACCATTAAAAACACAAAAATTTCAGAAACACATTTTCAGAAGATGAAGTTATACAAAGCTAATTCTTCAAACAGTTAACTTAGGGTTTCATTTTCTTTTCTCTTTCAGTGTGCAGTTCAGACCTTCTTATTTTCAACTGCCGATATATACTGCTTTTCATAAAAGTTGTTTATGCTTGCTTTTACATGTTGTCTCTTAGTATTTTCTCTCCCATTGCGCAAAATAGCTGGACTAATCTCTCCTGTGTAAGTCCTCAGTTCATCTCAGTGTTCAGGGAGATAAGATTAGAGGCCTTGATCCCCCTGCTGTTAGAACAAGACCTCAATCTCTCACTGTCTCTATTTAATCAGGTCTCTATTTCAGCTGCCACCAAGCTGTCAACAAAAGAAAATAAGCTATTCCCCATCAAGGGGTTAAATTGGATTTCACAGTGTGCAAAGGCACTTCTGAGCAAAATTCCACCTGCACCCTCCATCAGGCAAATTACTTCTGACTTTTAATTTATTTCTCTAGGAAATGGAAAGGCATGGCATAACCAAAGTCAACAGGGAATAAAGTACAAGGTTTAATCAGGTGCTCACCAATTGCAGGCCCCTTCTCTGTCACCTTTAATAGGTTATCAGAACACACAATTTATAGAATGCATGACATGTCCTCTCTGTTCTGAGTTTTATTTTGGACTTGTCTAGTTAATGGTTCCAACAAGTGACAACTGACGTTTGCTTGATGCAACAGTGCCTGGAAGATGTATACTTTGTGCATTGAAGTTCAGCCTGAGAGTTTACAAAACAAGAAGAATAATAATTTAACCAGACAGTTGGATTCTTCATGTATAATATCTAAACCAAGGAAGAAATCTGGCTCAGAAGATGGCAATATTCATTTTGCAGGACTGTGGGTGTCAAATGTGGGTACTTGTTGGAAACAAAGGAAATATATTTTTTAGATGAGAATATTATTTTGTGACCAAAACCATTTAGCAGCAAATCATTAAGTAATTCAAGTAATACAATTTGCTACACTCACTTTTCTAAGTTGAACAGAATATGAAAGTATTTCTATGATTTAATTTCACAAAGCCAATTTTAAGGGTTACTGGAAATTTATATGAATTAATAACTGCAAGTACTCGTTGCTATGAGGAAAATAGCAGGCATTTTTGTCTAAGAGATTAAAAGTCAAAAATTATTTTTTAAGGTACAAGTTTAACAAGTGTGCGGGGAATATCTCTTCAATGAAGGAAAATGGGATAATGATGAAAATTTACATTTTAATTATAAATTAAGAGTCATGGATTTGCTGATAGCTTCTTTCTTTTCTGATATTATCTAATATTTAATTCAAGCTTGGTTTGAAATGAATTTCATATACCCAAAAAGTGTTCAGCTCTTCCTCCATTGCAAAAGATTAACACATTTTATATTTTTATTCAGCAAATTTTGAATGATGAATAGGAGGTTGGTTATTAGGAGAATTAGGTGAGGCTAATTGAACAGTAATTTTTTCTAGCTGTATATAAACACAGCACATTACTTAAACTGTCCTATTTATAATTGACTTGGAAATGTTTTTGATAATGATAATGGTTTCACTAGTTATTTTAATTCTTGCCAAACCAAGAAAATGTAGGTTTAGAATGAGGATGTGGGTGATAACTACAAAATCAATAATAAATATTATAAAAAGACTTACTAGGATAGCTGAAAATCCAAATCACCAGGTCATTATTGTTAATATATATTTTAAACAGTGGAGAATCTTTTAATAATAGAAGTCCATAATAATAACCATTGTAATTCCCTTACAATTTTTTTTCTTGCAATTTATAACTACCTGTGTCTTTTAGTTACTTTTCTCTTGTTGCTGGGACAAAATACATGATTCCCATAATTAAGAAAGGAAAGGTTTATTCAGCTCACAGCTTGTGGAGGTTTCAGTCCATTCCCAGCTGGATGGCTCCAAGTTTGAGTGGCACATGGCAGAGGGCAGCAATTCACGGCAGCGGAACACAGCAAAAGCAACAAGAGCAAAAAGGGAGGTGTAGCAAATAAGCTTCTTTTCCTTCCTTATATTGTATGCAAACTATCTGCTCCAGGGCCATTGCACCACTCACACCCATAATCCCAGCACTGGACTATGAATCAATCACAAACTCCATGACTGCATATGCCTTTGGGGGAACATATACACACAAACCATGACATTATGCCCCTGGCCTCCCAAAGACTCATGTACATCCCTTTATGAAAAAGGCATTTTAGTTCACCTCTAAGAGTTGCCAAAGTCCTAAAAGTTTCAGCATTGCTGAAAAGTCCAATTGCTAGCTCTCCTCCAAACGTAAGGCAAACTCCTAACTGTGAGCCCCTGTACAAATGCAAAGTTAGACACTTCCAACATTTGATGGCACAAGATAAACATTACCATTCCAAAAGGTACCATCAGGGGGATACAAAGATTTGGGACCAAAGCAAGTCCAAAATCTAGCAGGGCTAACATTATATCCTGTAGTTTCACATGGAACATCAAAGCAATATGTGATAAATTGTGAGCTCCAGAGGCCTTAAGTGGCTCCACCCTTACTGTACTTCTAATGGTTGTAGCTCCCTTAGTTTCTCTCTTAGACCCAATTTGCTCTCTCCTTGTAGCTTTCCTCAGACAATCCATGTGTCTGGCTTTTTCAATCTTCTGGGGTCTCTACTGCTTCTTTTACTTCACACTCACACTCACACTACCCTTAGAGGAGCACACTGCCTGGTCTTGTAGGCCTTCTGAATTCTAGGTGGAAGCCTTCTTAACCTCAGAACTCTTGCGTTCTGCATGCACCTAAAAGCATTGGCATATGGATGATGCCAAGGTCTGTTGCCAGCTGGAGCAGTAGCCAGATGTTCTTCTGTCTTGGCTGTGGGTGGAGAGGGCATAGCATTTAGACAGCATGGAAAATAGAGATTAACTAACAAAAGGAACAAAAACTATGTGTACCATTTAGAACTAAAGAGATCAGAAACATGCAGTGTCTCCAAAACTAAAAGGAGGAAGTATTTTTAGAAAGAGGAATAAGTCAACTTTGGAATGTAAAGTTGCTGAAAAGATTAAATTGAATGTATATCCCTCAGTACAGTATGTAACCCAGAAAGAAATTAATACATGATAAATTATTGCCATAAAAGTCTAAAACATGTATTATATTAAATTAAAACACAAAGAAATTGAATGGTCCATAAATGGAATGGTAAATTCAGGAACTAAATTTTGGTGATGTAGGAGTTCAATAAGTATAATACTAAAAACATGTGAAGTCATCTTTCATAGAAGCAGTTTGCTATAGACTGTGCACCCTTAAAATTCATAATTGGAACTTAATCTTCAATGTACATTTGGAGCTAGGGTCTCTGGGAAGTTATTATGTAATGAAGGTAGAGTCCTTGTGGTGAGATTAGTGTTTTTATATGAAGAATTTCAAGAAAGCTTTCTTCTCTCTTTCTGTCCCCACTATGTGAGAGTATAAGAGGGTCATCATAGTACAGAAAGGGATCTTCACCAGTCACTGGATATGTAGACACCTTGATGTTTTCAGGCTTCAAAACTATGAGAAATAAACTCTTGCTGTTTGAGCCACTCACGCTATGGAATTTCTTATAGCATACTGAAGTAAGACAGAGATCAAAATACAGAGATTTATGGAGATATTCTGACTGAGCTTTATTTTATGGAGTTGAATCTCTCCTTTGAAATATAAACAGATGTTTAGCATACCCCATCTATTTTCTTTTATTTGTTTATGAATAATTTCTGTCTAGGTATATAGAGATGTACCTATTTTTACACAGATACAACCGTACATAAACATATTTACAGAATTATATGCTTAATTTTAAGAACAATTGAAGAGGTGGAATAACAGGTTGAGTATGATCTCTGAAGTACAATATAGAAAGGAGAAATACCAACACTTTCAAAAGGCAACTGCAGGTGAATTATACTATAAGTGAGCACTATATCATGAGAATGATTTTTTTGTCCTGATTGTAATATGAAATTCATCATTTTTAAATAAATGCCATCAGGTACAAACCACCTTTCTGGTCATGTCAGTTACTGCAGCCATCACATCTCCATAAAGCTTAATCCAGTTTGGATTAAGATTTCTATCTCACTTGCAAACAAACAAGCAACCAAACAAAATCAGT
>NW_004955433.1:17421231-17427490 GCF_000276665.1 Chinchilla lanigera | reverse complement strand
ATATATTCTCTACTCCTCTTCTTTATTGCCTCTTTTCTGGTCTCAGAAATTGCCACAGTTCTTAGATTTCTCACAGTAATGTCCCCTTTCATTAGTCAGGGTCTTTTTAGATGCCCTATCTAGACAGAATGAAGTTTAATCCTGAGACTAATATTGGACACAACAATGGTGGAATATTTCCATTATGACACATTTTCATTCTTTTAAATCTAGGTAAGATAACATAAGTTAGTAAGATATAGTAGAGAAAAGTTTGAGTATAAAATTTATAATTAATAAAATTTTTTTTCCTATCCTAGGTTGAGAAATCACTGAGCCACAAAATATGAACCATAGTCTCCCAAGCAATACTAGAGTATTTGTTCGCGGAATTATTTCTGCCCAACTTTCCTTCGATACATATGCAAATAAGTAGACAAGTAACAACAAACATGTAAAATATTAGGTGCTTATAAGAATAATACTGATTCAAGAATGGAAATAATACCAAATATCTGAATAAGACTCCTAAAAAATCAAGATCTTTCTCTTTTAGGGCTTTTGGGCATTGGGTAGATATTTACTTTCCCTTTAAGTTTCATCAGTTCTTTGTACAATGACCTAGCTCAATTTTCCACTAGGTTTATAGATAAGCCTTTTCACTTTAAATCTGTTCATCTTGTTTGTGATCCAGATGACAGAAAGCAATTGCACTAAGCCCTTAACTTAAATTTGTTTGCATACAAATGGTGCCTTGCAGGCCTGATTTACATTACCCAAGCAGGATTTCTCTGGAAAGTTCACTTTCCCTGAGACTTGTCAATTTTCATCAAGAGTGAAGCTATTAGTCTCCTTCATTTCCTGATTACTCAAGGCTTTATCAACTAGAAGGGATTTAACTTGCCTGAGGGACAAACAATCCATTCATTTTTCTAGATATGGTAAATTTTTCCTCTGAATCCAGCCAGACAATCACAGACCTGGGTGCCTAGGCCCTCATCTTTAGCCTCCAGCAGAATTACTTTGACTGAATGGGTCTTTGCTATTCACTGGACTTGAACCAAAGGCCATAATAAGCATCAGTCTTAGAGAAACATAGCTCTTATTTGTACAGAAGCCTGAGAAAATTTGTCTTGTAAATATGCTTTATATACCATAGCTTTTAACTGTGCTTTCCATAACATAGCTTTCTATAACATAGTTCTTAGCTATGATGAAGATATACTCATGTGACAGTTGAAAGGAGTAAGGTGTGACAAAAATAGCAGCTTATTCAGTGTCCAGGGACTTATGACATCAGTACAGGGTTCATCCCCTTCGCCTGAGAGTAACATTATCCCTGTGTGAGTATGTACCTTTCCTTTCACTTCATGATATGAAAAGGAGCACTGCCAGTAGGGCCTTATAATACCCACACCAATAGATCTCCTAAGTGATTTGATTTTTTTTATATTAAGAATTTCAATATTCAATATTTTAAGTAATGACTTTGTTGATTTACATTGACTCCTTGGAAATTTGGTGCCAAATTATCTATTGGTAATCCAGCTTTGCTGCTGAAATGCTTTTAGTGCACAAGATGGGAAGTTTGAATTGAAATCTACCTTTGCTTTATGTCTTTATTGCAATTTCAGTCTAGGTTTGTATGTGTGTGTGTGTTTGCCTGCACACCTTTATACGCATCTGTGCATTTTCCTTTCTTTCTGCTTCACAGTCATTCTATTAGTTACAATAAATCTAATTTGGAACAAATGAGATGGGAGATAATAGACTATATAAAGCAATATAAAAGTTCATATACATGCACAATAATTAATGTTCAATGAAGCAAAACTCTTGCTTTCCTCACTGATCAACTTACAATTTAGCAAAATTCTGAATATCATCTTTCAAATAGAGACTAGTGGAAAGAGTATTGCCAGTAATGAGACTAATGACAAATCTGCAAAAAGCTAACTTTAGGTTTTTGTTTTAAACATATAAATAAGGGACATATTCATAATATAATATAAAGACAAAAAAATCAACAGATTTTCCATATACAAACAATTAATCAGCTAAGACAGAAACCAGGGGGACAATTCATTCATAATTCCTGCAGTAGAATGGGCCAATAATAGTCCAAGTTCCTGTTTATGATGAAGAAAGATTTGTCAAACTATACTCAGTAAGCAGTGGTGTGTCTTGAAATTCATGAGATGTGTGCTGAGGGCCAGTCACTGCCCACAAAGGTAAAACACATGCCAGAAAAACTGGCAGTGTGACAGAAAAGCACTGCTCACAGATCAAAAGAAGCAACAGCAACAGAGAAAGGGAGATAATAACTCAGGCTTGCAGAATTTAAAGGCCAAACACCTCTGCTTTAAGTGCCTCCCACTGAATCTCTAGGTGTGACTGACAGGAATGATTGCCAGGTTTCAGAGGTATTTTAGGGAGTCTTAGCACATGTGCTCATCGAAGAATTCACTGTGATATTAATTATATTTATGAGATGTAGTGCATATTTATGAGCCTGTAATGAGGTGGGAGTAAGGTAAAGATGACCAGAAGGTCAGGTGAGGAGATCCAGCCTGCATATGCTCTTGCCTAGAGTATTGGTGATCTCCTAAGATTTGGTTATTTTAATTTTTACTTCTCTCAGAACCTTGGAAGCAGTTGTAACCACTGGGTACTGTTCAGAGCTAAATAGAGGGAAAGGAGCGACTCTCTCAGCTTCATAATTTCTAACTCTACTTACTATTCCCCACTGAAGGCCCTGGTCCAGCAATATCTTTGAGAGGTGTTGAAGGAGGAAGTTCCATCTTCTCTAGCTACCTCCAGTTGAATGGAGGTATAATCCCTACCCATGTAATTCCTATGTCAATAGGTTCAAAACAGTGCAAGATGCAGCACAAAAATTGGCTGACTGTGTTTCCAAGATCCATGAAAAACTACCTGAGTCATGGATCTCTTGGCCAAACATCTGAAACTGGGAGTTTGGTTACTGTCCTGGACATGGCTTTTATTAATACTTCTCATAACTTTGTTACTTAAATCTTACATAATTAATCTCTTAGTTCTTCTTGTTTGACAACCATGAAACTACTGATGAAGAGCCTAACTCAAGATCAGAACCTGCATCCACAACCATGGTTTGTCAAAAATTTCTCATAAGAAGAACTCAGCTCTCTTGCACTTGTAAATCAGTCAAAGTGAGTTCCTTGGTCTCTGTGTAGGTCGGGTCAATGTCTCCATTCAGTCACAGGTAGCTATAGAAGATAGAACTCCCTCCTTCAGCATCCTTCAAAGATTTTGTGGGACCAGGGCTCTCAAGGGGAATAATAGGGATGGAAATCATGGAGCTGAGAGAGTCAACCCCATTCTTCCATTTAATTCTAGACAGCACCCTATGGTCATTCCTGCTTCCGATGGCCTGTGTGCAGTACTGTTCTGTCACGCTGTCACCTTTCTTGGTCTGAGCTACACCTTTATTGGCATAAACAAACCCTGAGCACAAATTCTCCTGTTCTTTAATAAACATAGCTGCTTACTACTTACTACAGGCTATAAGCTCAACAATTCTTTCTTCATTGTATATAAGAACATGAATTATTATTGGTCCATTCAACTATAACAATAATAGCTTTTAAAAATTCCTAGGGATCAGCCTAACCAAGGAGATGAAAAACTCTTACAAAGAAAATTACAGAACACTGAGGAAAGAAACTGAAAAAGACACTAGAGGAAGGAAAATCCTCCTTCCTCTAGTTTATGGATCAACAGGATTAATACTGTTCACATGGTCATATTAGGAAAAGTGACCTACAGATTCAATACAATCTGCATCAAAATTTTAATGATATCCCTCACAGAGCTAGAGAAAATTTATTTGGAAATAAAATTTATTTGGAAATGCAAGAGGCCCACAATAAGTAATGCAGTCCTAAGAAAACCAAGCAAGACTGGGCACATCAAAATGCCCAGTTGTAAGTTACATTAGAAGTTATGATAATAAAACCAGGGTGATACTGTCATAAAGATATGCACATAGACAAATGGAATAGAATACAGGACATAGGAAAAGTTCCATGTCCCAACAGCTATCTGATTCTTGGCAAAGGAGTAAAAGGAAAGACCACCTTTGATACTGAGAAAATTAGTTATCTATATATACAAGATTGAAATAGATCCCTCTCCTTACCTCTCTATTAAAAATCAACTCAAATGGGATCAAAGATAAAGGTATAAGACCTGAAACTTTGAAACTTCCAGAAGAAAACATTGGGAAGAAACTTTGAACAGTGGGTACAGGCAAACACTTGTGAATAGAACTCCAACATTCTATGAAATAATTTCAAAAGTGAACAAATTGGAGTACATCAAATTAAAAAGATACTGCACAGCAAGTGAAATAAACAACAGAGTGAAGACAGCCTAAATACTGAGAGAAAAATCTTTCCAACTATTAATCTGAGATAGGATTACTGTCTAGAATATATAAATAACTTAACATAAAATAATCCAATCAATAAATGGGCAAAATGAACTGACCGTATTTCTCAAGAGAAGTACAAATGTCCAATAAACACCCCAGCACCTGCATAGAAGAACAAAGAGATGAAGGACGGAATGCTTTTGTATTGCTGGGAAAGTATAAACTAGTATAGCACCTATGGAATCCAGCATAGATGTCCTTCAGAAAACTAGGAATAGAATTAAAATCTAACCCTGTTATACCACTACTTGGTATATACATGAAGGCAGCAAAATTATATACTCCAGGGATATATCAGTCCATGTAACCATGATATGGAACCGCATATGTGCAGGTTAACAAGTAGAATTTTTTACTATGGTATATATACATGATGGAGTATATTATTTAGCTACAAACATGAATGAAAGTATGCAATGAAGTATAAAAATGCTTAAATTGCAGGTCATTATGTTAAGCAAAATAAGGTTTGTTCAGAAAGACAAGTACATATCACATGGTTTTCCTAATAGCTGGAATTTTTAGATGACATAAATGTAGAAAGGAGACTATTATTAGACAAATAGGGAAACAATAAGGGAATAAGGGGTAGGGGCAATGTGGTGAAGACAGGGACAGATATGATCCAAATGTATTATACACATTGGAACCTAGTGTTTAATAAAATTAATAGACACCAATAAAATATATGTTAAAATGAGACAAATAAGTTAATAGGCTCAATTAATCAAACTTTTAAAAAAGTCACTGCTGAAAAATAATAGTAAAGCAAATATGAGGGGACAAAAGTTAGTATTAGGTCAGACTTCCAAGTTTTCACTGGAAATGCAGTTACTGAATTTGAAATAAGCTGAGACCTGGATACATCTGGATATAAGTTCCTTAAATTTTCTTAGGCTATGGAACTAGCTTTCCACGTATGGACACCAGCTTGTCCGGAAAATGATTATCTGTACAGAACATAAGTCTTGAAAAGGAACATGCATTCTTCTTGCATTTAAACAAAAAACAGTTTTTCTTTCTCCCTTCTTATAAATTACCCCACTAGCAACCAAATTGTAGATGTGAGCTTTTAGCTCCTCATCTCTTTGCTGCTTCACCATGAAATAAAAGCTTTTTCCTTCTTCAAAAACTCTATGTCATGATATTGGCTAATTTGAGCCCAAGCATGATGACAATTTTACAACATGGAGAGCAAAAAAGAGACACTGGAGAGGAAAAACTGCATTGGGAACTATTTGTGTGAATTCACTTCCCTTCTAGCTCCCTTTGTGAAGCTTTATTATCCTACTTCACAGACAAAGCAACTGAGGCTCATCACATTTCAATAACTTGTTCGAAACCCACAGCGTTTAAATGACGCATTCAGGTTTACAGCTGATGGGAGAAAGGAAAAGTCAGTGTCTGCAAGCGTCGCGTACCTTGCTTTCCAACAGTGCTCAGACGTCACTTAGAAGCCTCGGTAGGAAAGCTTTGTAGTACTTAGGGATTGGTCCTTTCATGCAGCTTCCTATATCTGAACTTGTTTTACCCTAAATCGATAGACCTGGCTGAGAACTATCCCACCTTGTTTTCCTCTACGTACTCATTCAGCCATTTTTATAAAGAATCTCCCATAAGCTAGAGATTCAGAAATCATCAGGATATGATTTTTACAATCATGGTGGTTTATAATTTTGGGGGAAATATGTTTATTTGAGCTAATTTGCTTGTCACCATCATTTCTTATATATAGTTGTGGTGCCACTTAACCATCAAGTGCTGCAGTTTCCTCTCTCCCTCCCTCCCTCCCTCCCTCCCTCCCTC
>NW_004955433.1:17334276-17421131 GCF_000276665.1 Chinchilla lanigera | reverse complement strand
CCTTCCTTCCTTCCTTCCTTCCTTCCTTCCTCCTTCCCTCCCTCCCTTCCTTAAGAATTTCTTACTTGGACAATGTTAATTTCTTGGCTTTCAACAATGTGAAAGAAACTTAATTTTGGAATATTCACAGTGCTTGGTTGCAATGTAGGTACTTGTAAAAAACAAGGATTTTTCTATCAAAAATATTAACAAGAGTGTCTTCATCTTAAACTCTAGTCCATCCTAGGCTACCTCCCCCGATCCTTTACACCAGAGTTATGGAAAATGTCTGCTCAGCTTAGATTCCAGGAACACAACTGACCACCAGATACCTTACCAACAGCCAAGGGCTTTCAGTTCTCCATACCACACTCTTCTCTTTCTTAGTGACCTTATCCAGCAACCTTTCAGGCTTTCTCCCCCTGCTGCTTAAACTAGCCAATTGGGATAGAGTGTAAACCTTCAAATAGTCAAAGGAGAGGAGGTCAGCTGCCTCTGACGTGTTAAGAAATAAAAGGAACCTGCTACTACATCACTACAACCTCATACTAAAGTGAAGCTGCGCCCTTCTGAAGAAGTAAAATAACTTTGTTCAAGATTGCTTGAAGTCTCAGTGCTTTATATCTGCACCAATAAACTGAGTCTGGAGGTGTATTCCCGGCAGTGCCTATAAAAGTTGAAATGTGAATGGACGGCTAAGTCACTGTTTAGTTGGCCAACTTATATTTATGAAAATTTAAGAAGAAAAAATGCAAGTGGTGGTCTGGCAACCTATGGTAACAAAATACATGTTCCTCTACCTAAACTCTTATATAGGTGCTAGGAAAAGCATGCAGCCTGTATTTGGAAACATTCATCCAAAGAGGGCATACTGATAGAAGCAGGGCAGTGTAATCAATTTTTTTACCGTTTAATGAGTGCAGTGATTGCAATTCTTTTTCTTTCCCTCCTGGACTTTCTAATTTTCTGAGAAATGGAGACAAAGAAGTTGATGGTTCTTGTGTACAAGCATAGAAACTAGCTTTAGAGTGAACAACGGCTCTAAAGGGCTGCACAAGTAGATTGCCATCTATTATCAGTTTAACATTTGAGAATAACTGCAAGAACATTTGCTGAAGTGCAAGTTATCAGGCCCATACTAAGAATTCAAAAGCTGTAGGTTACAACAGATTTGTGAACTCAGCCAAGCACTGCGGTGGCAGGGCCCAGCCGCTACATAGAGGACATGTTTTATTTTTTTTTTATTTTTTTTGTCTTTTTGAGACAGGGTCTCTCTCTGCAGTTCAGGCTGGCTTTGAGCTCACTATGTAGCTCAGGCTGGCCTCAAACTCACAAGGTACATGTTATAGACAATACTCATGTACGGGCAAAAAACTCAAGGACTGTATTTGTGCCTAGTTGTATAACAAGTTATTTTAGTTTCTGTTCTGAGGAAAATGTAAAGCATTCCAATGAAGAGTTTTATTGTAGACCTGTTTTTTGCACCCATGCTGTTGATTGTTAAATGTAATAGTCTGATCATGACCCTGAATAAATGTGTATTTTTTTAAAAAAAGAAAAAAGATCTAGTGTATGAACTTTGAATCTTTCATGATGATTTTACCACATTCCTGTACACGTGCTCCCCAGCACCAACGTTTGGAAAAATTTCTTTACACAGGGAGGGTCCATGATGTGTGATTAGACTAATCCATGTCCAGGGCTCTCTTTAAGTGTACCACTTAGAGAAAGGTACAGTTAGAAGGAATACTTCCTCTTTTCCATCTTGAGAAACGTCCCTGAAGTTTATTCTCTGCATCACTAATGAAGGCAGTGCTTTATACTAAAGGCTCCCTGCTGTAGAGCTATCAACTTTAGGACCAGCCTCCACTTTCAAGTGCTAATGATCACCCTCTCTTTCTCCCCAAAGGAGAGAGGCAAGCTTCTTAACCCTCCTTAGCAACTCCTGGCTCCAATTTTGGCTGATATTCTGGGAACTGTCAGACGCAGAGGACTTGCTCTAAGGGGTAAATTCATCCCTCTTTGTAAAATCACTCCTTCATGTCTCCTGTTTGTTGCATGGTATAAGCAATCCAGAACTCCATGTTTTAATGTTTCTCTACAGAAAACTTTTAATGACACTCTGTGAATACCTCTGGAATATGACAGCATTGTAGGCTTGCAGTCAGGTGGACTTAGTTTCAGACAGAGTTTAACCAGTGATGAGGTGTCTATTGTTTCATACATAGAATTTTCTTCACCTGTAAAATAGATATGTCTCTCATTGAAAAGTTAATTATTTCCATTTATAAATATCAAGCAACAATTAGGAGCCCCGCTCCTAGGAGGTGTGCATATGTTCATTAAAAATGTCAGGATATCTAACCTTTAGGTCTTGGAAGAAGAGCATTGCAACTGTACAGATACAGAAAAGCAACTTCAAATTGTGATAACATCTGTGAAGCAAATGAAGAGATTGCAATGAAAGATTATGAAGAAGGTGGAAAGGGAAGATTGGAATACTGGGTAATGTGACTGGGTCCCCCAGGGGAAGACATTTGAGAAAGAAAGGACTTGGAAGGAGAACAGCAAGTAGATAAAAGCACACTATGTAGATGCTGAGTTAGAAGGAACTATCAACTTAGAATAACTCCTGCTAAAAAGCTAAATGCCATAATTTCCAGGTAAAGGATAGGAAGATGAGTGCTTAATAAACATTCAGTGAAATAAAACATTTTTGAATGAAATATTTTTACACAAACAATCCCTTTACAACCACAAGAGGTAGAAAGTTATCAAATATATATTCTGTTAATTTGGTGGTAGATATCGTTAATATAATGCTTGCCAATGAAGAAGATTTCACTCAGAGTACATAAGACACTTCCTAACTTTTTTTATTTTTTTAAATAATTTTAAGAATTAAAGAAGGAATACATATTAATAGACATCCATTTACAAAACAGCATAAGAACAATACACACAGTACAGAGTTACAGACAAAGTGGTAAGAAATTAACAGTGGTTATTGTATTACGTATAGATATCTTCAAAGTGGTTTCTCAGAGGATCAATGGAACAGACTGGAAGAAACAGCCACAACCACAAACACACTCAGCCACCTAATCTTTGACAAAGGGGCCAAACAAACTCACTGGAAGAACAACAGCCTCTTTAATAAATGGTGCTTGAAAAACTAGCTTGCCACCTGCCAAAGACTGAAAATAGACCCAAATCTATCACCATGCACCAAACTCAAGTCAAAATGGATCACAGATCTCAATATTAAAACAGAAACATTAAATCTATTGGTAGAGAAAGTAGGTTAAAAACCTTGAAAACATAGGGGTAGGCAGAGAGTTCATGAACAAAAACGAAACTGCACATGAAATACTTCAAAGTATCAACAATTGGGAGCTCATCCTACTGAAAAGTTTCTGTACATCATAAGACACTTTTCCAGTGACGTCCACACACTGAATGAAGGAGTTGGAAGACGCAGCAAGGCATATGTCTATCTCATGTATACATCACTATATAGTATAGAGTTCCTGTAGTTTTCTTTCCTTTTTTTTTTTTTTTTTTCTACTGGGAATCGAACTCAGGACATTGCGCTTGTCAAGCAGGTGCATTCCCACTGAGCTACATCCCTGGCCCTGTAGTTTTCTTTTGAAATAGAAAATAACATTAGTAGAGGAGCCACTTTATTGCGAAGTAAAAATATTACAAAAGTGAAATAACATTTTGATGAGTCTAAAGACAGAAAACAAGAAAACCTGAGCTTTCTGAGAAATACATTGAATTAAACGAAATCTCATTCATTTTTATAAATGGTAAACTTGTAAAATTTTGTGAGGTCATCACAAGTAGAAATTAAATTTGATGTTATTCAGCATTTGAAACAGAATAGAATGGCAATGTGAAGACGCCCTTCAAATAACATGTCAACCAATTCTCTGGTTGAGTCCATATTTCTGGGTTTTGCAAGCCAATCTTAATTTAGCAGCATAATAAATCACAAAAACAAAATTAGTAACCATGCTCTGCAAACACATGACAAAATACAATTTAGGGATATAGTACAAAGGAAATGCATAAAGTAGTAGCTGGGTGAGATAAAAAGAGCAGCTGTTCTTTCATTAGCTGTCCTGGCTCTGCTACATACATGGCACAGGTCCTTGTTCAGCTGAAAACTGGCCACCCCTTTCCAGCTATAAAATAGAAATAATATTCACTTTTATGAGAAACTGAGTATGAAAATATCTTGAAACACCATGGCGATGTTAATTATCCTGTATAATAGATAAGTCTAAATCACTTTTTAAAAATACAATTCATTTAAGATTATATGGAAAGCCATGTCTACTGCAAATGTCAGCAATAAGTTGAGATAGAATAAAATTCTTTTTATGAATAATCAATTCTTTTCAAGCGATTTTCTTGTAAGTGGTACTGGATTTTTGTTGTGTTCTTTTTCTTTTCCTTCTCATCTCAATAGCAGAGATGTGCTTTTTGCAGAAGCCAGCAGGTGGCTCTCTGGTGTGCAGCTGTCAAAAACAAAAATAAAACAAAACAACTTGCTCATAACCCAGTTTGAAAACTTATCATAATCTCAGAAACAGACATCTTGAAAGTACATATAAATCAATTATAAACATCAAATTGCTTCTCTACCCACCACACTGTAGTGCACCAATTTCAGCGCTGAAAACATCGTTAATTTAATATTTGTTTGAACTTACAAGTGACAAAGCCAGAGTACATTTGTCACCATGTTGATAGTTTCTCATAGGAAAATGATTTGGCTCTTTATTCTCCTCCCATAGTAAGCAGCATCCACTAGCAAAGCAAAGGACAACAAACAAATCTGACCAGCAAACAAATATGAATACCTTTAAAGTGGTTTAAAATAGCAGGTTGTGTGTGTCCATAAAGCACAGTCATTAATATTTTAAAAGACCCCTCAGTTTAGTATTGACGTATTTTGTCACTATTATCTTTGTAACATTCATTTCATAAATCCTAGCAAATTCTGAGCCAAACCCAACCAAAGCCATTCTAATGCACATTAAGCCAAACTTCTGGTTTATATCGTCACTTACCAAGGTGGGGTCTGATAAGTAATCATTGCCCTTAAGTTTTATAAGTACTCTATATCTTGTTGACTACTTAGTTGAATATATTACATTGAGAATGAAGTTTGTAGTTTATAAACTGTTCATCTAGATTAGATGATGATATTGTACCATAAAATTCTGAATCTGAAAGACAAACTACTATTTGGCTAAAAGATGTTAAGAAGGCTTTTATATGCTTAGCTTTTTAAACATAATCAAATAACACAGGTCAGCTCCAAGCCCCACATTTGTATTTGATGAAGAAACTTTGAGTTTACTGTAAATGTGTGTGTGTGTGTGTGTGTGTGTGTGTGTGTGTAGGTGTGTATGTAGGAATGAAATCTTACAATTTGGAGTATTACACAGGTTGGTAACTTGAATGAATTAATTACTGATCATGGCTTTAAAATTAATTCTTACTTGAGGCTTCTTAATCATACAGAGTTAACATCAAAAAGTTAGTGGGTAAAAACTTCAAAATAATTTAATAAATCCCTTGCAGTAACCCAGATTTGAAATAGAGCAGTTCTTTGTGTGTTAGTTACTAAAGGAAGAAAATTAACCATCCTACTTATGAAGATAGAGTCACCTTAGGAGAAAAAAAGGAAAAATACCCAAAGACATATACTTCCTATCTATTTGTGAAAGCTGAAATGAAATAGTTACAATAATATAAGTTTTCAAGATCCACACCACATTATTACATCAGAGTGTCAAGTTTTCTCCTCACCTACAGCTCAGGGTTGTGAAACACTCTTTAGATGTCAATCTATACTCCATTATTTTGTCCTTATCAAAGATGCTAAGAGTTATATTTATGATGAGGCGTATTTGTAAACTCAGACTTAATCTCAGGCAAAAGACTCATTCCCACTCCTACTACCCATGGGAAAAAGAAGAAAAGAAAAGAGGAACAAATTTAAGACCTATGTAGACCTTTAACGCATCAGTTAAAATAGTAAAGGCTCTGAGGTTGATTCAAGTGAAGCTGAATTAAGGACAAATTTGGGTCAAATTTGTGTGAATCAAGGAAGGTAGGAATATGGAAAAACTAGACTTCTCCCCACTCTGCTCCAACACACCCACACACACTCATACACACGAACATATGTGCCTCTTTTGTGAATTTTTAAAAAATTTTTTCATTTGTTTTGAAAGATTTCTATTACTCAACTCAATTGTGGCTATCTCAGGCAAATCTCCCCAAAACCTGAAATGCAAGTAACGTACAAAGTGACTGCAAAAAAGAGAAAGATTATTTGTCCCTGACAGAAGACACAAAGTGCATGCACTCCTCTTCTGCTCCCCATTCTGCAACATTCTGCACAAGGACACAGGGGCTATAAAAGCCACTATCAGTCTGTCCCCCACCTCCTGCTGTCAGTTGTCAATCTGTAGCTTCCCCACTGGGCTAAATCATTTAGTTCCTCACCAAGCAACACCTCTCATTGATCCCTCCAGAGGGGCTGCTTCTGAAAATGTTGATTCATCCCAGTGGGGAAGATGGGCCAAGTACAGCTGGAGGAGCAAGACTGGGGAAGTCTTTTGCAAACAACACATCTCCTAGTTCTCCTTGGCACTAAAAGCAACCATGCCTGTTTCACGTTCCCAACATGGTGGCTTTTGAGCCAACTTCTGCCAAAGTGGCAGGTAATTTCAGCTCGAAGAGGAGAAGGGCAAGTAGAAAACCATTTGAATGCCATTGCATGAAACACCTGCTGATTTCTGCCTGGCAGTGTTTGCGTACTCTCAAGAGACTCCCGAACTAGCTGCCTTCTGAGTTGTTATGCTCTGCCTGGATTTTAAACCTGGAGAATTGAGATTAATGAAAAGCACTTTTGCCACTAAAAATACCTTTCCCAAAACAGTCATTTTCTAACCCACAACTGTTTAGAATGGCATCATTTAACAATGTTTATAAGTCATAAAACATGTATTGGGCTGATGCATGAGTTTGTTTCTTTGGAGGAACTAGAATTGCAAACAAACAAAAAAAAATGCAGGGAGAGAGAAAAGAAAAACGTTCTAACAGATGTGTTCACTACTAAATAGAACGCACAACATGTGCTGCAAAATAAAAGAACCATTTGGCAACATAAAATATCTTGGCATCTGTGTTAGATTTGTAACCACAGTAAAATATTGATATGGACCATAAAATTCAAGTTCTGTATTCCTGTGCTTCTGGGTGACTCGGCTTTGAAAGACTTTTTGTACTATGGTATTGTTCTTGTACATCAGAGACATTTTATTACAAACCTGCCTTATGACACCACATGATTGGCTCATTTTCATAAAGTTGGTACAAAAAATGGGAGCATCCATTAATTCTAAAGCAAGACATAAATTTGACAAAGAAACAGAGGAAAACTACTGTGGCTTAGACTCATTGGTAGTAATGTGTACTTAGGGAAATGTATCCAGATTAAAGGTCACTGAATCCTGAAGCTGATTTAATATTTGAAAATCTATCATTGAATCGACTCTTTTCAGAAGAACTGACTTTTTGCAAAAGGTATCATCTATAAAATCATATAACATATGACATTTAATAATTTAGGTAAGTATATAAAATGTGTTAATTTAAATGGTAAGATGAATATTTGATAAAATGTTATTAATTATGTCAGGTACTTTTTAAATGCCCACTTTCACATACTTTAACCATGTATAAAGTGCGATAATGTAATATGATAGAAATATATGTTTGAGCTCTCCCTGTGGTTCCTGACACACAGCCGCTAAAATCCTTGGAATCCTCAGAATGAAAAGGGTTTTGCGAATATTAAACAGATGCTTTTTGGCGGAGAACACCTAAATAGCTTCAAAATGAGGCTGGTTACCAGAGACACCAAGGCCTGATAAAGAAAGGGCCTGAACTGTTGGCCCCATTCATAACCTCCAGGTAGAAAACCTGGAAACCTCAAGTAAAGAGCAGTTCATCAGAAATAGAAGTTTCAATTTGGGTTTCTGATTGGCATCAAGTGGGGGCCGTTTTTTGGGACTGATTCCTCAGCCTGTAGGATTTCACACTATCTCCACGTAGACAGTATTAGAAGGAATTAAATTATAAGGTATTCAATTGCTTTTAACTGGAGGATCATTTCATGTGGGTTGAAAAGTCCCATACATCTGGTTTCAGAAATGTCTTGTTAAGCCATGTGTGCGAAGAGCAAAAGGAAAAACAAAACAGTTTTCCACCAATAAACTTATTAAAAATGTATACATGGTAGACTGAAATGATGAAAACATAAATATTTCAAAAAGACAAAGATGCGCATAAATGTATACAATTTCTTAGGTAAGGCCTCTGTGCTACACATGAAGGTCACTCCTTTAAGCTCCTTTCCCTTCTTCCTTTGGTAACCAGCTCTAAATACGAAATATCTATTTGTGGTGTGATTTTCCATCTTACCAATTTTAGAGCCTATTAACTTCCTAATATGAAAGATGAACACTTAGTGTTTTTACATGAGCTCCCACAACAATTATATCACAACTGTGAGTTAAATAATAGCCAGCTACAGTCACTTTTCTATGAGCAATTTTCAGGTAATACCAGAGTAGTAGAACCACATTACTATACTGACTTGCTCAGAATGAATAAATAATCACCTCTTCATTTGTAATTTGATTTGCTCCTATCAGTAATTCAGCCCAAACTCCAGGAGGCCCATAGATGCAGCTGGGAAATTTTACCAGGCACTTTGCCAGTATCCACTCCCCTGTTCCAATCTGCTCTCTTGCTCTGAACTGTCCTTCAACCCTGCTGCCCTTCGCCTCTACTTCTTCTTGTTCCCATTGTTCCCCCAATTGTGGCTTTCTCTTTTCCTGACAACTGGTTCCACTCTTCTTTTGTGCTGCTATACTTCTTGAATCCTTATCTTGCTGCTTATTGGATCCTTGCTTCAATCCTCTGGAAGACATTTTCTTGTATCTTCCTGAGATACCGAGCAGGAGAGGCAGTTGCATTTTGAAACCTTGCACACCTCAAAAAGTGTCTCCATTTCTCCTTTCCACGGACTGACAATTTGACTAAGCACTGGAGTCTAATTTGGACATCATTATCCTTACCTTCAGCTTTTTGAAAACATTGCTCCATGACCAGCTATCTTTCAGGTTTCCTCTGAAAAATTCAATGCCGTGAGACATAGTACTTTCTCAGTGTTTAAAAGATCTCTGTCTCCCGTAAAATTTCATGATGGTACCATTGTTGCAGGACTATTTTGTCATTCTGATGTGCATTAAATTCTTTTAATACAGAAAAATGTCTAACTTTGGGTATATTTTTCTTGTATTCCATTTTTTGTAGTCATGCTGGAAAGAGAAAGTAAATGGACTCTTAAAATTTTATTTATGTGATACTTAATGCACTAAATTCATTCTAGTTGTCCTCTTTGATTTTCTATCTTCCCTCTTAGATATGATTTCAATTCTACCTTCCAGCACTTCTTTTTTTCTTAATATTTGTTTCATCTTACTTTTAATTTTCAAGAGCTTTGTAAAATTATTTTTGATTCTCCCTTTTAGAGAGAACTTGCTTCTCAGATTATTGTTTAATCATTTCTCCTAACCCACTAAAAATATTAATTGCTATACTTTCAAACATTTTTCTCAATATCTTTATTTCTGTTCCCTCTAAATACATTTCTTACTGCTGTTATTTATTTGCCTGTATTTCCCATTTCTGAATTTGTGCATGTGCTGGCCAGAGGCTGTGTTTATATTTAGTGGGAGACTGGGGGATTAGGCAGGACTTGTGCACTAGTGGACTTTATTGCCAGGAAGAAACAAATGTTTTCCTACCATACAGACTTATTTTTCTTTAATGTATTTTCATTAGGAGAGTCACATTTAACGAAAATAATACTTTTATTTTTATTTATAGCTCTAAGAAAATAGAAAACTACATTCAATAGAGCATTACAGTTAGACATTTTGAAAACCTCAATAATAGGGAGAAAATTGTATCTTTTGCATAGAGAACATTGGCTCACTCAATTTTCACAATTTATCTTCAGATCAATTTGTCCTATTTAAATAGTATATTTATTCTAAAAATGCCGAGTGTTTAAGAGTGACAAAACAAAATGAAAAATTCTCCAGAATAATTTTCTTGTATTACATATAATTAGAATTTGTATAGAAAGTCTCCCTATCAAGGTAACAGATGGAGATACACAAACATAGTGAGACATATTGCCCGTCATAGATCACTGGCAGCAACAGCTTAAATGAAAGGAAGGAATTGTATCTTCAGAATTAAATTAGCGAAATATGCACAAAATGTATGGTCAGCTATTCTTTCAAATCAACTACAGTTTTCCTATCAAATAACATATAACTAAGTTTTAAAATATGCAGAGTTCCAGTTCACATAACCATATTAACTCAGGGAGGTAGAGCTAACGTATAATTGAAACATTGAAGGACGTGTCTAAACATTACTTTAACCACTGTCTAGAGAAAGATAATGTGAGCAAAAGAAGTGGCTCCCTTGAAGTAATAAACAAATTATGTTGGCAGAATATGTCTGCTCCAGGGTACCAAAGTGGAAGGAATTGATAAGCTAGACATATCAGCGTTTAAAAGAAACTTTGCCTTCCAGCTAAAGAAAGTCATGCCTAAACCTTAGAATATTTCCACATTATACCACTCCCTGAAATTCATTTCCCGTTTCAAGATGTGTGTGTAACTATTCTGCTGCAATTAGGAAGGTCTTAGGAAGACTGTCCTGTGTTTGATTATCTGCCCAGATATACTGACTACTCTGTCCTTTGTTTTCTGTTCCACAGGTGATTCCAGGACAGAATGTTACTGTTTTTCTTCTGGTACAAGGAATTGAACTCACGACCTTGAGCTTGCCAGGCAGGCACTTTGCCGCTGAGCTAAATCCCCAGCCCAGGACAGAATGTTAAATGAGACCTTAGTACATACACTATTCTAGTAAATTAAAAAAAAAGAATTGTAGTGAAACAAGTAAAAAAAAAATATTCAACTGGACTCACCTGTCCATTAGGTTCAATGAATATGATTTACTGGGTGTGCCCTACAATATTATTCATATTTCTTTTGTCACAAAGCAGAAGTCAAGTTTCCAGTGGTCAAGAAAGGGCACAATAAGTGCATCAGAATCCAAAGGAATTCCTCTCAGGGGCCAAATTTCCTTTTTTTGTGCCTGAATACTTCACTTTTCCCTGGGCAAATGGCAATGGGAATACACACCATTTTCAGAAGATTTCTTTCATATTTACTCACAAGGCTTTGCTCTTTTCCTGTGATCTCAAAAGAGAGACTTTTCAGAAGACGATGTAGTAATCCAAACCAAATATATATAATAGCATAGAGCAGTCATTTTCAAAAATAGGGTACAACATCAGTAGTGTTTCTTATTGTGTTTTTCATTGAGGGATCATAAGAAGTAACCTTTGAATAAAAGCATGTTTCTTACATTTGCACTGCAGAAAGTGAATTGTTTCTTTTTTTTTTTTTTCTGTATGCATTCTGCTGTATTTAAAAGGGGGCAATGTTGCAAATGTCATAGCAAGCAGCAAATCAACAAGATAATTGAGTTTTAATTGAATATTCATAAGCTATTTTATTTTTTGGATTGTGCTCTGATCCTTCATTAATTTGTTTAGAAAAAAAATTAGTTTCCTATACATTGAAGACACAGACAAAATTGACACAATTGGGTTTTTCTTCCTGCCATGCTGATGACTAAATGTTGGGTCATAGTGACCAGAGTAAGGCAATATCACATTAGGCATCTTGAAATACAGTGTGTTTTCCCTAGTGATGATGATAAAGCATTAATTGTATCCATTAGACTAAATCAAAAGGAGACATTATATAGAAGAAACCAGCCTTGGATAATACATAAGAAAGTGCTACTATCACCTCAACATAATTAAGGAAATTCATTAGTCTCTGCCAATTAAAGAGAAAATACATAGTTTATCTAACAGACAAAATAAGATTCATAAAGTACATGTATTATGGGTTTTAAATAAGGGACATTGTTCCAAAATTCTCATTTTGGACATTTTAAATAAGGGACATTGCTCCAAAATTCTCCTATGACTCAGGACCTATCTATGGACACCCAGTAATGATGACAGAACCATGAAGTTTAAATTGTTAAATAAGACTGTCATATAGGGTATTTCTGCCTGTGAGGCTCATTCTTCTTAGGGAACCACTAATTCTGACAGCAGGGTGACAATTAACACAATCTGTTATATGCCAACACCTGTCCATTAGGAATTGGACTGGAACCATACATTCACTTTACTGAGGCTATAGAATGAGAAGTAATTATTATATAGTAATGGCTTCCAGCCGGTATTGCTCAGGGCCAGTTTTGGATTAGTGGTTAGGAACTAAAAAGCCTTAAGTATGTTCACAAATCCCAGCAAAACGCTTGCTTTAGTTAAGTATGTAGTGATTCATGTGGATAGAGACCATTTGCCTACATCAGGCTTTTATCTACAATATATATGGTTATTGTTGTTGTCTTTCCAAATTATGGAAAATTATTTAAAAAGATTAAGAGTCATATTCTCATGAATGATAACCACTTCATTGTAAACATAGTTGTTTTCAGTTTTTAGAATTATTTGCTTCATACATTTGAGTGCTCTTCCTTATGATTACCCCTTTATGATTTTAAAACTTCTAAATATATATGTACATCTATAAGTTTTAGCATTTGGTTAGCTTACATAACTATGATCATGATGAGAATATAAACAATTGCATCATTCAAAGAATTTTATTATTCTGGACATTTTTGTCCAACATTTTTTTTTTAACTCCAAAGCTTAGAAACATATGTAGTTTTTGATCTTGTAGCTTTGCCTTGGTTAAAGATCTAAAAGTAACAATAATGGGTCATGTACATTTGTTGTACTATGTGCTTGATTTTACTTAGAGTTCAGTGGGTATATATAAATTTTGTAACTATACATAATGAATATATCAGTTTTTATTATTAAATGTATATTGTCTTCCCAGCAATTCTAAGTATTGAGGAGACAGAGACAAATACTTCATTGAAAGAATTCATGGGTGCTTGGATGTAAACAATGTATTAGCTTCCTAGGGTGATGGTAAGAATGTAACACTCCAAATTGGGTGACTAAAGTGACAAATTTATTCTCTTCCAGTTTTGGAAAATAGAATCCATCATCACAGTGTTAGCAGTGTCATGCTTTCTTTGGTGACTCAGATAGAATTCTTCCTAATCTCTTTCTCTCTCTCTCTCTCTCTGGTTCTCTTTCTTTCTCTTTTTCTTTCTCTCTTCCTTTCTCTCTCTTTCTTTCTCTCTTTCTTTCTTTCTTTCTTTCTTTCTTTCTTTCTTTCTTTCTTTCTTTCTTTCTTCCTCCCTCCCTCCCTCCCTTCCTTTGTCCCTCCCTCCCCCCTTCCTTCCTTCCTTCCTTCCTTCCTTCCTTCCTTCCTTCCTTCCTTCCTCCTTCTGTCCTTCCTTTTTGTATGGTTATCAAACTCAGGACCTGTGCTTGCGAGCAGGCACTATACCACTGAACTATATCTTTGTCCCCTTCCTCATCTCTTCATAGCTCCATCTTTGGTGTTTTTTAGCTTTCAGCTAAAACATTTTAGTCTCTTCCTTCATCTTCACATGACATTCTTCCTAGTAATTTCCTTTGTCTTCTTTAACATCTGTCTTACTAGATTAAGGGCAGCTTACCCAAATATAATTTGATCTTAATTTGTTATGCATTTAATAACATTACTTCTAAAATATACTCTCATTCTGAGTTTCTAAAGGTTAAGACCTCTTTACATCTTTGTGTGAAACACACCTCAACCTATATAAAATAGAGGTAAAGATGCAGTACACACTAAGCATTTAATCAAACATCATGCTAAGTGTGGAAGATGCAGCACTCAGCAGATTAGATGTTATGGCTTGTATCTAGATGTCCTCCTAAAAACCACATGTGCTCGTAGGTGGAGATTTTCAGAGCTGGCTAAATGTAGGGTATGTGGTACTGAGATTAAGGGTGTGTCGCACTAAATTACTCCTCTGAGGGAATTAGCATAGTGCTAGCTGTAGCTGAATGGATTTACTGAAGACTGAAGCCCCACCATGGGTAGGAAGGGCACACCCAAAATGTTTGTGGCCTGTATGGAATAAAAGGGAATGGCAGGATCCTGGCTTCACTGCTTTGCAGATTTGGTGCCTTCTGCCTGCCACACCATAAACTGCTTCTCCTCTTCCATGCTACCATGCCTTGGAGCCACCCATTATGGCATAAAAAACCCACAAACTGTAAGCTGAAATAAATCTTTCCTCAATTAACTTTTGGGTGTCAAGTGTTTTGTCTCAGTAATGAGAAAATTAAGACAGAACTTGGTACAAGAGAAGTGGGGTTGTTGCTGTAACTGTACCTACCCATGTGGTTCAGGAGCCTTTGGAACTGGGTTGATGAATGAGTTTAGAAAGGTTTGAAGATGCTGGCTGAGGAAGCTGCCTTAGAATGCTGAAAGCTGAACTTGATGGGAGATTCTGCTCAGAGCTCAGAAAATCAGAATGCTGACAGAAATGAACCCAGTAAAGTTCAGGCTCAGGAGGTTTCAGTTAGGAACAAGTTTTTATTGGCTACTGAACTCCAGATCATGTGTATTATGCTTTGGAAGAAAGTTTGTTTGCATGTGGCTCATATCTACAGACTTTGCCTAAAATTGAGATTAAGGGTGGTAGACTAAGTAATCTTATGGAAGAAATTTCAAGAGCATCTATGTTAAGTTGGTGGCATGACTACTGTTTGGAGCTTTTAGACAACTGCACCTTGAGAATCAAAAGCAAATGGTCCAGAAGAAAGATATGGTAGCTGAAAAAGCTAGTAATAAAAAAGCCAAGTAGTTCAGATGAGTACAACAGAAAAGATGGCCTGAGAACATCACAAGAGCCAGCAGGACTCTGCTCTTTGCAGCCACAAAATTGAAAAGGTGAAAGACTTTGCTTTGAGAAGATAGCCACAGGGTATCATGTTCCTGAATGATGGTGGCCCAGAGAATTTATTCATTGGGATTGGGTTCAAGAAACTCAGTAATCTAGGCACTCAGCCTTACAGCCAAGAGAGAATGAAGTGAAGCTACTGCTCCAGCTAGTGGCAGATCTTGGAATCATCCACATGGTGCTGGTATTAGGTGCATGCAGAATGTAAGAGTTGTGTTGTCAAGGAAGATTCCACCTAGATTTTAGAAGAAGGTCTAGGGGGCTAGGCACTGTGTCTCTGAGGGGCAAGTGTATGTAGTTATGAGCATGAATTTAAAGGTGAAGGAGAGAAGCCAAGAATACAGAGCATCTGAATAAAGGCACACAAAATGAGCAAAGCCATCCCAAGAGAGTGTCCACAAGGGTACAACCATGCAGTGCCATAGGGGTGAAGCTACCCAAGCCCTTAGAAGTTCCTATCTTGTCACAGATTGCCCCAGGTACTGGACATGGAGCTATAGGATTTAATGTTTGCCGACCTGGATTTGATCTTACTAATTATGTATGATTCCATTCCTTTAAATCCCCCTAGTTGTACCCTTTGTAATGGGAATGTTACTCTTATGCCATTATACATTGGAAGAGTTTAATTTTCTTTTCATTTGCACAGGGCTTTGTAAATAAGACTTTGCCTTAAATTTCAGAGGAGACATTAGACTTCAACTTTTTAGCAATGTTAAAACTGTTAGGACTTTGACAACTCTTAGAGGTAGACTATATAGTCTTTGCATAAAAGGGTATCAGTGAGTCTTTCAGGGGCCTTGGGTGGAATGTTATGGCTTGTATCCATATATTCCCCCAAAGTGTCATTCACTTATAGATGGGGCTTTTATTGATGCCTGGATCTGGGGTGTGTGATACTGGGATTAGGCTGTGTGATAACTAAATGGACTTGGCAAAGAGCCATGTGTGGATAACAGAAGCCCCGCCCTGGATGTAAGTGGCTCCCATAAGTACGGTTATAGTGTGGATGGAATTTAAGAGCAAAGAGGGAAGAAGGAACGAAGGCTTGCTACTTCTTCACTGCTGCTTGGTGTTAGGGGCCACAAATTGTAAATTGACATAGTATGTCCTAGGCTCTCCTTGCTCTGTCTGCCTCCTGGGCTGCCTTTAGAATGCAGAAATCACCTTCCTCTTGGTCAGTGAGATTAGTACCCAGGTGTGGGAATGAACTTTTGCTTACTTCTTTTACGATATTAAACTTGCTTATTCTACCACTGCTTCTATGCTGTTCCAGCAAAAGCACCCTACCTCTCCAGCTACATTGGCTAATAATATGCTAGCTAGCTGGGCTTTTTGCTCCTAGGGAGAAACTGGTGGTCTCAGGTACCTGCTATGCACCCTCTACTTTATCTCTTGTTCTTTCTTTCCTTTCTCACTGTGTGCCATAACCCAGGAAGGGGAATGGAATCCACTGCAGGGGTCTCCAATAATTGACACCATAGGAAAGATCACTAACACTTGGTGCTACTGCCTCCGATTTACCCTACTGTGACTGTTTCTCCTCTGCTATGCCCCTCTGCCATGCCACTTTGCCTTAAAATCATCTGACTATGGACTGAAACCTTTACAAACTATTAGTTGAAGTAAATCTTCCTCCATTAACTTGTGGGTTTTGGGGATTTTGTCTCAGAAATAAGAAAAGTAACTAAGACAGTAAGTAAAGTTCTGGGTCTTATAATCTATAGCCTACAGTACAAGCCAGACTTTGATGTAAATATGATGAAGAATCTATTTTTAAACTTATTCTCTTTTTAGAGGAAGCATATGATACTTTGGAAATTACTAATATAGTGTTTTAACTTGTTACAGATTTAAGAAAGACTTCTCTACATAAGTAACCTTTAAGATAAATCCAGAGGACCAAATGATATAAGATACACAAGGAGAGATGAAAGAGTATCCCACACAGGCAGAAACATCTTGTAGAAGGAACTGTAAGTTTGAAATTCTCTTATGTTCCAGGAATTCCATTCCAGGAGGATGGTAGATGATGGACACAGATAAGGGAAAAAAAATTGTTAAAGACAATGTTCAAATTTCCAGGGTAAGCCAGGATAAATAAAGTGCATCTTCTTATCTGAAGGACCATTAATATTTGGGGTATAGACATTTGGTATGGGGTGCAGAATGCACTATGAGCTCCATTTGTAAAATTCTGTTAAATGTCTCCAAGATCTTCATATACTTGTAGTAGTAATTAGTTTTAAGACTCTAGACTTAAAGATGAAAGAGGTATCTGGGCTGAAGACACAGATTTTTGAGTCATCAACACAAATGGTAATTTAACTTGGAAAATGGATGAAATTAACTAGGCAAAGAGGTTAGAATTATAGGAGCTCCAGCTGAGCCCTGAGGATCTTAGTCATTTAAAAGACAAGGCAGGGAGGAAATACTAGGTAAAGACACTGATGGAAATTGTCATTGTTTGATGACAGATCCATGTCCAGTAGTAGGGTTGGGGTTGGAAGCTGATGACAGATGATGTATATGGTGGGCACAGCAAAAGCAAAGGGGAAAAGCTCTAACAGTTAAATTCAGAACACATCAGCAAGTTGATCAGTTTGTTTGATGAATATGATGTAAGAACTGACACAGTGAGAGGAAAGCCTTTAAAGTTACATAGGGCTAAGATAAGGGAAATCTTTGACCCAAAAGTTTCATTGTTTTTATCTAATCTGTATCATTTAAAGAAAATTACTTTAGAACAAAATGTTAAAAGAATTGGCCTTATAATCAATCCCTGGAGCAGGGGAGTTAATTTGGACTATTTTAATGGTGTAATAAATTTCAATAGTGTATGTCCTGCTGTAAATATTCTTTTTAACAATAGATAAGAGATACCTTCTTTCTATGTAAATGAGTGGTTTTTATTTACTCACATTGAAATGGATTTATAAATGATGGCATAAATACAGCTTTTCTTCCCCTAATTGTACATTTTTCTTGAAAGGCAATAGTGGGTAAAACCCAGTTAAAGAATCTTTTTAGAAAACAAACGTTGCAATCAACTAGCAGTTTAATTTCTGGCATAACACATACTTTCTAATTCCCTAAGGTGTGGTTTTCTTGTTCCATTGTGCCAGTGTAGGCCACCATGGAAATCAGTCAAGAGCTGGAATTGACTCAGTAACCAGCACAGTGACCAGAGACATTAGCTACAGTGGCAACCTAATTGTAATGTAATTCTAGTAATATACACAGCTAGCACTGAGCACAATTTAGGGTTCCCTGCCTAGAGTTTCAGGAAAGCCATGCTGTTATTGTAATGAACCCACTGCTTTGCTGCTCCAGTTTTACTCCTTAGTTTTATTACTTGAGATGAGTTTTTTGGTCCTTTTTAATACTTTTCTAAAAGAAAGAATGGTAGTGATTCTGCATACTGCTATCAAATTTCTTAGGAAGAAGACTTCATAAATATTAACTACTACTAGTGATTGTCTAGTAGTTTGCATGAATTGTATAACTTTACCTGTTTTACAATATTATGGATAGGTACTCTTTTTAACTCCAAATTTAAATAATTTGATCAAAGTCACCTAACTATTGTGGAGAGTGGTAGGACTTAGGTCAAGATCAGTCTGACCCAAAAGCCAGTGTAACTGGCACATCCTATAAAAGTACTTACATTTAGCAGTTGCATGTTCATCTGTCTTCTCTGTGAATGCATAATTTCCTTCAGGAAATTTTGTCTTTGTCTGGTACATTGTAGACTCAACACCAAATAATCAATGTTTATATAGAGAAGGGAAAATAAAAAAGAAAAAATGTGAAATGAGGAAAGAAAGTCAAGAGAAGAAGAAGAAACAGAGAAAAAGAGGGAGAGAAGGAGTGAGGAAGGAAGGAAGCAAAACAGGAAGGAAGAAAGGATCTTCATATTCAATGATTTGACAATATTTTGCACTAATCTCAGTAAAAATGATAGCAATATTTTTTTAAAGTGTGATATTTTGAAGTACTAATTTACATTAATGCTGGGATTATGCATCTAGTGTCAGAGACAACATGGTGTGAAGTATACCATAGATTTGAATCTTGGGTCCACTATTCCTACCTGTGTGATTTTTCATAATTGCTTACATTGAATGTCAGATTCTACTTCTGTATATTGGATCTGCCAACATATGCATTATAGTTTGGTGCACATTCTGAAAAAGTTTGGTGAGATTGCTCAGTAAGAAAAATGTCCTAATTGCAGATAGCTAGGATAATTGCAGATAGCTTCCTACTCTTCCTTCTTTATCTGAGATAACATGGATTTTCCTGTTGGACTTTACTCCCCATTCCACATGCTGAGAAATAGCCTTCCTCATCAGCAAAAACTGGAGATGATCACATCTGCTTTAAAAAATTTTATTTTAAAGGGAAAAGAACAGAAACAAAATAACAAAAACAAGGACAAGAATTAAGCAACACAAAAACAATGAATATGATACAGAATTTCAAGCCAAGATGCTAAGAAATTAACAGTGGTTGTTGTATTACATACTGTTACCTTCAAAGTAGTTTCTCAGATTACTAGATACAGGCATACAAGATTGATCGCACAATTAAATATTAACTGTGCCTTTAAAAAATAATAGAAATTAGTAGTACAATTGTCCTAGCTATCTTGTATGTGTGTGTGTATGTATATAAATATATACATATATTTATATATTATTATATAAATATATAAATATATATTTACATTTATATATTATTATACATTTATTTATATTTATATATTATTCTTATATATTCTTATATATTATTCATATATTTATATATTATTCTTTCAGGTTCTTAGACTAGGAAGACAATGTGATGTTTATACATGCAAGTCTGATTTCTTTCACTTATGAGTATGATCTCTAGTTGCACCCATTTACCTATAGAAGCCTTGAATTTATCTTTCTTTATAGTTGATTTATACTCCATTGTATAGGAATATACCTTTCTTATCCATTCCTTAATTGATGGGCATTTGGGTATTTTCGAAGATTTAGCTATGACAAACTGTGCTGCTATAGACATGGGTGCATATATATCACTGTGGTATGATGTTTTTAGTTATTCTGGAAATATACCCAAAAGGGAAATAGGAGGGTTCAATAGGACCTCTATTCCTAGTTTTTTTTTTTTTTTTTTTTTTTCAGTACCGGGGATTGAACTCATGACCTTTCACTTGCCACACAGGCGCTTATGCCACTGAGCTATATCCCAGGCCCGCTAGTATTTTGAGGATTCACCCACTGATTTCCTCAATGGTTGTACCAATCTACACTCCCACCAACAGTGGAGAAGTGTTCCTTTTTTCTCACAGCCCTTCCAGCATTTGTTATTGGTTGATTGCTTGATGATAGCCATTCTTGCAGGGGCGTGATAGAATTTCTTTGTTCTTTTAATTTGCATTTCTTAAATGACTAATGATGGTGAGCATTTTTTCATGTATTTATTTGCCATTTGTGTTTCTTCATTTAAAAAGCATGTATTTGTGGAGATGACCACTTCTCACGACTGGGCATTTGAAAATCAGACCCCATCACAATTTAAAGAGGTAGGTATTATGGTCCCTGTCTTATATATGTGGAAACTAAGACATAGGTTCATAAAGAAAGCTCAGAATACAAAATAAAGCAGAAAATAATGGTAAAATTTTTCTTCCATTATATTCCATTGTTTCTTTATTTTCGTCTCCTAAAACTTATCAATTTTCTTCTTTATTGCTGTTTCCCTAGGACCTAGAACAGCATCTGTAATATAGATCATAAAAAATGCTTTATTTTCTTTTTTTCCTGTGTGTGTATGTGGTGCTAGAGATTGACACGTTCTCACACATGTTAAGCATATGCAGGATCTCTGAGCTACCCTCCTAGCTTAATAAATATTTCTTTATTTACCTTTTTAACAAATACTACCAATCTCTGAAACAGAGATGCACAAGGAAAAGAACTGTTGTTAACCAACAGCTAAAGACAGTAGGAATATTAAAATTTCATCTTCCTTATTTTCAGACTATTCAGAAGCTTAATTTATATCTCTAGGATGAAGCCACTCTTTTCAAAACATTGCCTGAAATACTACCCTTGCTTAACTGCTTAGTTCCATCCCTTCTTTAACTTAATTTAAAAACATTCCTTACGGATTATCTTTGGAAATACTCTCTTTAATAAAATCACTTATACAGAAATAGTTATATTTGTAATCTGCTGAATACTTTGTGGTGACTACTGGTAAGAAAAGTGAACTAAACTGTTTATTAATACCTATCATAAGTTGGCATGGTAGCTCATGCCTGTAATCCCAGCACTTGGGAGGCTGAGGAAGGAGGATCATTGCGAGTTTGAGACCAGCCTAGGCTACAAAGTGAGCTCAACATCATTAGTCATTCGAGAAATGCAAATTAAAACAACACTGAGATTCCACCTTACCCCAGTAAGAATGGCTAGCATTAAGAAATCAACCAATAACAAATGCTGGCGAGGCTGTGGAGAAATAGGAACCCTTCTCCACTGCTGGTGGGAATGCAGACTGGTGAAACCACTGTGGAAATCGGTTTGGAGATTCCTCAGAAAACTAGGTCTAGAGGTCCCATTCAACCCAGCTATCACCCTGCTGGGTATTTTCCCAGAAGATCTAAAAACATCATATCACAGTGATGTATGTGCACCTATGTTTATAGCAGCACAATTTGTAATTGCTAAAATGTGGAAGCAACCCAAATGTCCATCCACTGAGGATTGGATCAGAAAATTGCGGTATTTTTATATAATGGAATATTACTCAGTTGTAAAGAAAGATAAACTTGAGGCTTTTATAGGTAAATGGTCGCAACTAGAGACCATAATCATAAGTGAAATAAATCAAACATACATGTGCAAACATCGCATTGTTTCTCTAGGGTAAAGCCTGAAAGAATTAATTTAAACTAGGAGATATGATAGACATTGTAAATTGATAGGAAAGCACTCAAAGGTAAAGGATAACTGGGATATGGGAAAAGAGAAGGCAAAGAAGGAAAAAGTTTGTATGTATGTATATGCAGGATAGTTAACATGGCTGTTCTACTGTCTTGTATTTCTTTGCTGAAAGAAACTGTCAATGAGTCCTTGGTTGATCAGCTTTGTATGTCTATATCTGTTTTCATGAGAAACCACTTTGAAGATATCAATATGTAATACAACAAGCATTGTTAATTCCCTACCACTCTGTTTGTAACTCTGTACTATCTGTACTGTTCCTTTGCTATTTTGTAAAATGTCGACTGTCTGTTAATATTTTCCTCCTTTTATTTTTAAAATTAAAAAAAAAAGTGAGCTCAAGCCCAGCCTGAACTGCATAGTGAGACCCTGTCTCAAAAAAACAAAATACATATCACATAGGATGACTGAATCAATTAAGACAGGAAATTGTGGCTTAGACACTAGAGCATTTCAAAACGGTAACTGTTTCACCAAAAACATGTCAGCTCTCCACACTTAACCTAGAGATACATATATCTCGTTTCATGATCCTAAAACTCCTGCAAAACAGAGAGCGTATTTTATCTTCATACATATTTTAGAGATAAGACTATTAAAGCACAGACGGAGAGCAGCAACTTAAATTCAGTACCAAGCCTCTCATACCCACACTTACCTGCTCATGTCCTTCTCCAGTATGATCCCCAAGGGCAAATTCCTAAGGCTGTACTGGAGCCAGTTTAAAACTACCTCAGTCTGTCATGGTCAAGAAACTGCTCTGGCAGGAGCCCTGTCATTTCACAGCACAATCTAAAGGAGCTCGGCAGCTCAGGATGAAAAACTCAATCACTTCCATCCATCACTGGTGAAAGGCAGGAAAACAATTGGATGGCTGTCCTGAGCACCTTGGTCTCCACCAACTCACTATATTTGATGTTATTACTAATGGAAGAAAGGAGAGTAAATGCCCTACTGTGTATAATATCAACTGCATGAGTCGTGATAGATAAATGTAACTTTTATGAAGTTTATGGATTAGCCATCAGGGAAAGCCTCCACTGTGTTTGCAGACAGGTTTACAGTGGCACACTAGATAGCTGGGCAGTATGATAAGTAAAGCAAACACCCATGCTCAAGGGAAGAGCTGCAGTTGATCTTTAATGCTCTGGTCAGAGAAGACCTTCAGTTCAAAGGATGAAGAATGAGATTCTATAGCATTTATGGTTTTCCTTTGCCAGGTAATTTCTATCTGTTATTGCAGGCCTGAGCTTCATTGATCTTTTCTCCCAACTGTTATTTATTCTCTCCATTTAACCTCGGCAAATGGAGGAAGATGAAGGGTCCAGATGCTCTGTCATTCTCCCGATACTTCTGAACAGTATGGCACTTTCTAAATAAGAAAACCAGCATTTTCAAAGCAATGGAAAAAGTGTGTTCCAAGTGATGGGTGTAAGAAAAAAAGAGACAGAGGAATACTTACAGCAAGGACAGGCTTTGTTGAGATAAACACCTGAGAGGGGTCACTGGCTCCCAAGTGCCAGAACAGAGGATCTCTTACAAAGTAGAGGTTCTACATGAGGTAGCAGAGAATGAGGAAGCTGAAAACTATTTTGGAATCAGGTCATCCATGGTCACTGTTCCACACCATGCTTCCACATGATTCCTTGTTCTTTTGAAGCTGAGGGTCCCTTAGTCTTGAATGGTCTGTTCTATAAACAAGGCTTAGGTCAGGCTAGTTGGACATATTGTTAAGTTTTATGAAGCTAAAAAATAAAACTATAGGGAAGTGTTAGAACTCATCAGAAGATGTTCTCAGAACTTTTCCTTTCAATGGGAGTATTTTGATAAGGGCTAATGTGTCATTTTCCTGTAATAAATTTAAAAACTTTAAATGTTCATAGTAATTTTTCATTGCCCTTCATTGTTTCCCAAAATACAGCACACCTCTTCATGTTCAGGACTAAACTCTCATTTTGAGGTTTGTATCTTCCTTTGTTTCTCTTTCAGCTTCTTCAATTATAGGGAGGCATGTTTTGAAACAACATAATCTGACAAGATATGCCTCTGGCATTGGAAAAACTCATGTTATAATCCCAGTTCTATCCCTTTTCAAGTGTATAACCTGAGCCCAGAATCGTGCCTTGCCTGTGTCTCAGTGTCCCTCTTATTGATTAATAGTACCAGTTCTTTCTTCCTAAGACTGTTGTGAGAGGTAATGACTGCTAACCACTTAGTGCATAGTAAACAGTGTCAGTAAAGCATAATAATTATTGAAAGTAACTTAGCTGTAGTTAATAATGCAGATAGAGACTCCCTTATTTGAGCTTCTTAGCACCAGAAGTGTCAGTTTTTGGAGCTTTTCCAGATTTTGAAATACTTCTGCCGACTTTACTGGTTGAGTATCCCTAATCTGACAATCCAAAATATCAAGTGCTACAAAATCTTTTGTAATGACAGGCCAACACTCAAAAGTTTTCAGACTTTAGGGTATCTTTTATTTGGATTTTAGATTACAGATGCTAATTCTTGCTTCAGCAGCACATGTACTAAACTTGGATTAGAGATGTTCAATCTGTAATGAAATAGCAATTTAAAGTTTGTATACTCTTCTCCCCTGGGTACCTTCTCTGATTCAGGAAAAGCTTGTGTTTAGTAATCTTTCACTGGGCCTGTCTAGTATCTTAGAGTTACCTTTATCACTGAATTGTGACAGACAGTTTTTAAGTCTCTCTTCTTCTAGATTTTAAGTATGTATGGTGAAGAATTACACTAATAATGTTGTATGCTGCATCAATTTCAGATAAATGGTTAATGGTATTGTTCTTTTTGCTTTCTTCCAATATATTAACCATGATAATGAGTGGTAGTTGACTGTGTGCCAAGCACAAATATGTCCAACATGCATGCATAGATTACATATGGACTCAAGGGTTGTTGCCCAACTGTAGGAAAATTTGGAAACCAATACTTCCAACATGTACCATGCTGTATGATTGAGTGATGCCCAGGGAGTCACAGGAATATAAAGAGAATTGAAAACCAAGGGTAAGAAAAGGAATCAGTGATCATCTGGTGGAAGTGATTCACAAGTGGATCTTGTAAGGTGAGCAGTTACTTAAGCAAGTATGAAAACAGGGAGAGGGTTGAGTCTGATAGGCAGAGACAGGGAATACAAGTATGAATAGCAGAGTGAATTTGGGCACATCACCTGTGTTTAGCCATGTAGTAAAGACCAGAGTTACACAGTTTCTCTGGGCCTCGGAATTCTTGAGGATACTAAGTTCTAATTCATCACTTTGTCTTCATCAAAGTAAAATAAAAATTTGCACAGAACAATGTCTGTTTCCATCATAAATAATTGAATAAATGTGTCCCCATCATAAATAACAAGGCAATGATAGAAGGTGAGCCTTGAGATATGATCAGAGGCCAGATGACAGGGGACTTGGAGCATCATGATCATAAATGCCAATGACCTGGGTAAAACAATAAGATACAGTTTTGAAACAACTCTGCCCATAGTGTTGACCCACCTGCTTAATAAGAGAGGATGACCTAAATATTAAAATCCTCCTCTTAAAGTGGCATAGATAGCATTCACCATGAAGAGCATTTGAAGTGTTGGTATTCAAAGTGTAGTTCCTATCACACAAAAAATGTTATAGGTCAGAGTCACAAAGCCGAGGAAATCACAAAGTGCATGGACAGCAAATTGCTTTGGTAGGCAGAGAAAATGGAGCATGAAGTTGGAATTGTTGCTAATCTGTCACAAAGTACATGACTGGAAGAAAACTTACCTAGGGTGAGCTTATATGAGAATGTCAGCACATAGTAATGAAAATGAAACTAGCATGATCCAACCTAACATCGCTGTGAACCCCTAATTAAGGAAGTGTGAACTCGGCAGTGTCTTTGTTTAATATGCAGCTTTCATTTGCAATTAGAGATGTGAACTGAATCCGCACATCTAATTGTTATGATGAATATACCTGGAGTAATTTCCTCTTCTACATTGACTCTGCCTAAAATATCTACTATAAGCCTACTAGTGAAGATTTAAATGCACATTTTAAAATTTATTGTCTTTTTGTTTGGTTCAGTAGCATCGATAAATATTTATTCATCTCTAAGGCTTTTGTCTAAGTAGCACTATGATGCTAAAATGTCTTAGAAAGAGTACAGGCAAAATTAGTCACAGAGTACACCTGATTGGCGAAATATTTTTATAATTATAAAATTTTGCCAGTGTTGAATAACTATTTTGTCATGTGAGACATTGTTCAATGCAAATTTTTATTTTATATTCATTTAGGGACATAATGAAGACAAAGTGATGAATTAGATCTTAGTATCTGCAAGAATTCTGAGGACCAGAGAAACTATGTAACTCTAGTCTCTGAGACTCCATGTCTATATAAAGGTGGAGACATAACTTGAGTGTAGATCCTTCTAGTCCAATTAAAATTTTTTGGTTTTCCCAATATACAGCACTTGAGGTTACTATGGTGAATCCAAAAAATACAACTTAGAAAAAGACCCCTTTTGAGACTGGATGTGCCAAAAACACATATCCCATTATATTAACTTTAAGAAAACCTTCAGTTACTATGCAAGTCTGATTATAAACTAGACTCCAAGGTTAAGAACTATTGGTTCACCTGTAACAGAAGACTCCCCCCACCCCAATGCTAGTATACTTAATTTTGTTAGTTGCTCAGGTAATATCTCCTGTACCAGTTCTGGATGCTTCTGTCTCCTAGAAACAGTTGGTTACTGTGATGCATAGCTGGTCACTATGATGCATATTATGGGAACTAATCCCCAATTGACAAGCCATTCTCCCTCTGTATTTCTTACTTGCTTATCCCATATAAGTCCTAGCTAGATCACCAGAGATCAAGGCCTGATATTTTGGGAATGATACCAATCAGTGCTCGTCGATGTAAATAAATTCTGGGTGGCATTTCAGTCTTTCTGCTTGCCATCACACACCCAAGCCATAATCATTATCAATCACCTTGAACATGACAATTACATATAAATAAGTTCCCCAAATTCACCCTTACTTTCCTATCTCAATCAATCTCCTAAAGAAGAAACAGTGATACACTTAAATTATAAAACTACTCATGTCAAGGATCCCTTTTCTTATTTGATTGTGATTTAATACAATTTATTTTTAAAGCAGTTTGAAGTTCACAGCAAAATTTAGCAAAGTTCAGAGAATTCTCATAAACTTCCTGCCCATACCCTTGTGAAAATCACTCCTCTGTGAATATGCACACCAGAGTAATACATTTGTTACTTTTAATGAATGGATGCTGACACATATTTGTCAAAGTTGGGTATATACACATGTTTTCACTACTGGTGCTGCACATCCTATGGATTTTTACAACCGTATCAAGCTATGTTTCCACTATTCCATATCATATAGAGTAGGTTCCTGGACCCAAAACTCTTCTGTGATCTTTCTATGCATTCCTCCCTCACTCCCCACTAACTCCTCTTTATTGCTAGCGTTTTACTGTCTGGATAAATTAGCTATGCCTTTTTCAGAGCAACATACCTTTGAACTCATGCAGTATGTAGCTTTCATCTTTGTTTTTAGATATTTGTTACTTTATAACTCTCAGTCTAAAGGTGAAAATCCTTTTTTGTTTGTTTGTTTGTTTTGGTTTTTCTCTGGTACCAGGAACCGAACTCATGACCTTGCACTTGCCAGGCAGGCGCTTTGCCGCTGAGCTAAATCCCCAGCCCCTGAAAATCCTTTATTAGTGAAGCTCATAAGGCCCTGCTGTAATATTTTAGTTATCTCCTACTTTTCACGTGGTAGAACCGATGGCTTTCTTTAGTGTTCCGTATGCGTTTTGTTTGTCCCTGACAGAAGGTCCTTGCACATGCTATTCTATTATAGGAAAGTTAAGTGATTGTCAATATGGAGTTCTAAATTAGCTTGTGTCATTCTCTAAGAGCAGGTTCTTCACCTCTCATTCTAGTTTAGTGTCTACATCATTTGCTTTCCTTGACTCTGGCCTCCTTTCTTCACATAATGTAACTTATGTGGTTCTCTAATCACACTGTAGGTCCACAGAGCAAGTATCTTCCTCTCTTACCTACTGTTACATCTCAGGCCTACTTGAGAATCCAGCAGGTATTGGTGAATAAATGAATGCATTTCAAAAATCCTAAGTCTTTGCGTAGAAAAAGAATTGAAACAAAAGATCAAATATTTAAAGTTGAATCCTTTTCTTACACTAACAATATGTGTACCATTAGGTACTACTACTTATGAATTTATTATATCCACAAATATCAAGTTATACTTTTCCTAGGAACTGAGATAAACAGTAAAGATATAACAATGAGCAATGCTGTCCTTGACGATTGGTGTTCCATGGAGGGAACTTCACATGTTTTTTTCTTTGCATTAAATTTAAATTTTTGTTGAGAAAGCTATATCTGTACATTGAGTTGGAATAAGGATATATCCTGTACATTTTCCCATTTTCTCTAAAATAATATTTTATAAAACTAAACAATATCACACCAAAATATTGAAATTAACATTGAAATGCAGTTTTTAAACAAGTAGTTGCACTTGCAGTAAGCATCAAGAAGGAAATTTAGAGAATGAAAGACTTTCAATACAGCAAGAACAGGACAAGTAAAGTGGAGAAAGTCAAATTAATTAGTCTGGACAATTACTCATGCTACTTTATGCAGGCTTATACATCATATGAAGTATTTGAACTATATCCAATGTATAGTGGAGAGATATTGTGGCTTATAAACAAGCAAAAAGGATAAACATGGTAGGAATTCAAGAAAAGCACAGGAGAACTCTCCACTTCTAATCTCACAGGAAAAAGAACTCTGCGAGTAGGAGATGAACAAAAAGTAGTAATCTCTGATAAATTCAACATGTATTTGTCTAAATACTTCAGGAATATATGGTGTAAATTCTGTTGTCTTCTATCATTCACTAATTCTTGAGCTTAATCTCCTGATTCATCTGAAGGAAATCCATAGCATCTCTTTGAGTAGATAAATTAATTTAAGGCAGCCTCTTAAAAATAGTTAAAATATGTGAGTCAAATTTGAGTCCAGATGTGTATTGTCATCTATGTCCCAAGCCTTTTGTAGAAAAATTTGAGAAACAGTGGTATAGATATTCCTCACTGGAAACAAGAAATAGTGTTATGTACTTCCACTGCAACTAAAAAATAACAATTGAGAATACTAATCAGAAATAAAAGGGAACAAAATACAGATATATGATATGACATGAATACACATTAAAAATGTGCTATGTGAAAGAATCTAAAGTAAAAGAAGGCATATTATATAATTCCATTTATATGGGATGTCCAGAAAAGGCAAATCTATAGAGCTATAAACTAAATTATTCTTGCTTAGGAACTAGCAATGGGAATGACAAACACTCATAGATGATCTTGCTCAGATTATTAAAATCTAAAACTAGATTAGGGTGATAGTTGACAATAACTCAATAAATATGCCAATAACTACTGACTCATACATTTAAAATCAGTGAGGTTTTTTTGGTAAAAAATGTAATTTAAAAGTTTGAAATTCATTCAATCTGAAAAGAATTTAAAAATTCAAGTGGTATATTTTTTAGGAGATATAAAGCATCATTTGTTCTGCATTCCTTATATACAAGTGGAAAATTGTTTTTTCTTGTCTTAAGATATAGCCAGTCCATTTGTTCTCCTAATAATTTGTTTATCCCTATGAATTTATAGCCCCTTACTACTTTATTTGACATGATTTCCTTGGGTAATTCCTTAATCATAGATTTTCTGTTGTTTGTCCATTGAATTTTTAATTCTTTAACCCTCAATACGTGATAAAGGTTTAGAAACCTTAGATGAAACATGCAAAACTATTGCTTGCCAAGTATGAGGAAAATCTAGTGGGAGTGGCTGTGGATTACATTGCTTCCACAAGAGAGAATGAAAAGGTTTTCTTTGAACTTTCTGTTAAAATCAGATCCTTTGCTTCTATTTCTCAAGCACAGATGAACAAGCAGTCTCAAAGAATATGATCCTAGGGGTTGGGGATTTAGCTCAGCGGCAAAGCGCCTGCCTGGCAAGCACAAGGTCGTGAGTTCGGTTCCTGGTACCGGAGAAAAGCCAAAAAAAAAAAAGAATATGATCCTACAGTCATGTCCTCCAAATAGCTGCCATAACAAGGCTAAATAACAGACAATGAGTTCTTTCCTGGGAAGCTTAAAAAATAAAATTAAAAGAACACTAGTAAGATTGCCAGAGAAGTTGCGGCACTAGCAACAGGAAACATATTGAAAATGAAAATTCTTAGCCACAGTCTGGACTTTTTGACCCAGAAATTCTGGAGGTAAAATCCATAAATCTATGTGTTAAGTGGCTTTCCAAGAACACCAGTGTGAGCACCAGAAGACCTGGGTATGATCTGGACTGTGACTGAAAACTGGATTCCTGTGTAATACACTTAACTTCTTTAAGCCTCAAATTCTTAATATGATAAATAGTGATGGTAGATCTTGTCTTAGTTTTCTATTGGAGTTATAACCTTATCTCAAACTTAGCAGTACAGATTTATTAGCTCATAGATTTGTAGCTAAGCTGATTTCTCTATGCATTTGAGAGGAGGCTCAAAGGGATGAACACAATTTTAAGCTCATTATGATTGTGGGTAGATTTCACTTTCTTAGGATTATTGGACTGTGAATCTTGGTCACTTTATCTTTGAATACGTCTCTTGTTTTGAAGCTCTCTATCTTCCCTTTCTCTTCTTACCACAGCTATTTTGTGTGTGTGTGTGTGTGTGTGTGTGTGTGTGTGTGTGTGTGTGTCTGTCTGTCTGTCTATGTGTCTGTGTGACTGTCTGTATGTAATACTAGGAATTGAATCCATGATCTCATTTGTGGCAGGAAAGCATTCTACCACGGATCTATATCCTTTGATGTTTTTATTTTATATTTTTAAATAGATTACCCTAAATTGAACAAAGTACCCTCAAATTTATAATCATTCTGCCTATCTCCTAAGTATCTAGGATGACAGGTGTATGCTACAATGCTCAGATGCTCTCTATTCTTAAGAAATCATATGTTTACATTAGGACCACACAGGTAATCCAGAATGATCTCCATATTTTTAAAACAATTAATGTGGATGGATGAGAAGGACTAGATTATGCAAATATGATGGAACATTATATTAAGTGATTCTATGAGAAAAGTGGTGACAAACTGAGAGTTGTAATCCTACATATAACTGCACAGGTGACAACTATGATTCAACTAATACTTAGGATTCTAGAACTGTTTCTGAGTATAGGCTAATATGTAGACACTACTGTGCCCAACTTGGCTGGGTCAAACAGAACCATAGATAATGAAAAACAATATTGTTGGTTTGAAGATAAATATGGTCAGATAATAGTTTTAGCATTTCAATGGTCACTAATGAGGTGACTTGAATAACTCAAATCTTATAAAACTTTAGTTAAACCTAGAAAACATCTGTTGAAATAACTGACAAATGAGAGTAGAAATAATTTACTTAATAGTCCTCTTTTAAACATTTTACAAATATATTTAATCACCACAATACATGGACAAAATATGAAAAATAAAAGATAGAATGAGGACATATTAGAAACATAAAATTGTCTCCCTGTTCATAGTGTACTATCTAGATATACACATTCCTTAGAGGGAATTAATTTTAATTTTTACAAGCGACCTTCTGATGATTATTTTGAGCATTCTTTTTAAAGCCCCAAGTCAGATACTTTCATCAGGTAAAGATTAATTTATTTTCTGGGATAAATTCCCCAGCAAACAATTTTCTTCAGGTCTCTGTCATTATCCTCCAACTGATTTTAAGCATATTTACAAAAATATTACCGATGAAAGGAATGGAACTTTTAAATTTTCCCTTAAATATAAAACCACATAATTGTATACTGCATTTATATTCCATTATAGGTTGGACTATTTTACAAAGTTTCACAGAAATTTCAATTTTCAGTAATTTTGTACATTCTATGTTGTGTATGCCAAAATATGCAAATATATATCTCAAAAAATATATTGAACTTTGAGGTAGAGGGCAAAATAAAAATTACTCTTTGGGTTACATTATTTCCCTAATAGTCTGCTTCAATATGATCCTATTTGTGATTTGAACATTTGCATTCATCTTTTGACTGACAGTCTGAAATTTTCAGTTATTTTATTAGTACATGTTTGCACTACTTGCAGTTTGCAGTCATCTTGAGGAGTGTGTACATGTACATAGTATAATTATTTTCCTTTCAACTTTTTCTGTCCCCTCACTCTTTTCCTCCTGGACTCTTTCACTTTTATGAGAGATTCATCTCCTTGTCTCCTTACATATAATCTTTATTATATTCTTCGTACTTTGCTCAAATGAGAGACACCACACAATATCTCAGTTTAAGCTCTTGTATCTGATTTATTTTACCCAACATCTTGTTTTCTAGATGCATATATTTTTTTCTTTTTCATCTATTTTCCTATAGTGTCTTGGGTTTTTCCTTCTCTGTAAACAAATAGAAATCAATTAAGTAAAGATATTGCTTTTTCTTTAACTAATCATCTATTGTTGAGTATATAGGCTGCTTCCAGGACTTACCTATTATTAATTAATATGCATGTATTACTATAGTATGATGTTTTAACATCTTTGGAGAAGATATCTAGAAGGGGAATAGCTGAGTGATGGAATTTCCAATTTAAATTCTTTGAGAAATTGTCAAACTGGTTTCTATAATGGTTATACTAGCTTACATTCCACCAACAATGGTTTGTGGGGGTGTATTTTTTTTTTTACCATGGACTTGCTAATATTGGGTATTTTTTAAGGTTTTGATGATTGTCATCTTTCTGGTGTAAAATGGAGTCTTATTGTTGTTTAAAAGTCTATTCAACAAGCCTTGGTGAGACACACCATACCACTCTCCTGTTGGGGGAGTAACACTGAGCCCCAGGTAACATAGGGAAACTCAGTGGGGTATTTCCCATTCCCCCCAAAATCTGGGGTGTCACACTGAGCCCCAGGGAGCTTCAGGAACCTCCATGAGCTCTGCCCTCACTACCCGACCATTGTAGGAATGGTGCTGAGCCTCAGTGAAGCTCGGGAGCCTCAGTGAGCTGCCTTCTGCCCCACCACCATTCTGGGAGCAATACTGGGCCATAGTGAATTTTGAGAGCTTTGAAAATGTCAAAAAGAAGGAGTGAAATGCAACCTCAGACCTCCAGCCCATCCCTGACTAGTCCAGGAGATACTGGCATAGAAGAACTTGGAAGTCACACACCTGAAAAATGATGGCAACTTAAGGAAAGAAACAATTCCAATAAGCTATAAAAGACATCAAATCAGATATAATCTCTGAAGTTAAATAAAAAGAAATGCCAATAATAATGAAATAATTTCTCAGCACATCTAAAGAAGACACATAAAAAAGGGGAGCACTGAAAAATGATGGAAACATTGAATGAGCAATATAGGAAGGATTAGAATGAATGAAACAGTTTCAAACATATCCAGGAAATTAAAAATTCCATCAAAAGCTGACAAAAAGCTTGAATAAAACTGAAGATAGGTTTTCAGACCTGGAAGACAGCATTGCAGTTAGTGATCATGGAAAGAATGATGTCTTAAAAGTAGAAAATAACAATTCAACAGCTGCAAGATGATGCAAAGAAAAACAATATAAGACCGATATGTGTCAATGAAACAGCAGGAGTCAACATAAGTGACATAAAAAGACTATTTGCAGAAGAGTAGTAGAAAATTTCCCAAGTATAGAGAAGAATCTGATGTACATAAGTGAGGCATACATGACTTAAATTAGCCATAACCAAAGATAATCAATAACCAGACACATAATAATCAAGATACCAGAAATTCAATAAAAGAACAGAATATTAAAAGCTGTTAGAGAAGACAAACAGAACACCTATAAAGGAAAACCAATCAAAATCATGGCAGACATTGGAACACAAACCACGAAGTCAACAAAAGTTTGGAGTAAAGTATTCCAGGTCCTGAAAGAAAACAACTTCCAACCTAGATTGAAGTACCCTGGAAAAGTATCTTTCAAAATTAATGCAAAATAACTACAACTTCAAGAAATACAATAGAAAGGAGCCACCAAGCAAAGTAAACAGTTAAACAGAGAAGAAAAGTAGGGAAGCAACAGCACAAAAATAAAATGACAAAGGTAAGCCAACACATATCAGTTATAAACATCAAATTCAATGGCCTCGGTTTACCAATCAAAAGAAGCAGGCTGGCAGAGTTGATCAAGAAACAAAATTCAACAATATGCTGTACAAAACAAATATATTTACCTCAAAAAGAAACTCATAGACTGAAAGTTAAAGGATGGAACAAAATTCTACATGAGAAAATAACACAGAAGTAGAGGTAACTATTCTGATTGCAGACAATTTGAACTTCAAACCAAGAATGATCAAAAGAGATAAAGTCACTACATACTTGTTAGGGGAAAAGTACAACATGAAGAGATTACAATCATAAATATCTATGCATCAAATATAGGAGCACCCAACTACATAACACAAATTTAAACAGGCACAAAAAATCAACTAAGGAATAACACAATTGTAATGAGGGACTTTAACACCTCATGGTCAGAATGAGATAAATCAATCAGACAAAAAATCAGCAAATAAATAAGAGAACTAAACCAGACTTATGAACAAATGGACTTGGTAGAACTTTACAGAGTGTTCCAACTAACATCTGAGTAAACATTCTTATCAGCTGCACATGGGATGTTCCCCAAAATAGACTATACACTAGCACATAGAATATGCTTAAGTAAATGCAGAGGAAGCGAAATTATCCCATGCATATTGTCTGACCATTGTGTAATTAAATTGGAAGTTCTTGACATAAGAAATTGCAAAAACTCCATAAACACATGGAAATTAAATAACGCCCTTCTGAATAAATGATGGGTTACAGATGAAATTAAAAAATATTTACAATCAAATGAAAATGCAGATACAATTTACTGGAACGTGTGGGATGCAATAAAAGCAGTCCTGAGAGGGAAATTCATAGCAGTGAATTCTAACATCAGGAAAACAGAATGAGCACAAATAAACAATCTTATGCTGCACCTCAAGCTTCTAGAAAAAAACAAGAAAGTCAGGCCCAAAGCCCAAAGTAGGCAGGAAATTATAAATATCTATACAGGGAAAATTACCATACTCTGAAAAAAGAGATCAAAGAGGATTTCAGAGAATGTAAATATATTCCTTGCTTGTGGATAGGAAGAACTAGCATTGTGAAAATGGCCATACTCTTAAAAATTGTTATATAGATTGGATGCAATCCTGATTAAAATACCACTGGTATACCTCAGAGATGTCAAGAAACCCTTCCTAAAATCTATCTTGAATGAGAAGAGACCTAGAAGAGCAAAAGCAATCCTGGGCAACAAAGGCAAGGCAGGTGGCAATGCAATCCCTGACTTGAAATTATACTGCAAAGCTACTCTGATAAGATCAGCATGGTACTGGCCAAGAAATAGACCTGAGGATCAGTGGAACAGATTAGATAATACAGACACAACTACAAATACCCTCTTCCACCTTATGTTGGCCAAGTGTCCAAACGTTCACAGGAAGAAAGATAGCCTATTTAACAAGAGGTGATGGAAAAAGTGGCTTTCCACAGCCAAAGAATAAAACTAGATCCATGTCTATCATCATGCACTAAACTAAAGTCAAAATAGATGGAATATCTAAATATTAAAGTAGAGACACTGAATTTATGGGGGGAGAAAGTAGGCAGAAATCTTGAAGACAAAGGGTAGGCAGAGAGTTCATGAACAAATGCAAAGTGCCCAGAAAATACTTCAAAGGACCAGCAAATTGTTTCTTATGTTATTGAAAAGTTTTTGTACATCAAAAAATTCACTAAAAGAATAAAAAGAAAACCCATGAATTGGAAAAAAAAATTAGCTGACTTTCCCTCAGATGAAGGATTTCTATCTAGAACATATAAAGAAATAAAAATATCAAGTCCTCAAAAATCAGAGACCCAATAGATAGTTTTCAGATGAATAAATACAAATTGCAAATAAATATATGAAGAAATGTTCAACATCATTTGTAATTCAAGAAATGCAAATTAAAACAATTCCATCTCACCCTAGAAAGAATGGATATCATCAAGAAGTCAGCCAATAGCAAATTCTGGAGGAACTGTGGGGAAAAATGAACACTTCTCCACTGCTAGTGGCAGTGTAGACTGATGAAACCAGTATGGAAATCAGTGTGGAGATCCCTCAAAAAACTAGGATTAAAGGTCCCATTCAACCCAGCTATCCCCTTTCTAGGTATTTTTCTTAAGAAGTGTAAACATCATACCACAGTGATATATGAACACCCCTGTTTATAGCAGTGCATTTTGTCATAGCTAAATCTTGGGAACAACACAAATGCCCATCAACTGAGGAATGAATAAAAAAGATGTAGTATTTTTATACAAGAGAGTGTTACTTAGCTATAAAAAAGCATAAACTCAGGACTTTTATAGGTAAATGGATACAACTAGAGACCATACTCATACGTGAAATAAATGAGACCCACGTCTATAAACATTGTATTGTAGCCCTAATGTAAGAACCTGAAAGAGTAAATAAAACCTGAAAGCTACAACACATAATATGAAAGGGAAATAAACTGCTCAAGTGAAGGAGGAGTTGGATAAGGGAATGGAAAAAAAAAAGAAAAGGAATGGAAAAATACACATGTATATACACAGAACAGCTGGGACAACTGTATTCCTGATTTCTACTGGTCTATTGAAAGGAATAGTTAATGCTTAAATTTTTTTTCTTTTTATTTTTTGACCAATATTTTATATTTATATCTGTAATTTGAACACCTAGTTTGAAGGCAACAATATGCAATATAACAACAATTGTTGAATTCTGATCTCTTCATTTAGTGAAATTCTGTATTATTTCTAATATTTTCATTATTTTTTATTCTTTTTAAGAATATAAACAAGAGAGACATTTCTGTCTGCTAAAGGTAAAATTAGTGGATCTCAGATATGCACATGTATGATAATGACTCTGACAAATTGCTTCCTTAAAAGAATGAGTAAATCCACGCTCTTATCAGAATTGCATAAATATTTCTTCTACCACTGTTCCTACTCAGCGTTACCAATTTTATTAATATGATGCATGAAATTTTTCAATATCACTTTAATTCTTGTTTCCCTGATTCACAATGAGAATGCATATCTTTTAAAAATGGGATTGGCCATTTTTATGTTATCCTTCACAAATAATTATCATTCACTAATAATTATTTATATTTCTAGACTATTCCCCCTCCCCCGTTTGATTATATTTTCCTTATTGATATTTAGTAGCACTTTCTTTTTAAAATAAATTTTACAAAATGTTACAAAAAGACTGTATTCAACCAGTGGTATTTGGAAAACTGTAAGGATTAGATTGAAACTGAACCCATATCTCTCTCCAAGTACAAATTGACATCAAAATTGATCAAAGCTCTAAACCTTAAAATAGAAATATTGAACCTCCTAGAAAGTAAAAAACAGGAAAAACACTTAACACATAGGTGTAGGAGTGGATTTTTAAAAACAGACCTTCAGTTGGTCAAGAAATAAGAGCAAGAATCAATAAATGGTGTTACATCAAATTAAAACTTCTGTACAGCAGAGGAACCAGTGGGTCGAGTGAACAGACAACCTATGGAATGGGGAAAAACTTATACTAAAAACTCCTTAGAGAACTAATATCTAGACTAAACAAAGAACAAAAAAATATTAGACCACTCAAAATAAAAAGACCCAATCAAGAAATGGACAAGTGAAATGAACAGATACTTCACACAAAGGAAGCAATACAAAGGGCAAAAAAATATGAAAAAAAAATGTCCAGCATCTCTGGACATTAGGGAAATGCAGTTTTTCTAAAAAACAATTTTGGAGGCAGGGTCTTCTTTTGTAACGCAGGGTGGCCTCAAACTCGTTGTGATCTTCCAGCCTCAGCCTCCTGAGTGCTGGAATTATAGGCATGTGCCACCATGCCTAGAGAGAATTTAACTTTTAACAAATATTTATTGAGCTCTTCATATATGCTATAGATCTTTCTACGCATAAGCATATTGCTGAGAAGTAAAGAGACAAATTCCCTCATGAGGTTTATATTCAGCATCTAAAAATATCTATCACTGTGTGCTGTCAAGTAGACATATAGAAGCCCTTTGGAATTTATTGCGTCTCAATATTTCGTCCAATTTGAACCATGACATCCATCATTGGGCTCCTATGGACAAAATAAAAGTCTCTTTAGACTTTTAATCATTTGTTTGGATGGATCCTAGGACTCTCTCTTTCATTCAGGTGAACATCCCAGAAGTAGGAAATAAAATAATAAAGTATGTCCTAGGGTATTTTAGAAAGGATGGGAGTAAAAAATAATCTAAGCAAAGCACAATATATTACATAGATGGAATACAGGCATATACATATGCACATACACATTGACACATACATATATACATACACATATATACACATGGATTCAAATATATGCACATACATACAAATGGATTGATTTAAACATGACCTAACACCAATTGACTCTAAGGATGTTAAAAGTTGCTATTAAAGGAAGTCTGACAGTTGCTTAGTTGCTTACAGATCATCCTATTTATGGATATGGCATGATTAGTGTAAGGAGATGTAGGTACAAGCCCAGTTTTAGTATGTATATTTGTGGTGCTATGGGACGCCATAAGACAGGTTGAATTTGGAAAAAAAAACATTTTCTTCTCTCTGTGCTATTCGAAGAAAGAATATTTTGAGAAGACTGCTTAATATTCAAATATACAACAGTATGTTTGCCAAGTCCTTGCATAATGATTATGGGTCCATGCCAATCATTATGATTCATGAAATCTTATTTGTACTCACACAGCTATGCCCACTTCAGTGGGTGGATGTTTGATATGAAAAAGACTATGTTCCAAGAAATCCTTGTTCTGTTTGTGCCCTACAGCCAGACCAGAGTAGTCCAGACACTCCATTTTCTGGATTATAGACCCTTTCTTTATTGAGTGAATGCTTTTTTTATAGAGAGCCATAGAGATAAAATGACATTCTCAAGCAATACCCATGACACTGGGAGATATAAATCTGGGGATTGAGGCCAGAAAACCACAGCACTCTGAGCTCTCCTGCAAGGGGTTACCAAAAGTGTAGAGTAAGAACTACTTGCCAGTGATCAACTATTATTTTTTAATAGGAATAATCTTATTGTCTTCTGTATGAGACCATTTGTAATTGCATCGTACTTATCAGTGATATTTTATTATTCTTACATGGATATATTTTCAGAATACCTAGATATGCTAATAAAGCAAATTTGAGGAACTAATCCTATGAAATAAAGAAAATTTATTATTAGTTTTTCAGAAATGATTAAGTGCAAATACTTCATTTATTCTCTGTCCTCTTTTCAGCTTGGATTCAATAGCATAGAAGCATCCCATCAGAGCTGAGATCTATACTGGTGATTGCATAGTTATATTTTGTGCGCCGCTGTTTCTTGATTATAATTGAGTCACTTATACAAATCTGAGTAAAGGCAGGAAATCAACCATTTGTGATGAATAATTCCTGTAAATTGGATGCAAGACTATATTTTATAAATGCAGATTAGGTAATAGTTCAAATTTCTGCGAAGAACACTACAGGTAGATACATGATCTTACTCAATAGCACACTCATTACACACAGTTAGGGTGACTGCATGTCCCAATTTATCTGAGATAGTACTGATTTACACATGTTGTCTTATTTAATATTTTTCCCAGACAAAAAAAATTTCCTGTAAATCATGAATATGAGATAAATTATACAGTACTCCTGTATGTAGTACATATAATGTATGTAGCTCTCAATGAGGTTAGAAATGACCTAGGTTTTAGATACAGGCAATCCTGAGATTAAATCTCAGTTGTGCAGTTCATTAATTATGAAATCTTGATGAAGATTTTTAACCTCACGAAGGTTCTGCTTCTTCATTAGTACAATATTAAAAAGGCAGCAATGACTTCCATTAAGATTGTTTGTGAAGATTACTTAAATTCTTCACGTGCAATGTCTGATATAGGACCTGGTATTACAATTTTCAGTAGCAGTAGATATATCCATATAAATGAATATGAAAAATAAAACCAATCTTCAATTTGAGATTTGCCTTTTGAATATAAATGTCACTTCCATTTTAAATAAACACAAGTTGCATCTTGCCTCCCTCCCCAAAACTTGAATTTTAAATACTAGCTAGTTTTATAAGTAGAAAAATGATACATGTATTAAATAAAGTAATGGATAATACTCCACATTTGAGGCCAACAAATACAGAGGGACTTATTTCCTTGAAGCCTTTTCTGGCTAACACTATCTCTTCATAGTCCCAGGTTTGTTATTTTTCTCCTCCCTCTCCTTCTCTCCCCTTTCTATGATCCTTGAAGAAGGCAAAGCATGTCTGTTTTTCCACACTCCTGTGTCAGACATCAGATCCATGAGCTGTTGTGAATAAAAGTATTCTCAATGCTCTGTGACAGCTTGAGCCAGCCCCCAGAGAGCAGGATGTGTATTCTCATGCCTTTAGTTCTCTCCATTAATGATAAACAAAACTCAACTTCACTGAAGAGAAACTTGCAAAGGTTTATTTGGCTTCAGAACCAAAACCCATCAGCCCTTAGGTGTTCCACTTTCCTCTTCAACTTCTTTCTCTGATTTTTGTATTAATTCAGGTGCTCATTGCTGCTTCTCATTGGAATTCCATCTTTGAATTAATTCCTACCATACTAATAAACATATGCAAGCTTTTTTCTAATCTGAAGATCCATTGATATTTGTAAATATCAAATATCTATGCTACCTTTTCTTTTAACTTGAACACAGTGTGCCATTGGAAAGATATTTCAATGATAAATATGTCATAATCTTCCATAAATATTTTACCTAATGAAGTGCACATATACCTAGAGTGCAAGTCTATTATAATATATATATACATTATGAAAATTCTTTTAGGTAATTCCAGCTACAATGTATACAATATCTCACCTCAAACAAGATTCAACTACTTACTACAATTTTGGAGTTCATGTATTTAGAATATGAACATTTATATAATATTTTTATATTCATTTATAGATACAATCCATGTACATCTAAAAATAGAAAAACATCTCAAGAAAATAGTGTGACAAAATTATGAAAGGGATGTAAATGTGTGCATTAGGAACTATATAAACCTATAGTGAAAGAGGATCCATATGAAGTATCCATAGAATAAGCTATTAACACTTACCGGGGTTGTCCTTTTACATCTATAGAAAAGATATGCACACTCATATATTAACATTAAAGACAGAAATTGAGAGGAAGACGGACAAAATATCCAGACCAATTTGTGAAAAGCTGGACTGCTCTATTTATTTTCTCACAATAAATAGAATACTAACCGACAATACCCATGTAGACTACTTGCACAGAGCATGCAGAGTAGTACTTTTACAACATGTTCACAAAGCTTCTACAGCTCCTCATCTCTCTCAGAAAAGAGGTCAAGACTGTTAGTGCATGATTCGTTCCAAGGGAAAATAGCCAGATTTAGTCAACAAAAATACATAGATTAAAATATAGTTCCATGAACTTTAGCAAAACTTCGCTCTTTCTTTATGTCTATAATACTTACTGTTTCCGTTATCTGCCATGGATGAAGCTATAGGATGGTAGGTTTCGGTATAGACACATTCTCAGTTGTTGTCTCATCAGAAAGGTCTTTCCCAGCCAGAACTTACAATAGCACTTATAACCAACTGACATATAGTAAAAATAAAATGGAATAGCTCTCCTTTAAAAATACGTAGTTTTCAAAAAGCAGAAGATGAGGTTTCTTACTGCCTTATAAGTAGCATACAGAACATTGCTTGCCACAGAATAGCTGTCAATAACTCTTTTTACTCACAAACAAAACTAATTTTATAGATATTATTTTGTATGCTTTAATTGGAAAAGGTTTTGCAGAAGTTTCAGGTATAAACAATGGAAGTATGAGAAGTTTTAGGACATTCTCCTAAGTTCCATTACTAGCAAAAGTCAGAGCTATGATCAGCAGTCATTAACTCTGGTTTATTAACCAGCATATTCCCTTTTTTTTGTTCTAAGTGGGATATAAATGTTTCTTTCATCTCCTCTTTAGACTTTTGATTCTTTGTTCATTACTTGTAAGACATTATTTTCTGGGATAAATTGTTTATCAGTTAAATAGTCTACAGTTACTCATTGTAAATGGTGCTATTTACTTTATAGTCCTCACTTTTCTGATAAATCAAATGGGTTAAGAAAGCAGAGTGCAGTGATGTTAGATATGGTATTCAGGATAATATTGGCAGCCCTCTCTAATTTAATCCTAATGATATTGTATTATCTGAACTAGTAAACATTTTCATGTATGCCATACCTCCCACATGTGGATGCTGGAAACTCATCAGAATAGGAATGTGGAAAAAAAGCAGAACTATTATACTTTTGTAGTCACAACACGTGAAATGATGCTGTTAAACCAACTTCTAAAATAATTGTTATTTCAATACAAAATAAAATTGAAATTTTGATTTATGAAATATAGACATTTAATTCACTTTAATATTTCCGTTACTTATAAGTAAAATAGACTATAGTGAGTAAGCTATATAATAATTGATAGAGCTTGATTAATAGTAAGTTAGTATTTCCTACCTGAAATTTGCTGGCAGAAAAGAAATATTAAGTTTACTTTGGTCAGATGAACATGGTTAAATATCACACGTAGTTTTTATTCATCATTTTTGTAGCAATGATGTAGGGAAAAATTTTCATTTTACTGGACGAGTGACTGAAGAATGAAAGGTTTTAATAATAAATAAAAGGATTATCATGCTCTGGTTTGAACATAGCTTGTTCCCTTCCAAAACTCACACTAGTATTTCATCCCAAATTTGAGGACTGAACTCAAGTCCCTGTACATGATACCTCTACTACCAAGCCACATCTCCAGTCCCCATTGTGATATATTAAAATGCAGAAAATAATGTTCAGAAGTAGAACTTTTAGGGTTGATTAGGACTAGATCAAATTATGAGTATTAAGCTCCCATGTGTGAATATTGATGACTTAATAATAATAGGAGAATAAAACATATGCAATCCCATAATGTCTCTCACTACTCTGAACTACCTTAAGACTGTCAGGTAAAAGACCATCATGAGATATGACTCATAACCTTGGAAGAGAATTGTTAGTCAAAATGAACCTCTGTTCTTCACTGTTTATTCAGTCTTTAGTATGTCTTATTAGCAAGGAAAAGCAAAGACAATGTAAGATAATAGTTTTTCTCTATAACCCATGGCTATATTTATTGGAGAATATTATTCAAGTAACATACTATACACAGAGTGCTCCTCTGGAGCTAAAAGCAAACAATAAAAATTTAAACTAATTACCTCCAGAATAAAGAAGAAAAATATATTTTTGTTAGAAACTGCATCATTATTTACACACACACACACACACACACACACACACACACACATACACCATTCTCAGTCATCAACTCCATCGATATCTTTGATTTCAGCATTCAGGGATTCACCAAACACTGATCAAAAATATTCTATTTGGGGTTGGGAGTGTAGCTCAGTGGCATAAGTGCCTGGCTGGCAAGCGCAAGGGCCTGAGTTTGACTTCCAGTACTAAAAAAAAAAAAAAAAAAAAAAAAAAAAAAACTATTTTGGAAAATAATAGCATATATACTGAACATGTAGAGAATTTTTCCTTGTTATTATTCTGTAACCAACACAGTATGACAAGTATTTACATAGCCTTTACATTGTAGTAGGAATTAAAAGTAATCTAGTAGAGATAATTGAAAGTGTACAGGAGGATATGAGCAGGCTAGATATAAATATTACATCATTTTTTGCAAGGGACGTGAGTATTTGCAGAATTTGGAATCCACAAAACCAATCTCTCACAGACACTGGGAGATACTATTGTGCCTGAGTGAAATAAGACTAAAGGGCGAGCAAGTGAATATAGCTGTAGCAAGCCGGTAGAGTTGTGAAGCATAGCTGTGAATATAGCTGAGGTCCACTCAGAAGTACTTGTTGATGTCTGTCGACCATTACTTTGAGCATGTGTACTTATTATATGAGATCCTTTTAAGTAATATGAAAGATGAAGTACATAAAATCTTTTGCACAATATTTGACATAAAGTTCATATTCCATAATTAATACAGTATTTATTTTTATGTATAATTACAGCATTAAATTTCTGTACTATAACAGGTCCAGATTGCTGCTTCCATTCATTTAGGAATCAAAATCTTCTCATATAATCCCTTATTGGGTTCTAAATACCACTCAGCTTCAACTTCTGGCCTCAGCTACTGTGGTTTTCGAAAAGCCAAGTTTCATTAGGTAACAGGGATGGCATCTAGGATTTTGCTGTAGGACCCGAACTATTTTTGGTACACCAATACAAGATAGTTATACAATATATTTTATCTTTTAATATGTTATCATTTAACAAATTCAGGTTTTCAAAGATTGAATGGTTACAATCTCAAAGTTAAACAGTAAAAGTACTACCTATTACCCCACTTTCAATTTGTCTTGACAAGTGTATATAATATTTTAGTATTAATACTATTTTAGCTGATTATATAATATCCCACTTGATACATAATATTGCATCTTACTACTTGAAATAAATCAGAAACACAAGCCTAAACATTGCAGTTTCTTTAATATAAGAAACAAGTATAAATTAAAGAGAAAATGAAAATGAATAATAAAGAATCATGAGGAGGGGAGCACGAGATGAAGAGAGGAACAAGAGAAAAAGTAGGGGATAAATAAAGCATTAGGATATACTAGGAACATGTATCAACTCCCTATGATGAATGCAACAAATATATGTTGATCACATGTACCAATAAAACTTTAAAAATAACATTTTATTTAATTAGTGTAAATATGAAAATTTGATAATCATATGTAGTGTGCAGTGATCAAATCATCGAAAGTTATATTTTCATATTCTCAAACATTTATCACTTTGTGTTAAGAACGTATTATTTAATTTATCCAACTTTTTTTCTTATGTCTTTTTGAGACAGGGTCTCACTATGCAGTTCAGGTTGGCCTTGAGCTCCCTTTGTAGCCCAGGCTGGCCTCAAACTCACAAAAACCCTCCTGCTTCAATTGCTTGAGTGCTGGAATTACAGGTGTGTGCCACCTGCTCAGTTCATTATTTTGAAATATACCAGAAATTTTGCAGACTATATTTGCACTACTGTGTTATAAAACCCTAAAATTAATTCTGCCTATCTAACTGTATTTTCAGAGGCATCATATAAACTATGTCTGTCCTTCCTTGTATCTAATGACCACTATTCTAGTCTCTTCTTCTAGCAGATTGACTTTTTTAACTTCCATGAGCGAGTGGGAAACTATTACATTTGTCATTGTATTCTGGCTGATTTCACTTACATAAACTCACCCAGTTCCATGCATGTTGCTACTAATGACAATATTTTATTCTTTTTATGACTTAATAATTTTCTTTTGTGTAAATATACCATATTTTCTTTATCCATTCATCCATCAATGCAAACAAATAGTGATTCCATAACATGGCTACTATAGATAGTATTATAACAAACATGGAAGTGAAGATGTAATACATTCATTTCCTTACTACATATACCCAGCAGTAATAATTTTAATTGGTTTTCATTTCAGGATTTTTTATAGACATCATGCTGCTTTACATAGTAACTCTACTGACTCACCCGCTTGACACAATGTATAAGAGCCCATTTCTTCATTTACTCACCAACCTGTTATTTGCTTTTTTCCTTTTGGAAAATTTTAGAGCAGCAATAAGTAGCAAAATTCAGCTTTTCTGAGATCCACTACCCAGACACCAAAAAAACAACAACTTGGCAAAAAGAAATAAAAAAGTAGATCTCTGGGAATTGGAAAGGATTTGAAAAAAATTAGAAGTGACAGAGAAGTTGAAGAGACTACAATGCAGAAAAAAAGAAGGAAGCAGTCTGGAAGCTCACCCCAACTCTCTGGGAGGGGAACATTTCTCCACAGACACAAGACAAGCATCCAGGGTCACAATACTGCAGGGAAAAGCAGCAGACCAGACAGCAGAATGAAATACTAGGATGAAGTACTAGCTCCATGAAAGCCCATGACTAAGAAGTGGAGCTTTACTCTGAAGTGACTCCTTCTACATGACACGCAATGTAGTTCCACCACACTCTCAGAGTGTTTAATCAGTTACCATTTGTGGAAGGATTTGATCATTTAGAAGTGAAACTCAAAATCTACAAAACAACTTCATTTCAGGGTTCTCAGGCAACCGTCTCACAGTGACTGGGTGAGAGACAGCTATGGGAGACCATCATGGAGAGGGTCTGAGCTAGACATGGACCCCATGAAAGTTTAAGCTCCGGTCGGGAAGAACACAGGGCTCTTCCCTCCATGGAAGGCAGTGCCCCTCAAGAGGCTCTTAGAAACATCTGGGTCTGAGAGTACTGTCTTCCATACAGTACTTGGATTGCTTGTACTCTCACCCTGCTGCCTATATCCAACACAGATCGGAGGTCTGATTGGTTCCTCCATCTACCAGTGTAAAAGAAGGCATCCCTCAGCTTCCATGCTTGCCTTTGCCAGGAATGAGTGGACAGAGCACTGCTGGAACAGGGAGCTACCTCAAAAACAGACCATAGAGCTATGTGGAGAAAACCATGTCTTATTGGATTCCAAGACAGCAGAACTGTTTTCTCTCTACATAGCCCCTTTGCTGCACCATCCTGACTTGGAGCCATCCAACACTGAACTGAAATCTTTACAAACTGTGAGCCAAAATAAACCTGTCCTTGCTTTACTAGTGGATGTTGGGTGTTTGCCTGAGCAATGAGAAAAATAATTAAGACACTTTAGAAAAAGACAATAAAACCAGCTCAAAATGTCTAGTAGAATGAATACACTAGACAGGGTGAACAGTTAAACAAAAGAGGACAAAAAGAAAGTCAGTAGTAGTAAAATAATACAATGATAGGAGGGGCTGGGGATTTAGCTCAGCAGTGCAGAGCCTGCCTGGCAAGTGCAAGGTTGTGAGTTCGACTCCCAGTACCAGAAAACAACAACAACAAAAAATACAATGATAGTAATAAGTCAGCATCTTTCAATATGAATGGCCTGAATTCCCTAATCAAAAGACAAAGATTGGCCAACTGGCTCAAGAAACTGTACTTTCTTGGATGCAAGAACAAAAAACATTAATCTGAAAGCTTTCCCTCTGAAATCAACAATAAGACAAGGAGGTCCGCTATCACCAATTCTATTCAGTAGACAGTTGTTCTTATCCTGAGCAATCAGGCAGGAGAAAGAAATAAAGGGACATGTATGTGAGGGAAGAAATCAAATGATCATTATTTGAAGATAGGCCCTCTACATAGAAAACCAAAAAATTCTACCAAAGAATGCTAGAATTGATTACTAAATTCAGCAATATAGCAAGATAAATTATCAACACACAAAACCCAAAAGTATGCCTGCATAGAAATAATGAATCCACTGAGAAAGAAATTAGGAAAACAGTACCATTTGTAATAGCATGAAGAAAAGTAAAATACTAAGGAATTAATCAAAACCAAGGAAGTGAGAGATCTCTACAATAAAAATTACAGTAATCTATCAAACAGGACATCAAAAATGCAAATATATCCCCTGTTTTTACATAACTAGAAGCCATACTGTCAAAATGGCCATGCTTCCAAAATAGATACACAAAATACAATGCAATGTCAATTGTAATGTCGATAACATTCCTCACAGAACTAAGAAAACAACCCTAAAAGGCATATAAAACCAGAAGAGACCCAGGCCAAGAAAAAAAAAGCGGTACTGGGCAACAAGAACAAAGCAGGAGGTGCCACAATCCTGGACTTCAAGTTATATTATAAAGAGACTGTGATTTAAAACAGATTACTGTTGGCAAAATATGATATGTGGATTAATGTAGTAGAGTAGAAGTTCTAGGAACAACTTCAGGCACATGGCTATAAAGGCCAAAAATGTACTCTGGAGGAAATACAAACTCTTATTAAATGATATGGGGAAAACTAGTTATCCTTTTGTAGAAGGCTGACTCTAGAAACATAACTTTCACCATGTCCTAAACCTAAAACCTTCAAAGATGTAGGTGTAGGCAAGGTCTTTCTGACCAGGACCCCAATTACAGAAGAAAAATATACCAAGAATCAACACATGGAGTTCAGTCAAATTGAACGCTTTCTGCACAACAAAGGAAAGAAGGAGCAGAGAGAAGAGAGAACCTACAGAATGGGGGAAAATGCCAGGTATTTCATGGAGAATAGTCTAAAATCTAGAACTTAAAAACAACTCAAAATAATTAGACCACCAACATTAAAGACCCAATAAAAATGAACTGAGGTGCACAGACACTTTGCAGAAGAAATACAAATGGCCAATGAATACATGAAGAAATGTTCAACATCTCTGGACATTAAAGAAATGCAAACTATAACAACACTGAAATTCCATATTACTCCAGATTCCATAAAAAAGGTTATTACTGGAAAATAAATTCATGATAAATGCTGGTGAGGCCATAGATAAGAAAAGAAACCTTCCATATTGTTGATGGAAATGTAAATTAGCACAATAAATAAGGTAATAATTATGGAGATTCCTTAAAATTTGAACTATAAATTAATTTCAACCCAGTTATTTTCCTTCTAGGTATCCTCCTGAAAGAGGTAAAGTCATCATATTACAGAAATAAAGGCATATACATGTTTAAAGAAACACAATTGAAAATAGCTAAACCTTGCAAGAGGCCAATATGGCCCTCAACAGACGAATGCATAAAAAGATGAGCACAGTAGAGTAGTACTAGTACTCTGCCACAAAGAAAGATAAATTTGAGTGATATGTACAAAGTATGTACACTTTGAGATCATAATATTAAATGAAATACATCAGACATACCAGCTTAAATATTTCATGATTTCTCTTATATGAGAAACCCCAAGTATAAGTAAAGTGCAAAATAAAAGATATAATACTAAGTAGAGAGACAGATCTTCCTCAGATTGGAAAGTGACAGAGATTGGGGGTGGTTAGGGAATGGGAAAGGATGAGAAAAGAATTAAGATGTTTATGTAGATATACCAACACCACAGGAGCAATGTGATCATTATATATTATACTCAAGAACTCATTAAATAATTGAGAAGAAATAGCCATTTTAATTAGGGTAAGATATATCTCGTTGTTTTGATTTACTTTTTCTTAGTGATTAGTGTTATTGAGTATTTGTTCACATGTTTTTTGACCCTTTGTATGTATTCTAAGAAAAACCTTGATACAAACCATTTTTCCATATTTATATTGGGTTAGTTACTTCTTTTTTGTCTTTTATTTAAGGCAGTTTCACAATGCAGTTCAGGCTGGCCTTGAACTCACTTTGTAGCCCAAGTTGGCCTTGAATTCACAGTGATCCTCCTGCCTCAACTTCCCAAATACTGGGACTACAGATGTGTACCACCCCACCTAGCGATTAGTTGCTTTTTTGTTGACTTATTTGAGTCACTTATGCATTCTGAATATTAATTTTTCTCAGAGGAGTAGTTTCAAAATCTCATGGAATCAAGAATGGTTGAACAAAGGCAAGTCAACATATGTTATGAAACATATCAACAGAATGAAAAATGACAAGTATTTGTATGATCAGAGCATCTAAAGAGAAGCAGAAAAACTATTTAATATTACTCAACATCCCTTTGAATAAAAACTATTAACCAATTAGTTATAGAAAGAATATACTTCAGCACAAAAGAACTGTCTATAACAAACCCACAGCCAATTCCTAACTAAATGGGGATAACTTCATAATATTTCTTTTAATGTCTCTCACACCAGGGAGACAATAGGATGTTTACAGATGAGTCTGATTTATTTCACTTGTAAGTATGGTCTCAAATTATATCCACTTACCTATAAATGTCTTCAGTTTATCTTTCTTTATGACTGAGTAGTACACACATCTTTTTTAAAAAGACCACATCTTTTTTTATCCATTCCTCAGTTGATAGGAATTTGCATTGTTTCTAAGATTTAGCTATTACAAATTGTGTTACTATAAACATTAGTGCACATATTCAGCTGTGGTAGGATGTTTTTAATTCTTCTGGGAAGATACCCATAAGGGGAATAGCTGGGTCTAATGGAACGTATAATCTTAGCTTTTGGAGGAATCTTCACACTGATTTCCACAGTGGTTTTACTGGTGTACCCATCCACCAGTAGTGGAGAAGCATCCTTTTCCCCGACCGCTCCTCCAACTTTTCTTATTGGTTGATATTTTAATGATAGCTATTCTATCTAGACTGCAAGAAACTGAAAGTAGGTAGAAATCTTAAAGGAATAGGTGTGGAGCCAGAGAGTTCATGAATAAAACCCAGTCTGCATGGAAAATATTTCAGAGAAACTCTTTTAAGAGTAATCAAATAAGAGAAAGGAATACTGTCTCCAAATTGGGAAGGAATAAGTGAACATTTCCCCTACGTACAGATGACATAATATTTTAAATAGAAAAACTTAAAGATTCCATTATAAAATTTTAGGGGTAATAAATGAATTCAGTGAAGCGAGGAATACAAACTCAACATACAACAAAAGTAGCATTTTTATATATCAACAAGGAGCTTATTCATGATAGCTACAAAAAATTCCTAAGCATCAACCTACCCAAGAAAGTGAAAGATATCTAAAATGAAAATTATGAAACATTGATGAAAATAATTGAAGTGGACATATACATACATTTCCTCCATGAAATTACCTTGGACTGGTTGTGTTCCTTGACTTGGAGTTATTGATCTCAAAGGTGTATCCTATATAGTAGTATTTGCCAAACATTAACATGCTTTCAAATTACTTTGAAAGCTTATGAAAATGTAGTAATAATTCTATAGGTCAAGGATTGGTCCTAATATTTTGTTCACTTCAATTTAGCTTCCAGGTAAAGTCAATATTGCTATTTCGTGGACCTCATTTTTACCAACAAGTTTGTACATGCTTATTTCTTGATTTCTGATCACTTTTGCTATTTTTTTTTTCTGGCCCAAGAATAATAATATTATATTTGCAAATAGCTCATGGGTTTTTCTCTATTCTTCATAATTTTCTGAAACACACTCAGGACTTTTAAAGTATTCCTTTTAAAAGGAAACTTTACATTCTTCAACTAGTTAATTGCTACCTTCTGGTATATCCGTGCTTGGCACCCAATAGGAATTCAATGAATACTGGGAAACAGGGAAACAGAACTGTTCGTGGAGATGACAAGGGGATCTGAGGATGGGGCCAAATGGGAGAAGCAGGTAAGTGGATGAAAATGTAATTCAGATGTGTTATGTGTATGTACTGACTCTGTACAATGAGTATTTATTATGTGTTACAATTATATCCTAATAAAAAAGGAGAAAATTATATTCCCTAAAAAATGGCTCATGACTTTAACCTCTTTGTTACATGACTTAATTGTGACTATGCAGTTGTTTATATTATATTCTGACATACAAAGTATGTGATAATAATCTGTAATACATGCATGCATATATATGGAGGCCTCAAAGGATGACTGATATTTGCTAGTTAAAAGACTAGTTGTGTTAGTTACTTTGCTCTCATCGCTGAGACAAAATACCCAATGCTCAAAATTAGGGAAGGCAGATTTATTTATCTCACAGTGTGTGGAAGTTTCACTCTGTATTGAGTTGGCTCCAAGGCAGGGTGGCGTGGCAGAGCGGCAACAGATCATTGCAACAGAAGACAGCAGAAGCAACAAGAACAAAGAGGGCAGGGGGAAAAGCCTCTTTTCCTCTTTTATGTTGTATGCAGGGTACCTGCCCTTGGGTGGGTGTAGCACTCACACCATTTCCGTGCCCTCCTCTTGCAAAGGCTCAGGATGTTTACAAAGTGAGGACCTTGGCCCTCTCAAAATCACTTAGTTAAACTTCTAAACTTCTCAAGTTGACACAGTGAACAACATCCTAGAGTGGTAAGGCATGTCCTCCACACACTAGGATGCAGAACAGCTGAGTTACTTAGTTAAGCTTCTAAACTTCTGAACTTGAAACAGTGTATAAACCATTACACTATTGGAAATTTTAAAACTAAGTAAAGTCTCTTATTTTTCTCTGATATTCAATATAATGGCACAGAAATCTGACACTAAGATAAAGAAGTCAGTTGCCTAAATGAAATTGCTTAATTTAAAGAGAATCTAACATTTTTCCCTAGGCATAGGAGCCAAACAGCAGTTAAGTCACATCAGTTGGCATTAGGCTACCAATTTGTGAAATAATATGATATTCCAGAAAGTGGGCATTAGAAAACTTTTATGCAATATCCAAAAATAACTGAACTGTAACGCATGCTATCTAAGGAAATTTCTTTTCCTTCAGAGTATGTATTTAATCAATGTTAACATTTAGGAAATTTGGAAATGCTGAACTCTTAAAAAACATATGTGTATATTAAGTAAGTTTAGGTATCCAAATTAGTTTTATTTACCAAAAATTATATTTATTAATAATTATATCTACCCTAACAGGCATGGAGAGTCAAAATGGAAATACAGCTAAATTTATTTGCAAGTTCACTGGAATTTTATTGTGCATTTATTATTTACCACACTATAGCAGATTCTGAAACTCAGTTGAATTTCATAGGGTTATTCATGAAATAAGGTTTTGTCTCTATCATTTAAGAGCTAAATGACACTAGCAAGACCCAGCTAATATGTGGAGTGTTTATTCATTTCTACATAGTATATACGAAAACATCTTACCCATAAAGTATGTGCTGAGACTGAGACTTTGTTATAAATATACAATATGTGTGAGATGTTTGATGAATTTCACAAGAAACACTTTAATTAAAATTGTAAATAGAAGAAACATATATCGTGATTTTTACTGACTTGCTTTCTTCTTCCTTATAGAAAAGAAAGAGACAAGAAAAACAGTTAATGTGCAGCTTTTTAATACTACCATTAGAATCTGTTTTTTTAAGTAGACTTTATTTTTTAAAAGTAGCTGTAGGTTCACAAGAAAATTGAGCAGCACTTTACGCACTTCTTGTATACACCTTGTCTGTACCTTTGTGAAAGCTACTCCATCACCATTGTCCCACCCAGACTATTATAGTTTTTACAAATGATGAAACTGCATTAACAAATTATTATCGTCCAAAATGCATTGTTAACAATAAGGTCCACTCTTGCAGGTATACATCTGTGAGCTTGGACAAAGATGTAACATGTATTGACCATTGTAGTGTCATACAGGTCAGTTTCATGCCATCAAAATTCTGTAGGCTGTGTACTTATACTTCCCTGTGCTCTAACCACTGACAAACATGGATCTGTTTACCGTCTCCATAGTTCTGCCTTTTCTAGAATGTCATACGGTTGGAATAATATCTTAAAATTTTCTTAGGCTGCCTTCTTTCCTTTAGTAGTATGTGTTTAATGTTCCAGCATGTCTTTTCATGGGTCTATAACTCATTTATTTTTACAGTGAGTAATATTGCATTGTCTATGTGTACCAGTTTGTCCATTCTTCTACTTAAGAACATCTTGCTGCTTTCAAATTTTGGCAATTATTGCCAAAGCTGGTATTAACATTCCTGTGAAGTTTTTGTGTAGACACAAGTTTTCTACTTATGAGTAAACACCAAGGAGTTTGGCTGTTCAAGCATATATTAGAAGCATATTTACCTTTTAAAAATGGCCAAACTGTCTTTCAAATTTACTATATAGCACTTTGCATTTTCTCCACCAGTGACTGAGGGTTCCTGTGGCTGCATATCTTCAACAGCATGTGCTGTTGTCTTTGTTTTAATTTTGACCATTCTAATAGGTGTGCAGTGGAATACCCTCACTTACTGATTCAAATTCAGTTCTTATATCTATTTTTAATTGGGTTGATTGCTTTGTAATGATCTGTAAAAGTTATTTATGTATTTTGGATCAGATATGTGTTGTGAAAATATATTCTCCCACTTTGTAGTGTGTTTTCTCTTTCTCTTGACATTATCTTACATAGAGAAAAAATTCTTAATTTTAATAAAATCCACTGCATCATTTCATTCTTTCACCTATAACTACTTTCTTGTTGTATCTAAAAAGTCATCACATAACCAAGGTAATCTATATTTTCTCTGATGTTATTTTCTAGTTCTATAGTTTCTTTTATTTTACATTTATGTCTATGATTACTTTTAGTTCATTGCTGTGAGGGGTGGAAAAATGTGTTTTTTATTTTTAAGAAAAAAATAAGTAAAGTTTCAGAACAGATTAGTAGGAGAGATAATAATACACTGCATATGGTTGTCTTGATAGTGATTATTCAGAGTACAATATATAGACATGGTATCTTGTCCAAACAATATTAGCATAAACATTTCTTTTCAATGAACAAAGAGGAAAAAGCTGTATAATTATTTTAACTATCCTGTGTACAAATAAATTTTTCTCTTTCTTCCTTTCCTCTTCCCTCTATGACAGTTTTTCTTCTGTGAACTGTTTCTTCCCAGTCCACAATATCTGTTGTATACTTTGGTTCTTATTTGCTCATTCAGCTTCTCACACTAGTGAGACAATATGTTTACACATACGGGTCTGATTTATTTCACTTACAAGGATGGTCATGAGTTGCATCCATTTACATATAAAAGTCTTAAGTTTATCCATTTTTATAACAGAGTAGTTCACCACTATAAAAAAAAAGCACATCTTTTTTATCCATTTCTCAGTTTATTAGCATTTGGGTTGTTCCAAGTTTTAGCTGTGACAAAGTGTGCTGGTATAAACATGGATGGACATATATCACTGTGGTATGATGTTTTTAATTTTTCTCAGAAGATATTCAGAAGGGGAATAGCTGGGTCAAATAGACCCTCTAATCTTAGATTTTTAAGGAATTGCCACACTGATTTTCAAAGCAGTTGCACCAATCTAAACATCCAGCAACAGTGCAAAAACAGCCCTACTTCACCACAGCCCCACCAGCATTTGTCATTGGTTAAATTTTGATGATGGCTATTCTATCTCGTGTGACAGAGAATCTCAGTGTTTGCATCTCTCAAATGAGCAATGATGTCAAACATTTTCTCATATATTTATTTGCCATTTGTATTTCTTCAGCTGAGAAGTGTGTATTAATCTCAAATGCCCATTTTTAGATTGAGTGTTTGAACATGAAGGGTGTGATTTTTCAATTCTTTGTACGTTCTAGATACAAGTCCTTTGTCTGAAGGAAAATTGAATAAATTTCTTTCTCATTGTGTGGTTTGTATTTTCATCCTGTTGGTGATTTCTTTTGATACACAAAAGCTTTTTATTTTTATTTATTTATTTGTTTGTTTGTTTTTTGTCTTTTTGAGACAGGGTCTCACTATGCAGTTCAGGCTGGCCTTGAGCTCACTTTATACCCCAGGTTGTCCTCAAACTCACAACAATCCTCCTGCCTCAGCCTCCTTAGTGCTGGGATCACAGGCATGCACCACCATGCCCGGTGCAAAAGCTTTTTAATAAGGTGATTCCATTTTTTTATTCTTTGTATTATTTTACTTACAGTCTAGGTTTTATTCATAAAGTCTCTACCTACTTCTTTGTCATTGAGATTTCTACCTAATATCTCTTCCAGTAAATTTAGTGTTTTTACTTTAATCATTGATCCACTTTGATTTTAGTTTAGCACATGGTGAAAGAAGTGGGCCTAGTTTTAGTTTTTGGCATGTGGAAAACCAGTTTTTCCAGCACCATTTATTAAAGAGAATACTTTTCTTGCATTGAACATGGTTGGATACTTTGTCAAACATAAGGTGACTGTGTCTGTTTAGTGTTGTATCTGCATCTTCTACTCTGTTCCATTGATCCTCAGGCCTGGTCTTTTTTTGCCAGTACAAGGTTGATTTTATTACAGTAGCTTTGTGGTATAATTTCAGATTAGAGATTGTGATGCTCCCTGCCTTCCCCTTGTTGCCCAGAATAGCTTTTGCAATTCTATGTCTCCTCTGGTTCCAAATAAATTTTAGGAGTGTTTTCTCTAGATATATGAGGCATAATAATGGTGACTGGGATTGCATTAAATCTGTATAGCAATTTTGGGAGTATAGCCATTTTCACTATGTTATTCTTTCTATCCAAGTGCAAGGGACATCTTTCCATTTTCTGTTATTCCCTTAATCTCCAATATTTTCCACCATACAAATCATTTACACTCTTTGATAGATTAATGCCTAAATATTTCAATTTTTAGATGTTATTTTAAAGGGTTTGCATTCACTAATTTCTCTCTGTGAGTTTCTTCCTTGTGTACAGAAATGCTATTGATGTCTGAGTGTTGACTTTGTATTCTGCTATATGGCTGAATTAGGATATTTAATCTACAAGTTTTTGTAGAGTTTTTGGGGTCTTCTATGTAGACTATCATGTCTTCCTCTGCAATAATGTTAGTTTAACTTCTCCTTTTTCTGTCTTTGTTTATTTATCTTTTTCTTTTGTCTAATTGCTCTGGCTAATATTTCCAGAACTATATTGAATAAGAGTGGTTACAATGAACATTTATGTTTTGTTCCTAATTTTAGAGAGAAAGTTTTCAGTTCTTAGCCATTTAATATGATGTTACCTGTTGGTTTGTCACAGATGGATTTTGTAAGATTGAGGTAAAGACCTCAATTTATTCCAGTTTTCTGCAGGGTTTTTAATCATGAATGGATGTTGGGCTTTGGGTTTTTGTTTTTGATTTTGTTAATATGGTGTATTACATTTATTGATTTGTGTATGTTGAACCCTCCCTGCATCCCTGGGAGGAATCTTACTTGGTCATGTTGTATAATCTTCTTGATCGTTTATTGTATTCTGCTTGTCAGTATCTTATTAAAGATTTTTGCAGCAGTGTTCTTTAGGGAGATTGGCCTGTAGTTTTCTTTCTTAGTTGCATTCTGCTCTGGTTTTGAAATCAGGATAATGCATGCTTCCAAGAATGATTTTGAAAATACTGCTTCCCTTTCCATATTTAAAAATAGTTTCAGCACTACTAGTATTAGTTCTTCTTGTACAATTCAACTGTGAATCCCTCAAGGCCTGGGTTTTCTTTGTTGGTAAATTTTAATTTCATTTTTAATTTCATTGACTGATATTAGGTTATTTAAAATTTTTATATCTTGTAGATTTAGTTTTGACAATACAGTTGTGTCTAGGAATCTGTCCTTTTCTTGTGTGTTTTCCATCTTCTTAGAATATATGTTCTCATAGTAAGTATTGATGATATCCTGGCTTTCTGTGGGATCTCTTGTGATTTCCTCTTTTTCATTCCTAATTGCTTGAAATAGCGTTTTTGCTTTCCTCTTTTTTATTTATTCCTTTAAAAAATCAACTTTTTCATTCATTGACTCTTTGTATTGATTTCTTAGTTTTCATTGCATTAATTTTTGCTCTTATCTTTATAATTACCTCCCTTGTATGAGCTTTAGGTTTGATATGTTCTTTTTTTCTGGAAGTTTGAGGCAGAACATTATGTTGTTTATCTGACCTGGTTCAATTTTCCTGATGTGTAGTTTATCACTATAAATTCCCTCATAGGAAATTGCATTTTATAAGTTTCATTGCATCCTATCAATTTTGGTATGTTGTATTGGTATTACCATTTAATTGTATATATTGTTTAATTTCATTTTTTCAGAGGATTTTTAAATTTCTACGTGTTAATGTAGCTTTTGTGATTTCTTTTGTCACTAATTTCAAGTTTCATTTCCCTATGTTTAGATGGTATGCACTGGATCAATTCAATTCCTCTACATTTACTTAAACATATTTTGTCAGCTAATGTATGGTCTATTTTGGGGAATGTCCAATATGCAGCTGAGAAGAATGTGTATTCTGATGTTTTAGGGTGAAACACTCTGTAGAAATCTACCAAGTCCATTTGGCCTGCTTTACTTCTGATATTTCTTCACTGAGTTTTTGTCCAGTTGATCTATTTATTTGTGAGAGTGGAGTACTAAGGTAATCCACTACAATTGTGTGAGAGCTTATTTTGTTTTTCATGTCTGTTAATATTTGTTTTATGTAGTTGTGTGAACCTGAGTTTAGAGCATATATATTTAGGATTGTTATCTCTTCTTCAAGTTTTCCCTTAACACGTATGTAGTGACCTTCTTTAGCTCTTTGGATCAGTTTGGCTTAAAGTTTGCATTGTCTGCAAATGGAAGAGCTATCATCCTTTATTCTGGGTTCCTGTGGCATGGAGAATCAAAGTTCCATCCTTTAACTTTTAGTCATTGAATTTGGGGGGGGGGAGGGATAAATGTGCTTTTTTGAATGCTGTATATTGTTGGATCTTACTTCTTGATCCATTCTGCCAGTCAGTTTCTTTTCTGTGGTGAGTTGAGACCATTTATGCTGATGGTTATAACTGATAGGTATTTGCTTGTCTTTTCCATGTTGTTTGATCCCTGTCTTTCTCCTCTGTTTAATTGCTTGCCCTTTCTATTGGCTCTTTTCTGTAAGTGTTCACGTATTTGTGGTCTTCATTTTCTTTTTCTAACATATGTTTAAGAGCATTCTATAGGACAGATTTGGTGGTAATAAATTTTACTACTTTTTTAATGGAAGTATCTTATTCCTCCACCAATTTTGAAAGACAGTATTGTGGGATACATAAGTCTTGACTGAAGATTTTTTTCCTTCAGGGCTTAAAATCTCATTTGTGTTGAGAAGTCTATTTTGATTCTGATTGGCTTTCCTTTATAGGTGATATATTTCTATCAAATATTTCATCCATATTTGGGAAGTTTTCAGCCATTATTTCTGTGAAAAGGTTTTTAAGGGCTTTCTGCTTTCTCACTGATTTCAGTCAATCTTATGTTGTTTTTCTTTGCTTCATCCTGTTGCTATTGGCTTGATTTTTCTTGGTCTCTTGCTCTTTTTAAGATATCTTTCTGTTCCTGGTAACTATTTGTATTCCTGTCTTTTAGATTTGATGTTCTACCCTTGCCTTCATTCAATCATCTGTGTATACTTTTAACGGAGCTTTGAATCTCTTGCATTTATGGTTGGATCTGTTTCATTGATTCTATTTCTTGTCTATGTTCAGTATTTATGTTTTCCATCATTTTCCTGAGCTCTTTTATTTGTTAATCTGTGTCTCCTTTAATGTGTTTTATTTTGATAATCATTTCTATTTGGAGATTATTTTTTCTATGGCCTTTTTTTCTTCTTTTTCACTTCTGCTGCTATCATTTCCAAGAGTTCCATCTGTTGGCTTCTTATTTCCTCTATCTCTTTGTGGTCTGGACTTGTCCTTGGTGGGCTGAGCATTTGAGATTGCACTTCACTTCTTCATCTTGTCATTTTCTATTTTCTGTTGTTTTATTTTGTTTTCTTCGTAGATGATTGTAGACTTCCCTGTTAGAGAGCTTTATCACTGGTGTTGAGGCTTTCATAGGAGGTTTTTGCTCCTCTGGATGTCTTCTAGATATAAATGGTTCTTGGTCTTTATGTTGATCCTGGGGACATACTTTCTCTATATATTAAGGTTGAGGAGTTTCTTTCCATTTGAGTTAGGGACCATTCTATTGGTATTAGACTATATTAATGGTTGTGACCCCTTACATTCACATATGGCATCCTGGTTAAATTAGTTAAGTTAGCAATAACAATAGACTCAAGTACAGCCTGGCTACTAACAAAGTGGGGTTACGATTGGCCTAATATCTATAATCATAGGAGAAAGGTTTACAGAAAGTAATATAATCCAATTTATACCAGTACCTTGTATGCAATGATTTTACACTTAGTAGAGTGATTTTCCCATTATGTGGCCGGGGGTAGGGTGGGGTTCAGAGGGTGGGGGTAGGATGCAGAGATGAATGAGGTTAAATATAATAGGAGCAAGTTTGGAAGTCACATGATGATCATTCAGGTTTTGGGTAATTGTAGGAGACAGGAGGGAAAGATTGTAAAAGAAGCCCTAGCAGTTTTGAAATGAACCAGAAAGAGAGGAGAAAATGTTTACTTGCAAGAACATATCATAAAGTCAAGTGAGATTGTTGACAAAAAAGAGGAAGCGGATGAGTAGAAAAGAAAACAAAGAGGGAGTTTAGAGATTATCAGTTCGGTTTTATTGCTAATGTTGCATAGGATAGTTCCACACCTCTAGTTCCACCTGTCTATCATGAGTGCCTTAGCCAGGATCATACTGTGCCACTGGTATTCCCAAATGTATCCAGCCCTCAGTTCCACAAGTGGAGGGAGGGAGGTGCACATCTCAGATTTCTCTCACATGTCATTCCAACCTGAGTCAGCGAGGATGGGAGGAGCCAAACTCAGAATCCTCTTGCCAGGGTGGCTGTCCTGGAACTATGGAGGAAGGGAGGAGAAGCATGAACTCAGACTGCTATCACCAGACATTTCATCCTGGGGCCAAAAAATGTGTTGTTTAGGTACATTTGTTGGCATGTCAATGTTTATTTGTTCTAATAAACTTTGTTACATTTCACCCAGTGTTAGAACTAGTAAGCTTTTTGTTGGAAAAACATAGGCACATCTAGAACTTACACATATTTTCTTAGTATAATGTGGAAATGATACCATTCCACTTTCAAGAAAAAAATGTTAAAAAATTAATATTTAATGAATTTTGTTGAATAAATGAATATGAATAAAGAACACCTGATAGGAGAAAATGAGTAAAAAGAGAGAAATACTAGAAACATTTTAGTGGACAATACTACCTAGCTATATTCTTCTCATTGGAACTATGGCTGCTGTGCTTGTAATAAAACTTTTGTGAATTTGTGTTGCCCATGGCATCTTCACTAAAGCATATCACTGTGGTAAATATCATGAAAACCTAGTTATTGAGTGCTGGCCTGGTCATCTCATTCCTCTGGGCAAAAAACTATTATTATGAGTTAAAATATTTGGTAAATATGAGATCTCTTCAATCGGTTTCACTATAAATAGAGTCTAAGGACAGAATTCTTTGGAAAATCATTCATTGGAGGAGTGTTCTCAGAAAAAAATGTTGAAGTGACACAAGTAGCTGGGCAGGAAAGGAAGCTAAAGAAATATGCAGCATTTCCTGGGTTAAATCTTGACTTGATTCTCTACCAACTCGGAAGAACTTAAAAGCATAAATTGCCCCACAATTTTGATATCCTGGAAGTTCTGGGGCTGGGTTTTATAATGTCACTCAGCTATTTGACTGCAATCTGCTCCCAGGAAAGGATATATGTTCTGTGGTATTTCCTAAACAGGTGGCTCCCAAGCAAATCCTATGAAGAAGCAATAGTTGTGGTATGCTAGTAGTGGATGCTTACTCCAGCTGGAGTGTATTCACAGAGCATCTGACCTATTCACAGAGCATTTGAGATTGCACAAGTCAACTGGGGTAAGGCAAAAGAAGTAGAGGCTGAGGCCCCCGTTCTGACATACTGTTGTAATTTGTAAAAGTAAGATGAAGAAGATGCTGAATTTGAGAGGCATTGAGAAGGTTGAATCTAGAGTTTGGTGACTGCTTCAAATGTAACATTTAGTGAAGATTTACTTTTTTACATGTTCAAGAAGCTTGGACATTTCCTGGTATCCTGGGGCCCCAGGATAACTTTTCATTGGGCACTTAAAAAATACAGATGATTCTCACACCTGGCATTTAAATGATCTCTTTTTTTCTATCATTATCATGCTATGGATATTCTTTAATAATATTCTTGATAATTGGTACAGTATTGTTCCATTAGTTTCTAAAATGGGTTTTTAGCTTCAAATATAGTGAAGCACAGCTTTGGCTGCTTTAATTTTTCTCCCCTTCTGGAATTTAATAATGCTCCTGAAAAGGCAATTAAACTAAAAAAATAAAGCTTCATTTTGAAGAATAAGCAGCTTGCAACCTGGTTTAATGCTGAGACGGCACTAATAACACAGCACTTATGATCTTACAGAGAAAATGAAAAGTCTTTATTATTTCCCCAAATGATGAAACAACCAGGGCCTAAAGACACACTATCATCATTTATTGCATTAGATAACATGCCTTTTTGTAAATGAAATGCTTACTTCTGAGCATTATATCCTCCACTTTAGTGATTTGGCTAAATAGTTAATTTGATCTCCAAACATAAAGAGCCTTAATGTCATTTCAAGACTCAGAAGCCAAATGGAAGGTGAGAGAAAAACAGCTACGCAGAGCCAATGAGGCAGCCTCACTCAGGGTACATGATGCTACATGAATAAATACTCATTTGATCTCACCCACAGAAATAATCTTTACATTTTAAAATAGAGTGACTGTAAGACAATATTTTTCTTTCCTAATCTCAGTACTGCTTTTGACAAGGGAGAAGATAAGAAAAGCACATTATTTCAGTAAAACAAAAGTGAAACTTGGCTTTTAACAGAGAGATTTAAACCTTGCTTGTCTACTAGCCTCAAGAAATTGGACCTGCTCTTGTAGTTGGCACGCTGGGTGGTTTTAGCAGAGAAAAGCAGTTTTACAGACAGACTTTATGCCCCAGAAATAAGCAGATCTTTGTTCAGTTTGATCCTTGAGTTGGAACTTCTATCCAAAAAAGAAAGCTCTGTGTTTAAGGTAAAAGCCCTATTAAATAAATGGTTTATTATCAACAAAATTCCTAAAATTTCAAAGCTTCCAACAACACCACTGATGGTGGAAAGATGTGACAATCTGGTCACCATTTCTGATGATCAGTATATACTTGGATGGATATTGAGTTCCCTGAATAAATGAAGTGTGTCTCTAATTATCATAGAGAATCTCACACCATAGGATACAACCTCAAGCCCAGAGGCAAGTACAGTAACACTTCTTTTCTTTCCAGAAAATGATGTGAGCTTGTTATTAGTAGACAGAAAGGAGTACACAGGTAAGTCCGCTTTCACTCCACTTTTCCTCTTACAGACTGCTGAGAAGCTCACTTCTCATTGCTGCTGTTGTCTGAATTCAGATGCTTTCTAAATGTCCTCTCTTCACTCCCTGAATGGTTTAAGGTTTATTTTAGTCCAAGTGACTTTAATTTCCTTGAAGCAAATTTTTTTGGTTTTACATTTCCTTGCAGTAAGGGTTTGCTTTTGGATATGTGAATGTTTACTTAGCTCACCTACATTTCTAAAAGTAGTAACTACTCACAATGCCATTGAAAGAAAAAAAAGTGGAAATATCCAAAGGGGAAAAAAAGAAGAGGATTTTTAATGTAAATATTAAGAAGTGGTTTTACTTTCACCAAAGCCTACAAGCTCTGGTCTATCATGTTATTTTTTGTATGTGGTCAGCTCAGCATCACCATAGAGTCAATAAAAAAGCAAATATCAGCGTAAAAAACACATTTAATTTGGTGAGAAACTTCTGTGGAGATCTACATGTCAATTACAACATGTATCATGTATATATCTGGATCAAAAATTTTATTTTTGAATAAAAAATGAATACTCAAGGTAAGTGTGAAAATGTGTACATGGACAGGTACTGAAGAACTGTTGTATTTTATGGGTTTAAATAGAAATAAGCAACTTCATAAATGTCTGACTGTAGGGTGGCAATTTAATAAATTCTAAAATATATTCATGATAGTTTTGATCTGAAATGTTCCCCAAAGTCACATGTGTTAAAGGCTTAGTCACAAACCAGTGCTGCTATTGGGAGGCTGCAAAAACCTTAAGAAAAGGTCCTAGTTGGAGGAAGTCATATAATTATAGGCATGGTACTGAAGGGGCTATTGGGATGTTAGCCCCTTCTCTTTCTCTCTCTGTCTCTGTCTCTGTCTCTCTCTGTCTCTCTCTCTCTCTCTCATTGTTTCCAGGCCACCATGAGATGAGAATTATTCTTGGCCACAGCATCCTCAACAAGATAAGTTGTCATCCAACAGGCCTAAGCAATTAACCAACAACATACCATGGACTGAACCTTTGAATACAAAATAAATGTTTGGCAATTTGTTTAAATCAGGTGTTTTAGTTATGGAAACTTCAAAAGCATAATTCATGTCATATATATATATATATATATATATATATATATATCAGCTACATTTACACTGAATAGAAAGAACTCCAAGATATATATTGAGAAAATATCAGAGGAAGAGCTATATTACTTCACATTAGATGTATGAAACTCTGTCCCAATATTTTAAATTATCCCATGTACATTTATTTCCAAATTATAGGAAAATTAAAACAAATAAAACAGTACAAACAGAAAACTCAGTTGAGAAATAGAAAAGGTAAACATTTCATGATCATAAAATACCAAGTAATCACATTGTTATGATCTCAAGCATCCTTTATTTGAGTGGATACCAATTCAGTCACATAAATGTTCTTCAGTGTTCATTAACCACTTTTTACATTGACTCTTAAACATAAGAATGACATAGCTATTTTTTTTTACTATAGTGACTCTTACACTCTTACATTTATTTTTATTCTTTTTTTAAACAGATACCTGAATGTTGAAAAAATATATATAATATATTATATATATTATATATTACATATGTAATAGTGGCAAGCTTTATCATATGCAACTTATTGAGCACTTAACTACATTGTGGCAATATGCTATAAAATAAATTGTAAATTGTGTGAGATTACAGTGTGAATTTTGACACTGAGCATTTGATGTTAGCAAACTAGAATTCCTGTTCACAAAACATGAAAGTGAAAAACAAAAGTGTCTCATATTGGAATAAAAATCTGGAGAATTTGACACCAGGACTCAAATATGTGTCACTATTTAAAAAAGAGAAATTATGTTAGTATCATAATTTGCTCGAAGTGATAGGGAAGATTTTGATGACTCTGTTATTACCTTCATGCCCAGTAATGACTGTTACTTCCTAAGTTATTATTCACACCTACCACCTTATTGAATTCCCTGCTAAGAAGACACTGTTCCTGTTTTATCCTGAACTGCCTGGCTATGTTAGGTCATTCTGTCACCAATAACAAGTCAGGGAATAGCTTTGAAAAACAGTACCTTTTACAAAATATTTCTCCATGTTCCATTCTTAGACCTTCGTTAATTAAATGAATGTTACCCTAAGCTTTTCAGCCCAGATTGAACTTAATGCTTATGAAGGACTCTGTAGGTAGGAGATTGTGTGTTAGTGTTCTCATTTCACACACTTTGGTTTTTCTAGTAGATAATCCCAGATAACAACAGACGATGACATTCCAAATCAATGGTTACATTTAGAAATTCATTAAAGTTTCCAGAACAAGCCAAAGGATCCAGTGTCAAATTGCACATATCCATGTACTTATGCTAAATAAGATAGAAACTGTGTAACAGGTTGATGAAGGACTGTTAGTTTTCAAAGTATCTTTCACCCCAATCACAAACACATTGTGCTTACAAGGATAAATCTATAGCGTGGAGTCCATGCTTGATATTACTCCACTGGGATAAAGAGGAAGTTGATAGACCCAGCCCTTCTCCAAGGGAAGGAGAAAATAAGCAGGGAAGATTCCTCTAATGTTAAAAATGATGGTGCTGTTTTGTTTTCATTCATGTTTTACATCTGGTTTGGGGACACTTTTTGGATGTAGCAGAACTCTCCCTTGTGGCTAGTAAATGAATACTGCCATTGCTACATCATCAACCAGTCTACGACATGATTCCCACTTCAAATGGCAAAAGAATCTGCTATGGGAAAATGTAATTTATAAGAAAAAGAAGAGTGATTAAGGATACTGAAGAGGTGACAGTTCAGAAAATATTCTACTCATAGGTTAACCTGAAACTGCAATTACATATAATGTGCCTTAATGAGGAAAGATGGAACAATTGAAAGGAAACTATGAACACACCTTTTTACTAAGACAAGTGCCAATTTTAGCATATTTGAAAAATGACTATTTATATTGTTTTAGCAAATCAAATGAAACACACTTTTTAATTGAGGCTTTCTTTTAATCTCATCATGTAGGTCGTTATTACCTGTTTGAAAATATATGCATAAGCATTACCAAATCACCTCGATTTCTCCTTATTTCTTCATTTAGTCTATAGATACAACTGGTTCAACATTTTTAGAAAATAAATAATCCTTCAAGGGTGTTAAAACCTTAGCATAACACTTGTGATTTCTGGGAGCAGATTTTAAATATTAAAGTTCTTTTAACACTTTTGCTATTGTCAGGCAATCTACTTTTCGATGGAGTATTTCATAGGACACTTAAATGTAGAATTCTGCAGTTCTTAGGCAGAAAGATTTCCTTATTCACCTTTGAAAAGAAATTTTTTTCAAACAAAATCAAATAATTGGACCTCTTGTAATGCATTGTGCTTTGTATTAGCTGATTTCTCATTGCTGGGACAAAATATTCAGTACCCATAACTTAAAGGTTGTGATGGTTATTTTGGCTTATATTTTTCAATAGATTCAGTTCATGGTCATCTGACTCCAAGACAGAAACATCATGACAGAATAGCATGGCAGAGAAAAGTTATTTACCACATGGTAGTCAGGAAATAGAGAGATAAAGGAGGAGCCAAGGATGAAAACATATCCTTCCCAGTCATGCTTCCAGTGACCACCCCTTCTAACCAGGTTTCACCTCCAAATGTGGTGAGGTGACATTTTAGTTCTAAACCATTCCACCCTGGTTTTCAGAAGGAGCATATCCATCTCATTATGTATTTATGCATCATATATTTAGTCAATACCTAAAACTAGCAAAATTCTTAACAGTTATAACATTATGAAACAAAAGGAAAATGCTCAAAACTAAAGGGCAACTGGGGGGTGGGAAAAGAGGAGGGAAAGAAGGAGAAATTATGTAAGTATGTACATACAGGATAGCTAACATAGTTGTACTACTGTCTTTTACTGCTCTACAGAAAGGAACAGTTGATGATTACTCGTTTGATCAATCTTGTATATCTCTATTTGTTTTCCTGAGAAACCACTTTGAAGATATCAATAAGTAATACAACAACCATAGTTAATTTCCTACAACTTTGTCACACTGTTTTGTTTGTGTTGTTCTTAAGCTATTTTGTGAATGAATGTCTGTCTGTTAATATGTTTTCCTTCTTTTATTTGTTTTTTTTTTTGTTGTTGTTGTTTTGTTTTTGTAGTACTGGGGACTGAACTCAGGGCCTTGTGCATGCTAGGCAAGCACTCTACCACAGAGCTACATCCCCAGTCCTCTTCTTTTATTTAAAAAAAAAAATCCAAAGGCACATCTGAGGTGAAAGGAAACTCTTAGTTATGAGTACGTATAAAAAGAAAAGAAGAACATTAAATTCAAAGCAAGACTGAAACCAGGAAGACCAAATATTTAGCCCTATAGCTGTATGTCTAGCACTCAGGGAAGGCTGTGGTGAATGTGAGCTCCAAGGGGATTGTGCAGCTTCACCTTATGGCCTTGCTTATTGCAGCCCACATTGTCTCTCTCTTGGTCTGTCTCTACTCAGTCTGCAGAATTCCTCAGCAGACAATCCATTTTCCTGGCTTCTCCAACTTGTTGGTGTGCCTGCTGCACCTTCAGATTCAAGCTCAGAGCTTCACACATTGCTCTCACATGAAAGACTCCTGGAAGAGACTGTGATCCAGTCACACATTTTTTTGGCCTGACTTCCTAGGTCATCTCCTGAAGCTGAGTAGAAGTCTCTGTGACCCCATAACTCCTGCATTCTGCATGTCTGAAAAAAATAGCCCCATGTGGATGACACCTATGTATGATGATAGCTTGAGCAGCAACCAGGCCCCATTGGACCATGCCTGTATCAGCCTCTGAGTGCCTGCGTAGCTGAACACAGGGAAACAATTCCCTAGGTAGCATTGAAGTATATATTCCTGGAACTTTTTTCCCAAGTGAAGGATACACCATTTTGTTGATTTCTGAGATGTCTCAGGGCATTATCATTCTTCATATCTTTGTATGAAGTACTTGGCTTCATATATTTCATAAAAATGGTTGGTTTATGGTAGTTCAAATACATAAACTGAACATTCAAACATCTTTTTTTTTTGGTTTTTCTCTGGTACCAGGAACCGAACTCACAACCTTGCGCTTGCCAGGCAGGCGTTTTTGCCGCTGAGCTAAATCCCCAGTCCTGAACATTCAAACATCTTAAAATTAAACTTTAAAAACAAAGGTTTAGCGTTCAAACAGGAGTATAGTTTACAGAGAGCACCTAGAAAGGGAATTTTGTTTTCTACTCCAGTATATTGATAAAGGCCATTTAATTGAGAATAAAATGTTTAACCAGCAATTCTATTTTGGTCTATATGTTAGTTCTGAACATGGTTTCATACCTGAGAAAAAATTACTATATAAATCTTTTCTTACACTAACGAGACTTGGCCTGTCATAAAGGAGATAATCAAAGCACATAAGTGAAGAAATAGAACTAAACTGTTCCTTAGAGATGAAAGAAAAAGGCTGTCCATTATAATAATTTTAGCCCTTGGAAGAATTCAATTTTCCATGTTTTCTTTTTTATAAACTTTAATAAACAAAATCAAAATAAAATATTCCCTACAAGTTTTCTTGGAGTCTGTATTTGCATCTTATGAGCTTAAACTACAAAATTCTCTGTGTCATACATGTAGAACACTTTTAGAAAGAATGTCACCATGTCACTGATTTCCACATCTCACAAAAGGAAGATTTGCTTTCTTTTAAGGTTTATATTTTTAGCAACTATGCTTTCCTTTCTAGAGAACCTACAAACTTTTCAAATCATTTGGTTCTGCTGTTTGCTTCTGATTCTCACTGTAGATCTGGCTAAAACAGCCAGCTGTACCCAAGCCACGTCCTCAACACTGAGCTGGCTTGAAACTCCCTCCATTAGATTAATTAGCTTGCTCTTATTAATCTCATTCTCCTGCAAAATCTCAGTCCAAGAATAAAATGTGGACAACTTTTCTGGCAGAGCATAATACACATGGCTTCAAATCCATCTGCCAATGGATATTGTGTTCCAAATTGAAACTCTCTGAACCTGGCCTTTACTGTCTGCATTTCTACCAATATTTTAACCATCTGAGCTCTGATCAAGATGAAGCATGAAGCACTGTTCACAATATTCTAGGGCTTCTCCAGCTGGCACCTTCAAATCTTTCTGAACTTTTCCTAAAATCAGTTCCAAATGATTCTGAATCACACAGTCAGGAAGCAGTGGTCCCATTCAATGGCCCCACTCAATGGTCCCACTAACAGTTTTTGTATTATTTAGCATCTTGTCACTGGGACACAATAACTGACAGCACCAAAGGAAGAGAAGTTCATATTGGCTCATAGTCTCTGTCCATGTTCAGCTGGCTCCAAGACAGAATTGGCATGGTAGAACAACATGGCAGCCAGAAAATAGATAGACAAGGGAGGAGTCAGGGATGAAAATAAGCCCTTCCAACTAAGAACCACAGTAACACAACCCTCCCATCCAGGTCCCAACTCCAAGATGAAACTGTTGAAAGAAATTTAGATCCAAATCTTAACAAATTTAGTGTTAAACTGTTGCCAAAAATAAAAAAGATAACAATCTGTATTTTCAGAAGTCTTATATTACCAATTTTTAAAAAACATCTATGTCAGAAAATTCTCTTTTTTTGTTTGGAAAACTGGTTTAAAAAAAAATTAGGTTTCTGTGGGAAGACATTTGAAATAACATTCTGCCTTCTTTGGAAATAGTTGAAAAGGCCACACAATAAAGAGATTCTGAAGTTAGCATGTGACTATGTCTAGCTAATTTATAACTGGTTCAGCCAGTGAAAACTTGATATTTTTATTTAGCAAATGATATTTCTAACTTTCTAGATATAATATTATTGATCAAAGACGAAAATGCTGTACATAAATTTACATTATAGATTGTGCCTGTCCATATTTGCCACATTACTCCATAAGTTAAACTGACCTATGTCTTCTTTCATTTTTGACATTTTATTAATGAGTCATTTCTAGGGATTCTCTCTGGATTTTCATTTATACATAGTAAGAAGAACATATAAGAGAGGTTTGTTAATATAGCATGAAATTACAGAGAGAGCTGCATCTACTATCAAGTGGGTATTGAAGATAGAATTAATAAATTTCCTAATTCTTTTCTAATGACTTTTAAGTAAAATGAGATGTACTGAACAAATCAGTGCAACATCAGTCATTATTTTAAACAGTGTCAGTCAGTATTTTAAAAACATGCTTAAGATGTTTATTATATATGGAGAGAACATCTTAATTATATTTAATATTGAGTGAGTCTCAAATGCGAAATATTTTTTATGATACTATAATGAACCAGCTTAAGCATGGGTTTGTAATTATGAAAACCTAGAAACAAAGAAAAGGTTACACTAACTCCAAGTTTTCTCAACCTTCCCTGTAATACATATATTTTTAAACAGGAAAACAATGTGCCATTAGAATCTGTTTTTATTTTGTTGCTAGCTTTAATAGTAAAGATTTCTGGAAAAGATAAGTGTTTAGTAATGATGCATGAAAAATCTGAAATAGTGAAGGCTGCAATGTTTAGTACTTTGGAGATGATTGTTTTTCTTTACTTTGGTTGGCTTGGAAGAATAAACGGAGAAAAATGATACATGTTCCTCAGGTCCATTCTGATGTCACGACCTCCCTAGTATGCTCAAGTTGAAATATTACAGTTTTTTTCTGAGCTGGTACCATATTCAAAGTACTTAACAATTCTATGTAGAACAATGCATTTATTTCTTCATTTATAAATTTTATATTCTAGAAGTTATGGCAAGTATTGCCAATGTAAGTGTTTGCATTTAAAAGAGGTATTAAAAATTTTATAAATACTTATGCCATTATGTATTATTAGATCAATGAAAAAGTGCCTTTCCTATGCTCTGTTACTCTAGTCAAGATTTTAATAATCCATAGAGTAATTCCTTTCTGAATGAGATTCAGTTATATATGGTGTGGTATTTGTCATCTCATATAGATAATTAATTCCACCTTGTAGGCTTTGAATGGAATAAATCACATGAAGGAATATGATCACAAATTATTATATTTTTATAAGGAATAACACTTGGAAAGAAATAACACTTGGGAAGAAAGTCCTTACTTCTCAGAGAACAAAAAGCAGGAACTAAAAAAAAAAGTATCAGCTCAAGTGAAATTAAAACAGGTGCAGTGAAAGGAACAATGACAATTATGAAATACGGATTTATTAAATAACTAATAAGAATATCCTCAACTTTGGGTGACATGAAAATGAAGTTGAAGTATTGCTTATAATTTTGAAGAAATATCTGCACTCACAAATGGAGTATTGTTCATTGATGTGCCCCAAGTCACTCTGAGGATGGGAAATCATTGTTCTTCCTTAAAGTTGAGACCTCAGGTAAAGCTGAAGACCTCAGGTTAGAGTTAAGAGACACTGTGGTGAGAGGTTGTCTTGGTTAATTTTCTCTCGATGCTGAGACAAAATACCCAACGCCCTAAATGAAGGAAGGAAAGGTTTATTTGATATAGGAATATCTTTGTAAATTCTATATAAAAAACAAGATTCTAATTGATATTAACTTGTTATAAGATGAAAGAAATATGAAAAACATGCCAACATGACACGAAATGTAAATATGCTATCAATTAATCCAGTTGTAGTGCTTGACATTTAAATGTGATTTATCATAATTCAGGCAGAATATATTGAATAATATTTTTAAGATGACTGATATCAGGAAACTAATATGCATTAACTTACATAGAATAAAATATGTTTAGAATAAAGATGTAAGAAATCTACAGTGAAATATTAGCAATGATTATGTATTCAGAGGGGTCCAAAATTCAGAAAGAAGTGATAGAAAGAGGTGAGACAATAGAATGAATTGTAGGTAAATTATGTGTCCTTAAGAATATATTATATAACTACATCTTAAACATTTACATTCTTTGAAAGGAATTATTACTAAGATTATTTGATATATTTGAGTTTTTATAAACATGAACGCAATGCTATGACTATGCAAATAGATAATCTTCTTTCTTGAAGACATCAAAACTGATCAAAATTTAAATGCACAATTATATTTCATCAATCATAGGTGAAGGTCAATTAATGAAAATTTTGGCAGTTCTTCCTCCTTACACATTTTATAATCTCCCTGAATTTCAAGCCATATTTGATATTTCAATTTCTTTAAAGGGAAATATTTTCTTTTCATTACCTCTGTTATGGTTGATACATTATGTCAACTGGGAGAGTCTAAAGGTTTGGCTAAGAGACTCAGCAGGAAGCTAGGGTGCTTACTTTGTGTACATCCTGAGCCTGTGGAAGAAGGGGCCATGGAGATTATGTGAGAGCTACACGCCCCTTAGGTGGGGGTAGCCTGCTTACAATGTAAGGGAGGGAAAGAGGCTGCTTGCCATTCCTCCCCTTTGCTCTGGCTGTTTGCTGTTCGGCTGCCATTCCCCTCTTTGCTATTGTTGCTTTGCTATCTTCTGCCTCGCAGCCAGCCAAGTATGGACTGAAACCTTCACAAACTGTAAGCTAAATAAACCTTTCCTTCCTTCATTTCGGGCGTTGGGTATTTTGTCTCAGCATCGAGAGAAAATTAACCAAGACAACCTCTCACCACAGTGTCTCTTAACTCTAACCTGAGGTCTTCAGCTTTACCTGAGGTCTCAACTTTAAGGAAGAACAATGATTTCCCATCCTCAGAGTGACTTGGGGCACATCAATGAACAATACTCCATTTGTGAGTGCAGATATTTCTTCAAAATTATAAGCAATACTTCAACTTCATTTTCATGTCACCCAAAGTTGAGGATATTCTTATTAGTTATTTAATAAATCCGTATTTCATAATTGTCATTGTTCCTTTCACTGCACCTGTTTTAATTTCACTTGAACTGATACTTTTTTTTTTTAGTTCCTGCTTTTTGTTCTCTGAGAGGTAAGGACTTTCTTCCCAAGATAATCGACATTCAGGGAACCAGGAAAACTATCTTGTCTGGCTGCAGTAAGAGGTCAGTATGTACGGCAAAATAATGTACAGAAATCAAATGGGTTTTTTTTGTCTTAATAATTCTGTAGCCTGTTATCGATTCTCTGCACTTATCTTAATTTTAAGTTGCTCATCTATAAAAGAGGAAATTCAGGAAATGTAATTTTATTATTCTATATTTGTAGTTCATAATGTTTACATTTCTTGTGGAGAGTTTTTGCATTTAAACAATCCACCTTAGTTCCTTTTATTCATCCCCTTTCCCTTCTTCCCTTTGTCTATCTCTTGAGCTCTTCCTTTTTCATACATATTTGCAATACACAAGGTTTACATTCCTCATGTGTACTTTCAAATAAATTTATTTTTTAAAACAGTTTTGTATTTATAGAAAAATTGCAGAGATAGTGCAGAGTTTATTACAGCCTCCCTCTAGCTTTCTGTATCAACCTCTTACATTCCTCAATATTGAGGAATTAAATTTCATTACTTTTTATCTGACATCCTTTTTCTGTTTCAGAATTCTATTCAGAATATCCCCTTAAATTTATTTTTCCTACTTCCTTAGGCTCCTCTTGGTTTTGAGTGCTTTATGTTTTTCTTGTTTTTGATTCCCTTGATATATTGAGGGAGTACTAGTTAGGTATTTAATAAAAAATTCTCCTATTAGTTTTTGCATAATGTTTTTCCCAAGAATTGACTGATATGATGGGCTTTGGGGATAGTAGAGATAAGGTGCCATTTCCAGCAATCATATCATAATATGTGCACATAATATCATCAGGACTTATAATTCCTGATGTTCACATTTATTCCCTATTATGGTGGCTTTTGTCAGATTGATTCACATTGCAGTAATTCCTTTTCCCCTTTTTTATACCCTCCTATGCAGAAAGACTTTCCTAAGTGCAACCAACTTTCAAGAATTAGGGCTTATACTCCATCTCCATATCTGCACATAAATACAAACACATATTACTTTGAATTATTGTCCTAAAAGATATGCCATTTCATCCCATTCAATTAATCAAACTTTTTGTTACATTAAGGTGTAAATATATATTTTATTGTTTAGAACATAAATTTATTGCTGAAGTCATTCTAACTGTGATCATTGGAGTTTTTTAAGTTGGTTTTTGTTATTAGCTATACTTCTATTATTGTAAAGGAGCATTTTCTTTTGGAGCCAGTAGACTCATCTTGTATATTCTTCACCCCAGCTCTAGTCAGTCTTTTTCTCCAGAAGACTTGGTTCCTTTTATTGGAGAATGGTGTCAGAAACCAATATCTGGCCACATGAAATAAAAACAAGGCCAGGTATGGTGGCACATGCCTGTAATCCTAGCACTCTGGAGGCTAAGGCAGGAGGATCATTGTGAGTTCCAGATCAGCCTGGGCTATAAAGTGAGCTCTAGGTCAGCCTGAACTGCACAGCAAGACCCTGTCTCAAAAAGACAAAAAAAAAAAAAAAAATGGAAACAAGAAAAAAATGCATACACTTTTCTATCACTTTGATTTTCTGCACCTCCTTACAGCATTCCTAATGCTTACTTCATGAATACCAATATCTCTACATAGCCAAATTCAAGATATTTTATTCCTATTCTCTGTTCTTAGCCTCTTAAAAGTTTCTGACATAGTATATCTCTCCTACTCACATGAAAGTCTTTTATTTCACTAGCAATTCCATTTCAAGTATCTTGAAATATTCTCCATTTTTGTTAACCTTCAAGATTCTACTCCCAGAGAACTGGATAGTTAATGCTTTCTCATTTTCTGATGAACCTATGCCTTTCAACACCATCTATGAACTTATCACTCAATTTTCTATCTTTGGTTCAAGACTTGCTCTCTAAATCCAGACACATATATCCAGGTGCCATCTTAATATATTGACTTTAGGTCCTGAAGGCATTTCCACGGGGAATTTTGAATTTCCTCCCATCCATTCTTCCCTATACTGGAAAATACTATCACTGTGTATAATAATTAATGGTATTTCTATTTTTCCATAAAACTTGTGTTCAAATTCTTCACCTTGCCTCCAAAACTCATTATTTTCCAGTTTAATGGTTCAAATTTCTTTCTGATTTTCATGCAAAAGTTTTCTATGCCCCAAATTTTAATTTAGCCTCTACTCTGTATGAAATGCATTCCTCAAACATCAAAATTAGATATGACTCGACTTCTTAATTTGAGGTCTTGTATAAATTCTCCTTAAGAAAAAACGCCTTGATTACCATTATTCTATCACACCATGTTAAATAATTCTATTCTAGCAAATCAAATAAACATTTGGTAACCTTCAAGCCCATTTTTCATTTTTTTGCTTGTGTGATTCTCCCTTTCACTGGAAGAGACTGAAGAAAAGCTGAAGGAGGAACTTTGGCTGACTTGTGCAGTTGTAAGTCCTCAAAGCCTAGTAGGATGACTTGAACATATTTATACCACTAAATATTAGTTCATAAATGATTGAATACATTCAGATTGAAGAGACCATCATTGGTCACTTAGCCTATTAAAGCTAATTGAAAACCTATCAAACCAGATTGTAGAAGTGAAAGTGCCTCCCTATGTTGAGAAATTCATATATGAATTCATATATGGATATAAATAAATTGATATAATTGCAATAAAATAGAATCACATTTTCATCAAATAGTCATATGAAATATATCCCCTAAGTAATATGAGTAAAGGGAATTTAAAAATAATAATTGTTTTCTTCAAAATCAGATCCTGATTAGTTACTAATGATGGAATATTGGTTTAAAGGAATTTCCATCAGAACTATGTCCATGGCTTATGTTCAGACAATAGTTAAAGGACTTTGGCTTAAGATCTGTAAATACTTTTCTCAGAACAATAGGCTTTTAAATCTGGAGCAAAATGAGACAACTAGAAGGGGTCCTCATTTTCATGACAAGAGCAGTGTCTGTATCACATATAGGGACACTTGAGCTCAATTTATTTTAACCTTAAACTGTTATTGATGAAATGAGTTACTTTTTTATTAGACATTCTTAACACATTTTTTATTTGAAAATCTTAGCAAATTTGAAAAGATTGAAAGTATTGGACTTGAGTTTTACCTCAATGATAGAGCCCTTGGACACCATGTACAACACTCCAGGGTACTTTTTGCCCAAATTAGTGTATCTGTATTTACAATGTGAAAATAAAGTATAAAATGTTCAACAAGAAATATAATGCTTCCAATGTCATACAGTTATCTCTATTATCATTCAAAATTGTTTGATGGATCTGGTGTTGGAATGAAAGTTTTATTAAATCATCATTTAATATAAACTAGTTTCTTTGGCTATTCTGTTAGTATTATCATTACTTATGAAATAGAGATTTCTGATCTGCAAAAACAAATGGTTAGAACATGTCTATAAAATTTCGAGATTCTGCCTAATGATCAAATGTATGGAAAACTGTATTTCATGTAGCTAAATATACCATAATTTTTAGATTTTGTGATTTGATCTTGCTGTTATAAGAATAAACTATATCCCAGTATATAGGAGGCAAATACAATTTCTTTTGATTTTAGAGCACATGAGTTTTAAACCATTTGGCCAACCTGGGCCATAATGAGAGAAGAAGAATCACTTTAAGCTACTTAAAAAGTACCACAATATTAAAAGTTTACAATTTCAGCATGGTATTACTAGCTGTCTGGGGCCACCTGCAGCTCATGGACCCCACAGGTTGGCTCTGCCTTTTTAGAACTAAGGTTATGTTTATAAGAGGAAAGTTGCTCCTCTCTCTGTTGAAATGAAATGATATGACACTCACAGACTTGTAACAAGGCACGTGGAGACCCACAGAATTTGCCTGATATATAGGCTTATTTCACAGTTTAACAATTTTTTAAGAAATTCACTGGAGCACAGATAATATTATGCTTTGTGATTGTAATAGAAATATCTCTGTTCACTTGTGAATTTAAGTAACTTTCTATGAGGTTATTACCACTAATTCATTTTTTGGACTTACCTTTGTGTACATTAGCTATTTGTTTTGTGAGAAGTATTTTGTTCATTTCTTACTGATGAGAAAGATTTCTTTTTTGTATGTTGGATATCAATTCTTTATTTCTTTTTTTTTTTTGGCTTGGTACTTCTTTTTTATTTTAAAGATAATTGTAGAAAGAAAAGAACAGTAGCATTGTAAAAGGAAAAGAATTGTAAAAAGAAAAGAACCCATAGCAAAATACCAACATCACAGACAAAAAAAAAAACAAAACAAAAAAGTTAAAAATGAAACACGGTTTCAAAACAAAACGTAGGAATTAACAGTGGTTGTTATATTACATATTGTTATCTTCAACGAAGTTGCTCAGATTGCCAGATGTAAGAATGCAAGATTGATCAAACTATTAAAGAGAATAAAAAAATAATAATAAAATGGGGCTGGGGATTTAGTTCAGCGGCACAGAGCTTGCCTGGCAAGCGCGAGGTTGTGAGTTTGATTCCCGGAACCAGAAAATAATAATAATAATAAAAAATTAGGGAAGATAGAGAGTTTCACTATAAGCAACTGATTTGAAGACAATAATATGCAAAGTTCTTTCTTTCTTATACCTTTTCCATATTTATTCCTTCTATTTTATCCCTTGTCTTTCAGCATAATTTACAATTTTATAAAATGTGTTTAGTGACAGTTTGGCTTTTAAAAAATGTATTAGTTTACAGAAATATCATTAGTTTTTCATAAAAGGATGCAATTTAGAAATATCCAGAGAAAAGAAATGTGTAAGGTATGGTACAGAGATAAAGAAATGTAAACACTTATGGGTTCAGTGATATAGAGATGCTCCAAATTCTTCATCCTTCTGGGATTCCATGGAGACTCTCTTGTATAGGTGTGAATAATAAATCAGCAGCCCATGGTGATCCACTCAGCCTTTGGCCTCTGACCCCTGCCTGAAAGCTGACAGAACGAAGTTGAAAATTCCAACCCTCTGAAATTTGATTGGTTTGCCTGAAAATGACCTCTGCTGACCTGAGCCTATCCAAGACGCTCCTTACCTGTGTTCTCACTTGCATATAAAAAGATACTTATCAATTGGGAATTCCAAGTGTTGTGGGAGTTATATGATAATAAACAGTGGTGAAGACCAGATATATTTTTCTTTTTATGTCACAGCTCACCCTTTGATCTCTGGACGTGAATCTCTTATATAAAGTAATTATAGATATCACAATGAAAAATTACTAGAATTCAATTTAGTCAATTATTAGTCTAAACCATTGTTGTATCATATAAAAATGGTTGCAGGGAGGGGCAGTCAGGTTTGCAAGTTTTCATTGCAGATGTTGCAGTGATCTTCCTTGATATGAATATTTGTGCTCTCACAGAATTCAGAGGTTATAATCTAATCCTCAGTGAAAAAATATTAAGAGATTCTGCCTTTAGGGAGTGCTTAGGGATAAAGTCTTAACAATATGATTAGTGCCCTTATACAAGAGATTTGAAGGAACTTGTCTGTCTCTTTCACCATGTGAAAATGTAATAGGAAGGCACTATGTATGAAACAAAAAGCAAATCCTGATGGGTATTTCACTCTCTTAACACTTCAATTAGGACTTCTCAGCCTCAGAGATTATGGGCCATAAATCTCTGTTGTTTGAACATGTTACCCTGTTTAAGTTATTGTGTTATAGCTGTCTAAACAGGCCAAGATCAATTCCAAAAGCAGGAGTGGTCTTGGCAAACACAGTTCGTACTTTTTGACATCTGGCGTGTACCTGAGTTAAGAGGCATTATGATTTCTTGTTCTGGTATATTTTAGAAGATTAAAATAATACTGGATTTGTGCCACTATGTAGCACATTTATTCAATCCTGTACTCTTTTTTTCAGTACTGGGTATTGAGCTCAGGGCATCACTCAAGCTAGGTAAGTGCCTTACCTCTGATCTGCATACCTAGTCCTTTTTTATTTTTTCCTGTTAGTATATTTTGCAATGCATAATTTCTACATTCATCTTGGAGAATTGGTAAATATACATATTGCATTTGGTTGTTTTTCCTCCCCTTCATGTCCTTCATTCCCCCCCTCTAGATTCTCTTGCATTTCAAAAAGTTTTGGTTTTATTTTGCTCTTCAAAATATTTATGTTTGGCATTTGTAGAATAAGAAAAACCATGTGATATTTAACGTTCTTTGATGTATTTCACTTAACACTTTAGTCTAAAAAATCTGTCTATTTTCCTACAGATGACTCATATTTAGCCTGCTTTATGGCTGAGCAGTACCGCCCTGTGGATGTTCCTGAATTGTATCCTTTTACAAGAAACTAATAATATTTTTAAAAGCCAATAAATTTTTAAAAGCCCAACTGCTACTAAAAAATTTTATAAAAATATAAATCATGGTAAAAGACAAGTGAAATAAAGAATAATATTGTTTTCTGACTTTATCATTAAATTTTTTTTTCACATGGCTTGGTAAAACAGAACTTATTCCACCTAAATATGGTTATTCTTTCACTGAAAAATACACTGGCCTATACTTACTTAGTGACATAAACACAGAGCTCCAGAAATTTTACCTAAGTGAGTAAATCTGTTTCATCTCTTGCTGATAGTAACAATTCCCTTTGATTTACAAGTTGATCTGGACTACTCCTCTAAGAATAAACTCGGTTATTATTTGTGTCCATTGGGTGAGTTCTGCTGGCAAACCTTGTCTACTCACAGAAAATTAAGAAGAATGAATAAGTTAGGGACAGAAGATTTCAATTTATCACTAGTGCCACACACATGCCTTCAAATCTCTGTGAAAGCTTATATTTTTCCCTTTGGCTTGAAAACTCAAGGAGATTTCAATGAGTACATGGTCAAGGTTTTATAGCAGAAATATCTGATACTTTTCCAAATTAATTAAACTCCTTGGAATATCTTGTCTGCTTTGGAAATCAGTACACTTATGCTGTTAAAGTTAGGCATGCTACTCATTTTTTCACTATTTGATTCTACTATTTTCCATGAATCTCATTTTATAGAATATGCTATGCTTCCAATGTATTTAATGTGTCAGGAACTGCTGATATTCCTAAGAGATGTACATAGATTTCCTGAATTTATTAATAGCAATACTCAATATATTCTGTCAAAATATTTAGATTTATAATCTCCTTCTACTATAATGAAACTGAATTAATAAAAAAGACAATGAGAAATCTGGAAAAGACTTGGTATAATAGAACAAGTACAGGGTTTGGGATCAAAACAAGGGTAATATATCCACTTTGGATACCATGTAGGGAATTAAATAAAATAGCAAATAAGAAATTAGCTCTATGTGTTAGATATTGTAAATGCTCAGAAATTTTTTATCTTTTTACTTGCATGTTTATATGTTTATTATTCACATATATTTTAATCGGGGAATGAACAAAAACAAACAGATATAAACAAACAAGCAAATGCACACAATTTTATTATGAATTTGAGAAATATTTGCAGAGTACAATGAAATGTGAAGTAAGTAGTTAAAATTAATCTTTTAAAAATTATTAGTTAAGATTAGGGAGATTTACTTTGTTTTCTTTCAAAACTAGGCCTTAAACTTTGCAGCATTCTATCACCAAACTATATTTCCATTTCTTTTTATTTTGACACCAGGGCTTTCTAAATTAGCTAGGGTGACACTGAAAATATGCTCCTGCCCCATTAGCTTCCTAGGCACCTGGAATTACAGGTGTGTAACACTACACCTAGAAGGAGTAAGAGGCTGACATTTTAAGAGGAAATACACAGGAAATCAAGGACAAAGTGTGCATAATAAACTCAATAAAAGAATATAATAAACCAATATTCTCATTGATTATTTTTGCAGAAGTGCATGACAGAGAGAAAGGGAATACAGAGGTGATGAAGAAGATAGGATAAGGATCATTTAAAATTGTAATGACTGAGAAGCTGATGATACAACTGGGGGAATTGTGATGAGTGAGATAGGGCTGGTTTAGATTATCCGCTTTGTCTTCTTTGATACCTGATGTATAGTGAAAAGTGTATTAGGTCAGGATTGTACAGACGGGGTTTTGTATCTAGGCTCTGCTTTATAATTAATTGTGTGCAATTGGATTCATTTTCTAATCTCTCCAGCATCATTTTTTTCATGCCTAGAGTGAGCATATAGCTCAATGGAATTGTTATTTGTGGGAATCCTAAGTAATACGGTATTTTCTTATAGTTCTTACCACATGTTAGATGTTTATTAGTGATAGAAATGTCATTCCGAGTCTTCTAAAAACCACAGTATTCTTTTCCTTTTTCTAGAAAAGACTCAAGTATGTAAGATTTGAAGGTACCTATTAGTTTAAGTTTGTGTCACATAAATTCCTTCACATATATTTAGAGTAATTATTTTTCAGTTAAACTCTTGGGTACAGCTAATCCCTAAGCCGGGCTTGAGTGTGGTGTTTTCCTGCCTCAGCCTCCCATAGATCTAGAACTATAGGTGTGCATCCTCATGCCCAGCTTAAAGATCTTTTTACCTTTCCATAGTGTAAAATTGGCCTGGAGCCCTGTGGCACATACTTATATAATCCCAGCTACTTGTTAGGTTGATGGTAAGATTGCAGGAGGATGGTAAGCTAGAGTCCAGCCTAAGCAACTTGAAGTTCTATATAAAACAGAAATTTTAAAGAAGAGGCTGCAGATATAACTCAGTACTCCCTGGGCCTACTAGTAGTACTCCAAAAAGGAAAAAGAAAAAAGAGGGAAAAGAATGAACAAAAGAAAGAAAGAAAGAGAAAGAGAGCGAGAGAGAGGAAAGAGTATGAAATGTGATTTCAAATGCTGAAAAGGTTTATAAAATGGTTTCTTCCAACCAGCTCCCCAAACTCTAGCTAATAAACCATCCCTTGTAGTGGTGCAGTCTTGTGAGACAAAAAATTACCCCTTAAATTGTTAAACAAGCTAATTAGAACTAACTAGAAAAAGGCTGACAATAGGCATGGGAATTTTTCAAGGGCATCCATGTCAAAAACTTTACTTCATATGGGCCCAGGCTTGTGAAAAACTGTACAAAGGGAAATGTTGCCACTTTCAATTCCTGAGTTCAATCCTTTGTCAACAGGAGCTATCTGCACTCTGCACAATGCATCGCTCCATTCCTAAGAAAAACATTGAAGTGGTTAGTGTCAGTTTGCTTCTTCTAGCTTCACAGTGAGCAAGTTAAAAAAGAGAAAGAAAAAAGAAATGAATTTCCACCTTTAATGTTATACACTTAGAACACTAGCATGGGAATTCTTTTTCCAAAAGAAAGAAAAATCTGATAGTTAAAATATTATGCAAATCAGTACTTCTCAAGGGGAACAAGCAAACAAGAGTGGCATGTCATACCAGAATGATGATTATTATTTTTGTTTGAAGAAATACGTTTATTTTTAACTGATAATTAAGTCATAATACTAAGTAGTATTTTTCAAAAATACACAGTGGATGAAGAAATGATGAGCCCCTACATAACCTACTGTTATTTTCAGTGCACTTATTTACAATAAAAAATGACATGGCTTTGACAGATGATGTGTGGTACCAGGGACATTTAACAACAAAATGTCCCCTAAAAATGCATTCCTGGGCAAAAGATAGGCTAGGAAAACTTCAGAAATTTTCTTTCCCTTGCTGGTGATCAGAGAGTTAAAAGGGATAGCAAGTATTTTTAACCATCTCTGAAGGAAAAGAAGCAATGTATGAAATAAGATACCTTTCAGTTAAATTTACCGATGACCCTTCCATTCTTTAACAACTTCATTCCATGCTATTTCCATGTTATGCTCAGTCCTACCTACAGCCCAGAAGATTAAAGCTCTGAAAGGCCGTTTTGAAGACCCAAGATTTTTATCTTAGATCTGTCTTTTACCAGCTAAATATGTGCTGTGAATGCTGACAAATGACTTGGTAATGTAAAAGTGTCATTTTATCGTACTTAAAGATTCCTTGTATTTTCAAGCTAAACAAATACCTTTTTTTATTTTAAAAAATAAAAGAAGGAAAATATATTAACAGACAAAGATCCATTTACAAAATAGCATAAGAACAATACAAACATAACAGAGTTACAGACAAAGTTGTAGGAAATTAAGCGTGGTTGTTATATTACTATTGATACCTTCAAAACCTGCACCATTGATGCTTATAATAAGAGAATATACCTGTATTGGTCAAATAATTTAGTCCATTTGCTTCTATAAACAAAGAGAAATTCCCTAAAGAAAGCTATTACTTTACACATGCTGCATAGAACCAACAAACTGTAATGGGCAGGAAATACAACTAAAATGGATTTCCAATTCCAGTGAAGACAGAGTTATAGATGACCAGTATATATTCCAACCATAAAACAACTATATTGATGGATAAACTTTATGAAGCAGCAATTTACTGGCAAAGGGCAACAGAAAGCATAAAAATACCCAATGTGAACTTTGCATCTACTCTGATTTCTGACATTTTTGCAACTTCATTGTGAGGGGTAGTTGCCAAAAAAAGCAATCACTTTAATGGACAGAAAAAAAAAACAGAAATTAGAATTTGGGGTTGATAAACAGGCAGAGATTTGAGAGGCAGAGAAAAAGCCACAAAGAGTTGCATAGAAATTTCCTTGAGTCTGGCTAAATACTGATTCACCTAAACAAGATAAGACTGAGAGGAATGGCAAAATAACAGTTTATTTTTATGAAGGCCTAATAGTAGTGGTCTGACTAACTGAACTTTTGACTAACCATGTAAAAAGACATCCCTGAACGTCATTCAGTCATTGAACTAAAATCTCAGAATGGCTTCTCTTCATAACTAGATCTGAGTTAGCCTTAGAGAAAGAGTTCCGTTAAATTACTTCTAAAAAAACCTCCCAAGTAGCTTCAATTTAAGGAAAATGATTCAACAATAAATCAACTGCTTGGCAGAACAAGAATGTAAGTTTTTTAAAAGGAAATCTGATTCTCAAAGATGCAGCATAGACACGGTGCAGTTTAACCATCTTGAGAAAATAATCAATACAAACAGACTTTGGGACATTATTGTAGAAATTAGCAGAATAGAAGTAAATTCAACTAGTTATGTAGATATACTAAAAGAGTTAACAGGAAATATGGACATAACACATAAAAAGAAAGGCATAAGGTCCAAAGAGGTGGAGAAAAGATCAGGAAAAAAAAGCTTTTAAGTTTGATGACATTAACCTAGAGATTTAATAAACAAATAAACAAACAAAAATCCCCAAACAATATAAACAACAAAAAAGCACATGTGTAGATGGAAAATTACTGATATTGCCAAGAAACGGAGAAAAATTTAAAAACACCCCAATGAAGAAAATACAGATAAGTGAGCACCAATAAGGATAGATGTTAATGTTTTACTCGATTAATGAAAGCAAAATGCCAAACACAAATATTTAAGTAGATAAGAATAAATTTTCCATCCTTGACTTTCTCTCTACAGAAAAAAATAGCACCACAACTATAGGCAAGATAAAGACATTTTCAGTTTAAGAGCCAAGAGAATTTGACACCAGAGGAGCAGTAGTAAAAGAAATGTTAAAGCAAGTTTTTCCGACTTTAGCCTGAAAGACCATTTCAGATCCTTTATAATATCCACATAAATGAGTAAAACAAAGAAATTGGTAAAACGGAGTACAAGTATAGAGGATTATTCATTTTTTATATTTAAATGCCTTTCATGACAAATATTACTTAAAGAAAATATATTTTGGGGGGATTTGATTGTTTAAAGGAAAACAATATCTTTTTTTGTTTTTTTTTTATTCTGGTACCGGGAATCAAACTCATGACCTTGTGCTTGCCAGGCAGGCTCTGTGCTGCTGAGCTAAATTCCCAGCCCCAGGAAAACAATATATTTGTATTTAGTATTTGTAATAAATGTAAATATCAAATGTAAAATGACTGAAATTATTTTAAATACCATACAGAAAGTAATAAAATTTAGAGTTGCATTGTAGATGTTACCATTTATATTATAATTTCTAGATGTGCAATGGGAAGTAAGACAGATAAAACTTAGAGTCAATAGAGAATGACAGAATAATAAAGAAGTATCTAGTCTGAAAGAAATCAGAAGAATGGAATAACAATATATGACACAAAACTGTTTTTCAAACTTGGACAATGGTGATATAAACCAATGTACAGCAATAGTTTCTAATGTCTTCTGTTTACCAGAGAAGCTCTTTCTTCCTTAATGGACAATTTAAAAGAGTGTAATGGAAATAATAAGATAAGGATGTATGCCTATGTTAATATCTAACAATGTAGACCTTAAGAAGAAAGCCTTGTTATCAGACACAAAGAGGACATTTCACAATGACCAAGGCCAATTCAGAAGAGGACACACTACCACAATCTGTAATAGGTGTAAGTAATTGATGGAAAAAACTCACCAGGTATATAAAGAAATAATATGTACAATAGTATTGCCCATTTATTCATTTTACAGGAGCATAGAGACTATTCAAAATGATAGAACATTTTGAACTATAATTTTGGTCTTGAAACCCAAAGGTTTGACATCATATAGTACAATTTATTGCTAAAATAAGAGTAAATGAAATTAGAAAATACTTACTTTTGAATAATAATTAAAACCTAGCAATTAAAGTAAGACTAAATGCCTGACTGCTTTGTAATTCCACTACAATGTGTTTAGAGTGAGAAGTATAGCTTAAATTGCTATATTAGAAAAGAAAAACAGAATATAGTCAATTATTCAAATGCCCATAAATGTCAGTAAAAATTACCTATTATGTTTTGATAAAAAAATCTCCTAACTCCTCCCAAATAAGTAAAAGCAAATAATAAACATTGCAGGAACAATAAACAAAACAGAAATAGACCAACAGTAGGAGAAAATTTATGAAACCTTTTATTATCTGCATTAAAATATTACTACCCTGCACAAATAACCTAAAATAACCTTAACAAACCCATAAGTAGACTGATCAGTGAGGAAGAAAAGGAAACATAAACTCTGTACCAGGGGAAAAACAGGTAAAATCAATCAAGAACTACAATTGTGAACAACTTGTTGATTATAAATTTGACAACTCACAGAAAATCACTTAACTGAAAAACCCAAATTAAGAGACTGACACAAGAAGATTGACTGAAATAACTACTTTCTAGACACCGGAATTTTTTAAAATTACCAATTTCTCACAAAGCAATCTTCAGGCTCAGATGCTTTCACTGTTGAAATGTAGAAAAAGTTAAAGGAAGAAATAGTATAGATCATAAATAAAGTCTTTCCGAAATTAGTGGAGAAGGAAATTCTTCCAATTTGTTTTATAATATCACCATAAACTTGATAGGAAACCTAAGCAAAGCTATAATAAGAAAATAAAATTCCAATCCAGGACACTTAGACATGACTAACAAAACATTTTTAAGTTAAATCTACTATTACATAAAAAGGAAACAGAATGATAAAACCAAATGGAATCTACCACTAAATGGAAGGCAGATTTAACATTTAAAATCAATCAGTATAGGGGCTGGGGATTTAGCTCAGCGGCAAAG
>NW_004955433.1:17299962-17334176 GCF_000276665.1 Chinchilla lanigera | reverse complement strand
AAAAAAAAAAAAAAAAAAAAAAAAAACAAATAAAATCAATCAGTATAATTCACTACATTAATAGAATGAAGAAGACAAAATATAATTATGTCAATGGATACACAGAAAGTGTTGAACATAATTTAATCAGGTTCATGGTCATATCTCACAGTAAAGTGGAGGACAGTCTTTTGAAACCAGATAAGGACATTTATAAAAATTTTATTGCTAACACCATACTTAATTTTGAAAGGCTAGTGATTTCCCTCTAAGATCAGAGATGAAACTTGCTTTGTGACCACATCCATTTAGCATTGTCCTTGATGAAATGTCCAGTGCAATAAAACAGGATAGTAAACAAAACAATAAAGATTTAAGTATAAATATAAAGGAAGTAAGACGTTTTATTGTATATGTAGAAGTTCCATAGAAGCCTCCAATAAAATACTAGAAATAAAATGTGACTTAGTGAATACCACAGACCACAACAGCAATATAAGAGTATCAGTTTCATTTATATAATCTAGTAAGGAACAATTGACAAATCAAATAAAAATTACCCTTTACAATAGCATCATAAGCCACAGCCTTTGCAGCATCAAACTTGACATGTAATGTGCAAGACCACTACACAAAAATATAAAAAGACTGGATAGATTTTTAAAAGGCTTAAAATACTGGAGAGACATGTCATGTTAATAGATTGGAAGATACATTTTTAATAAGCCCATATAGATCCTAAAAAATTTCAAGAGAAATTCCAGTAGAAATTAAAAACTCTTTCTTATTCTTCATTTTCTTCCTTTCTCTAAGTATTTTTAAAATTTTTATCATATGCTTCCCCTAATATTAGCATCTTAAAAGGCTGGGTAGTCATAAATAAGAATTTTGGTACATCATTCATTGGGTAGTTTTTAAAGCACTGATTATATATGTATAAATATGACAAAAAAGACTAAAATTTCACATGTATCTTTTCACTTCTCTCTATCACTCTAATAGTTACTATAGTTTTTTTTTTCTCAAATTGTAGATGATAAATTTTAAGTCCTGGACAGACCATGTTACTTGCCAAAAGTCACAAAACATAGAAAGAGACCTGTCAGGATTCAAACTCATTTCTAGCCAAGCCACAATCTAGGTAGGATTTATTGTCCAAAGACTGCCAGCAGGGCAAAGCAATCTGTGGGACTGTCACAAAATCATCCACGGAATTGTTATTACTAAGTCAACATTTCTATTTTTTATCAAGTCCAAGGAAATTCAGTTATAATAGAGGCATTTACCAGAGTTACATTTTCATCATAACTAACACAAGCTAATATTCTGTATAAAATTACTACCATGAATTAACTTTATGTCTGCAGAAAATGGGATTGTATGTAATTACTGATTTCCATTCACAATAAAAAAGCAAATTATCTCCACCAACATAAATGCACCATAAATTGTTTTGAGGCATAATGAAGAAATGAATTTCTGAAAGAAATATGGACCAAACCTGCCAAGTTATTGTAAATGATAGTTCCTTTAAAATTAGGGCATGTAATTGCAATTGGAAAATGTTATCCTGCTAATGGTTACATTATTATTTGGCTAGACCAATAATCTTCTTTGCTGAGGTTCCATTTCTAGAGGACTGACAGCTTTTACACATTTTAACATCAAAATGCCATCAAATTTATATATAGAATGATTTACTGTTTTCTGTATCAGGTTTGTCATAATGGAGTGTCATCCATGAATGTAACATAATGACATTGTAATTGAAAGAAGATGATTTGGCAGATAAAATAAACCTATTTTTTGTATATTTCTGAGTTTGTTGACAATTTTCGACTGAATATACTTTCAGTGCAAAAGATTTTTCTAACATATGGCCACTTACATTTACTCTTAATGAGTGGAAATAACCTTTACTACATGACATTTTAAATCAAAAAGAATAATCAGCCTATTTCAGCATAGTTTTTAAAAACAATTATCTATTATATTTTGCATAAGAATGCAACATCTGCATCATACACTGTTACACATTATAATGGTGTGATCCTTTTATTGTAAAACTTTTATGTTATCTAATAGAAGGAATCATCTATGTTAGAGTCAACTCTATTGAGTAGTACCCAATTAAAATGTTTTTAAAGCCAAATTTCCATTGAATTCAGAGTGACTAAATTTTAGTGTCCATGAAAGAACTAGTAAATGATTTCTTTTTACACCACATACTCATTTAACTTAGAGACATGAGTGCTAAATACCTTCACTTCACTAGGGTTTCTCTAGCATGTACTTCTCTATGACTTCCTCAGTGTCCCAGCACCATCATTGTCACAGAAGCAAAACCACTATTCTAGTGACTGCCTCCACATTGGAGAACATGAAAATCAGTACAAAACTATTTTCTCAAAACTGTAAATGTGCAGAGCTTTGGAAAACTGTTTTTAAACATGAAATATTAATTTCATGATGAAGGGGTGAAAATAAGCTATTCTGGAACATTTCCTATTTAAATTAAACTAATGGCATTGAAAAAGCAGGCTGAGCAAAATCACTCTGAATTTTCTGCTCTTTTTTTTTTAAAAGCAAAAGACAAAATTCCCATGTGAAAGATACCCTTCTTATACCAGCAGCAAAAGCAATGTCTGATCTTCAAGGATTGGCATTCTAGGCTGAGAAAACTATTTACAAAACTCCTCTTTTAAGCCTTCCCATGTAATTTAGTTGCTTTGTTAGAATTTACCATCCTTCACCTAACTCAGTATAGTAGTGACTAGTTCTGCTACTTTGGCTATTCATTTGACAATTTAATTTTAAAACCTAGCCATGACCTAAAAAGTTGGAATATAGGTGTAATTTTTTAGCTGCTATAATGACAAAGAAATTAAACTAGATTTACTTATGAATGTTAATTTAATTTTCTAAAGACAAAAGAGAGATTGTGAAGGTTATTTATGTGTTATATTTTTAAAATATTAGAATTTTCTTCATACAGATATGATGACAAGTGAATGATGATGACTGGTGAATTACAGAAATAATTTCTTAGAATTCTCATTATTACTTGCCATAGTAACTTTTTTCTTTAGGGGAGAAAGACTGAATTTATTAATGAACTAAATTTTCCAAATCTCTGTTTTACTTGAAATCCCCACCCAAACACCAATGAATAAGCATTTATTAAGCTTAAGAAAACTAGACTACTGAAGAATTTATTTGAAGATACTTCTTTTTTTATTTTAAAGAGAATAAAAATAACAAAATACCAACAATATAGACAAAAACATAACAAAGCAAAAACAATAAAAATGATACAAAGTTTCAAAACTAAACGATAGCAACTAACAGTGGTTGTTATGTTATATATTGTTATCTTCAACGAAGTTGTTGAGATTACCACATGTAAGAGTACAAGATCTATCAAATCTTTAAAGACAATAAAAAGTAATTTAAAAATTGGAAATGATACAGATCTTCACTAAACAAGATGGTAGGAATTCACCAGTTGTTGTTATATTGTATATTGTTCTCTTCAATTTAGTTGTTCAGATTACCAGATATAAACATGCAAAAGGATCAACAACTGGGATCTCATCTTACTGAATAGTTTTTGCACATTAAAAGAAATCATCAGCAGAGTAAAAAGAAAAGCCAAGAATTGGGAAAAAATTTAAGCTACTTATTTTCATCTTTATCCTTCTCAAGACTCCTGGAAGATCTAGAAGTAAAAATAACATCATGAGAAATAATAACTAGCAAAATCAAATTATTTGAGATTCATTTTATTTATCTATGTAACATGTTTGAAATATAACTACCTCAGTGGAAAATCTAGAGAACTGACAGATGGTATGAAAAATGACTGGTAGTCCTATAGTCATCTCTTCAATAAAAGTCTTGGAGATCAGATCTTATAATTCAGATTTAAATTTATGCAAGAGAAGGACAGTTGGTTATGGCTTGTATCTAGATGTCCCCTCAGAAGCTCATGAAGTCATAGGTGGGAAGTTTTGAAGGTGGCCAGATTAGTTTGTGTGATACTGGAATTAAGAATGTGATGCTGGAATGAAGGGTCCTACCCACTTGTTGTAAGTAGCATCACCCAAAAGGCAGGTAGTCTGGATGGACTTTAAAGAGACAGAAAGAAGTGACTTTGCTACTTCATGGCTTTGCTGCCTTCTGCCTGCCCTGCTTTGCCATGAACTATTTCTCCTCTGTGATGTCAGTCTGCCTTGGAGACAGATGAATATGGACAGAAACTTCTACAAACTATGAGTTGAAATAAACCTTTCCTCCTTTAATTTTGGGTGTCTGGTATTTTGTCCCACCAATGAGAACAGTAACTAAGATATCAATTGTAGGATAATGTGCCCTGTTATAGTTGCATTGTGACATAGACTAGAATTGATTTGCAATATTGTTTCTATAGGAATTTATGTTTTTGTCTATATGGCTGTTATTTTGTTATTGTTTTTTATTCTCTTTAAAATAAAAAAGAATATATGCTATAAGTTAGTTTTATGTTGTTTGACATTTTATGTTTAAGTAAAATCATATATGAAACAGAGATGAGAAATACATCAATATATAATGTGTGTAACAACTAATTTAGTTGCTTTTAAATATGCCATAAACATGGGTGACAAAATTTACAGCTCATTGAGGACCACCTTCATTAAATACTTTGCAACAAACTTCATTATGGGAACTTTTTTTGAAGGCATCTTTGAGTTTGCCTTGATCAAGAACTTGGATAAAGATAAGGAAACTACATGCTTGTTTATTTTAAAGCAATAACAGGGCCAACATTCAAAATAATCTCAAGCTATGTGAAGAACAAAAAAAAGCAGGAATAAAGTCAACAGACATATATTACCTTGCTTTTGTGTCTGATAAAATTTCTAATTAGTATTCACGAATGTCGCTCAGAAAGCATACTTTTTACATTGCTTTTCATTAAGGCTAGAACTTTTGGTTATATTTAACCCGTCTTCATAGAAACTGGCAATAAGCCAAGCTAGAACACTCAGCACACATGCCTGGCAACTTTCCAACACAACTCCATGGTGGGAAAGGAGGTTTTGAACTGCATTCCAAATCCTGACTCCACCATTTACTACCCATGGGAAGTTATTTTAATTACTCTTTCTAATTTCTTAACTAGAAAATTGAAGATTGGAATTTCTAGGCCATAAAACTTTCATTAAATGTGAAGAAGATAAGGACACATCTGTTGAGACACATCTATATATCTCATCATCAGGCACCAAGAATAAGCTAAAAATTATCTATTATATTGCTTTTCATGTGAGCAAAATAGAATCCCCAAGACAATGAATACAAAATAGCCAAGGTCCTACTGCTAATAAAGCTATGTTTAGAACTCAAATATGACATCTAAGCCTCACTCAGTTTAGTGATGGAAACAATCTGTGTATTCTGAAAAGACACATACAGAACTGTCTTTTAAAATTTTCTGCAAATTGGTAATCCTTCAAATTCTTGTCTTATGCTTACTGATTCTTTATATGTGTTATCATTCTACTCACTGAGGCAACATTCTTGGCTTACACTGAAGATTTTTGTGTATTTGCTTAACAATTAGAGATTTCCAATATTTCTATGCTTTACCTAATGATGGGAAAAGTTCTCCCTGACTTCCCAGTTTCAAGAAACAGAATTCTCTAACTCATTCAAGAAAGAAAAAAAGGCTATGTCCTTTGAAAACATGCCAGTGACTTTTTGATGGATGACGCTGAAGAGTTGCAAAGAAATATTTACTGTCACTTTTTTCTTTGCAAATTGAGATTTTGCTGTGTGTGTGTTCTCCCCACAGCCCTGTCAGGAATCTCTGGCATAGAACAAATGAGAGCAAGACATATCACACACACAACTCATACATACATGCAGCACACAAACCTAACACACACACACACACACACACACACACACATACACACACACACAATATTCACACAGTTAAGGGAATTGGGGAGATGAGAAAGGTTTCATAGCAGAAGTAACATAGAGATGATTAGTTTAGCACTAGTGAAATGGTACAGCAGAAAGAGCAGGCAACAAAAGTTGATGTCATTTTCTGAGAGGACAAGGTACAAAGGAAATAAATATGGAAATATCCAATGCATTCCACAGAGCATGTGCTAAGCATTTGATCCATATTTTCTAGTTTAATTCTTCAACTGCTTTGAAAACGAATACTTCTATCTTTATGTGAAAAAGAAACCACGTCTTTGGAGAATTTAAGTAACACGATTAAGTCAAAGCTAAGAAAGAGTAGAGCTGGCATTCAAACCTAAGTATAGCTGACTTCAAAGCTCAAGCTTAGTTTCTAATATCAGGTCTTATCCCATCACCTGGCTTCAACACCTTGTCACTGGAGACCTAAGATTTGTAATATTTTAGTATCCTTCTTCTCAGCTGTTTCATTTCAATTCTGCTCTCTACTGTCAAATTATCTTAGAATCTCTCTTTAGATTTGGAAACAAGGTTGAACCCCACAATCCTTATTTTGTCTGCATCTATTTCAACACTCAGGTGAGTTTGGAAAGTAAACAGTGTTTGTCTTAAATTCCTATTGTTTCATTTCTTTGCAAATGGATTAGTTCTAGTTAGCCTTAATGAAGTTACCAGGAAAGTACACTCTTTTACTGCTGCTTTATAAACAAATAAATAAAAAGACAATTCTGAAGATTCCATGAGGAGTCTGAAGACTAAGAAATTCTTTTATAATAAGAAAACAGGAACTCACCATGTTCAACATGAATAATATTCTGTTTGCCCCCAAGCATAAGAAAGAGCCATTGGGAAGGAATGCTGGGGCAAATAGTAATGGAGATGCTAAGGAAAGGTAAATAATACATACAGATAAAACATCCAGAGCTTGGAGATTCAATAATGCATCAGAGTCTAGAAAGTGTAGCTGTTTTCTCTTTTAAAAATAATTAATTTAGTGCATGGTGATAGACATGGGTCTAGTTTTAGTCTTTGAGAGATAGACAGCCAGTTTTTCCATCACCATTTATTAAAGAGGTTATCTTTTTTCCAGTGAACATATTTTGCCCTTTGGTCCAAATAAGGAGTTTGAATGTGTTTGTACATATGTCTGTATCACCTCATCTGTTCCACTGATCCTCAGGCCTAGTTTTTGTCAGTACCATGCTGATTTTATCACAATGAATTTGTAATATAATTTCAAGTCACGGATTGTGATGCCTTCTGCCTTATCTTTGTTGCCCAGGACTGCTTTTGCTATTCTAGGTCTCTTCTGGTTCCAAATGAATTTGTAGGAATGTTTTGTCTAGATATGTGAGATATGCTAATGGTTTTTTAATTGGGATTGCATTAAATCTGTACAAAAACTTTGAGTGTATGGCCATTTTCAATATGTTGTATCTTCCTATCCTTGGGCAAGGGATGTCCTTCCATTTTCTGACTGCCTCTTCAATCTTCTTTTTAAAGAGTACTGTAATTTTCAATGTATATATCTTTTACTGGCTGTTTTAGATTGATTTCTAAGTATTTTTTCTACTTTAAAGAAAATAACAAATAAATAACGTTAAAAATGGTACAGCATTTCAAAACAAGATGATTGGAAATCAACAGTCTTTCTTATATTGCATATTGTCATCTTCAAAGTTGTTGAGATTATCAGATATAGGCAAGAAAAATTAATCAAAAAAATTAAGCATGAAAATTTCCTTTGGATAAGCCAATAGAAATTAGTAGTACATTTATCTTAGCTATCTTGTGTTTGTGTGTAACACTTGCTTTTTTCTATCCTCCTTTCCCCCATCCCAGTTGTTCTTGCCTTTTGAGCAGTTTCTTTCCTTTTTTCTTTCTCTTTTTTTTTTTTTTTTGGTACCAGGAGTCAAACTCAGTAACTTGAGCTTCCTAGTCGGGCGCTTATGCCACTGAGCTATATAACACTCCCAGTTTCATTCCTTTTCATAAGTATTTCATTTTGGGGAGTGCTACAGTGAAGGGTGTGGTTTTCTTAATTTTTCTCTTATTGCGTTTGCTGTTTGTGTACAGGAATGCTATTGATTTTGAGTGTTGACTTTTTATCCAGCTATACTACTGAATTTGGTTATTAAATCTACAAGTCTATAGGTGGAGTTTTGGGGGTATTCTATGTAGAATATCATGTTATATGCTAATAATGATGATAACTTCTTTTTCTATCCCTATTCATTTTATTTCTCTCTTGTCTAATTGCTCTGGCTAATGCTTCCAGAACTATATTGGATAAGAGTGGTGATAGTGGGTATCCTTGTCTTGTTCCTGATTTTAGATTGAAATCTTTCAGTTCTTGTCCATTTAGTATGATTTTGGCTGTTGTTTTGTCATAAATGGCTTTTATCAGGTTCAGTTAAAGAACATCTATTCTGATATTCTATAGGATTTTTATAATAAATAAGTGTTAGACTTTGTCAAAAGCTTTTTCTGCATCTATTGAGATGATCATGTGGTTTTTGTTTTTGGCTCTGTTGATATGGTGTACTACATTTGTTGATTTGTGTATGTTGAAGCAACCCTGCATTCCTGGAATGAGTCCCACTTGGTTGTGGTGTACGATTTGCTGATTCTGTTTGTAAGTATCTTATTGAGTATTTTTGCATATTTATTTATTAGAGAGATTGGCTTACATTTCTCTTTTTTTGTTGAGTCTTTCTCTGGTTTTGCTATGAGGGTAATATTTGCCTCCAAGAATGAGTTAGGGAATATTGTTTCTCTTTAAATTTCATTAAAGAGTTTAAGGAGTATGGACATCAAATCTTCTCTAATTTTCTTGTAGAATTCAACCATCAATTCATCAGGACCTGAGGTTTTCTTTATTGGTAAAATTTTAATTTCATTTTCAATCTCATTAACTGTATTGGGTTATTGAGAATTTTATATCTTCTTAACACAGCTTTAGTAATTCATATGTATCTAGGAATCTGTCCATTTTTTCTGTGCTTTGTATCCTATGAGAGTAAATATTTTCAAAGTAGGTATTCATGATCTGCTGAATTTCCACAGGATCTTCAGTGATTTCATCCCTTTTATCCCTCAGTGTATGAATTGTCTTTTCTTTCCTTGTTTTGATAAGATTGTCTAAGTGTTTATCAATTTTATTTATTTTTTCAAAGAACCAACCCTATAATTCATTAATTCTTTGTATTGATTTCTTAGTATCCGTTGCAACAACTTCTGCTATGATATTTATAATTTCTTCCATTGTATAGGCTTTGTGCTTGCCTTGCTTTCCTTTTTCTAGAAGCATAAGGTTGTTTATTTGTGCTCATTCTGTTTTCCTGATGTGCGAATTCACCGCTATAAATTTTCCTCTGAGGAGCACTTTCATTGCATCCTACAGGTTCTGGTAAGCTGTATCTGCATTTTCATTTGATTGTAAATATTATTTAGTTTCTTTTTTAATTTCATATAGACACATTGGTTGTTCAGGAGGGTGTTATTTAATTTCCATGTGTTTATGTAGTTTTTGCAGTTTTTTTGTCAATAATTTCCAATTTCATTGCACTCTGGTTCAATAGTATGCATGGGATAATTTCAGTTTCTTTGCATTTACTTAAGCATGTTCTGAGGGCTAGTTATATATGGTCTATTTTAGAGAACATCCCATGTACAGCTGAGAAAAATGTGTATTCTGATGATGCTGGAACATTCTAAAAGGCTACTTGTTCACAGGTGGAACATTCTAAAAGGCTACTTGTTCACAGGTGGAACATTCTAAAAGGCTACTTGTTTACAGGTTTGGTTCAGTCCTGATATTTCTTTGCTGATTTTTTTGTCTAGCTGATCTATCTCTTTGTGACAATTGGGTTTTAATATCTCCCATTACAATTCTGGTATTACTTATTTGTTTTTTCATGTCTATTCATATTTGTCTTATATAGTTGGATGCTCCCATATTTGGTACATACATATTTAATATTATTATCTGTTCCTCTCAAAGTTTTTCCCTAACTAGTGCACAACGACCTTCTTTATCTCTTTTGATCATTCTTGGTTTGAAGTTCACATTGTTTACCAACAGAATAGCTGTCCTGCTTTTTACTGGGTTCCCAATGCATGGAAGTTTGTTTTTCATCCTTTGACTTTCAGTCTATGAATTTCTTTTTGAGTTAAATATGTTCCTTGTATACATCGTATTGTTGGATCTTGTTTCTTCATCCATTTTGCCAGTCTCTTTCTTTTGTTTGATGACTTGAGGCTATTTACATTGATGGCTATAATGGATATGTATTGGCTTATCTTTGTCATGATATTTTGCTGCTATTAGTTTCCGGCCTTTCCCCTCTGTTTAATTGCTTGCTCTGTCTGGTTGTTTCTTCTGTTGTTGTGAAAAGTAGTGAAATACCTCTAGTATTTACTGGTCTGTGAGACTGGCCATGTCAGATCCCAAAAATATGTTGTATGCTCCAGCCAAGTTTGCCATGGGAATTGTGCTGGGTATGGAGCTCATCTTAGCCTCTGATGTAAGGGCTGGGACTGGTCTTTGGCGGGTGAAGTTCTCCAAAATCCAACTGCTCGCCCCTCACTGCTGCTTCTGACACTTCTGCATTGCTGGTCTCTCAGATTATGCCATATGCTCCACCCACTTGCCCTGGGTTTTGGGAGTTCAAGTCCAACTGCCCAACAAAGATGGGTATATGTGAGCTTGAGGCCAGTCTCCAGACTTGCATTTTTATATCTCCTATTAGTAAAAATTCATGTGTATTATATTAAGAGTTGCATTCTTGAATGAAGTAAGTCTTTTCTCTAGGGAAACAAAACTATTTGTGAAATCTACTTGCAATGAAATTCAATTTTAAAAGCAGATAAAAATCTTCATTTTGGTTGTTATTCAATTTTAGCAGAAATGTAGTACATTGATATAATAAGGCAAGAATTACATAAAATGCAAGACTTTCTATTTCATGGCAAATCTGAAATTTTATATTTTGCTAATGACAACTTTAAAGAATTACAGCAATCTTTTCCACCAGTGCTTGTGTAAGTCCTAAGATGTCAGTAAGTTTCATTTTGATGCATGGCATAATTTCACTAAAATATCTTTCCAAGCATTTTTGTTGACATTCTAATATGATGAATAATAGTGCCAATACAAAAGTGACAGTCATTTAGTCTTTTCCAAATTTAAGGTATTAAAATCTTCCTTAAAGTTTTATCTTTATAAAACACCAATTATGGATGTAAGATTTAGTAAACTGTGAATGTAAAGAATAAATAGTAGACACATAAGTGTCCACTTATTTCAAGTAGAATTATGCAACATTGCCATGGAAGCATGTCAGCCACCTCGTGTGTCAGTGCTGCTCTCATTTGTCTAAAAAATTCTAATTAAGTATCCACAATAATTATATAACTTCAATTCGGTCATGAATACATCCTCTCATCTACTTTTCAGTTTTAAGAAACCTTTTCTTCCCTGTTTGTAGCACACAGAAAAGAAATGCATAACAGTGCAGTGTCAGCCTCCTACTCCGTATATTGGAGGTAAGACCTGGGAATCCATGGACAAAAACATCAAGTTGGAACTAAATAATGTAAGGAAGGGTTGTAATAACAAATCAGTGCTCAATAATAATGAAAGTCTACATAGAATTTTTATGTCCTCTTTCTTTTAATAAATTACTGCTATTTTTCCTACAATGATAATTCAGAAAGAAGGAAAGTAAGACTCTCTCTCTCTCTCCCCCTCTCTCTCTCTGCCTATGTGAAGGACTGATGTTATTTCTGGCTTCATCAAAGGAAATCGCAATGAATAGGAGTGGTTGGTTGCCTACTCCAGAGACAGTGAGGAAAGGATGGGTCCTGGTGAGGGAGACCCTGAATAGGGGTAGAGTATGACAGCTGAGTTGATAAGCTGTGAATAAACTGGTGGGAGTCCCTAGGGTATAAGGCAAGGGCATCAGCTACACCATTCTTAAGTGCTGCAGAAATAAATGGGATGCTGTACAATCCCACCATCGCTAAAGTTTACAACTTCTTCACGTGCTAGTCTCACATTTTATATTTTATACATATTAGCTTAAAACGTTAATCCTCACAAGTACTCTAGGCAGTAAACACTCTTATAAACCCAATTTTACAGATAAGGAGTGTGATTCAAAATGGTCGTGTTAGCTGTTAAGTATCATATCTCCAATAAGAACCTAAATCATGTAGGATTCACAGCCAGGTCCAGATGAATTTAGATTCACACTTCTATACCACCATATAAGCATAGAGAATTTCATAAATCTCTTTTGGGGAGAGGTAGAGGAAAAGGGAGAGGAAAAGAAAGAGAATATGTTTAGCAACCTGAATATCCCCTCTAAGGGATAAAAAGATGAGATAGGTTAAGCCTGCTGGCCTGCTGATATACAAGTGACTGGAGGTCACTTGAGTATCAGAGTTGCTCTGCATGAAGTTATTATTAATAGATCTAAAGACAAATATCGCTGAACATTAGGACAAGGGAGACACAATATTTGTTATAGTTAATTCTGTATGGGTAAAAAAAATGTCTCTTCACCATTAAGGTAGAATTTCTCCAAAGCTCTTCCAACCAGAAGTATCCAAAACACACATTCTTTCCAGAATAAGCAAGGTAGTGATAATATTAGATAACTTTCGTTGTTTTTCAGGAGAGAGAAGATAAAACAAAATTTGGAATACACATGTGATTCTCACATGGTAACAACTAGTAAGGAGCCTAGTTCACACGGATATGACTCATTCCACAGATAATGTTCTTTACCCTGTACTTTTGTATGTGACTAGGTCGATAACATGAGCTCAGTTACACATGAATTGTGACTATTGCTATAAGAAACTGTTATTTCATGTATTTTATATAATATACATTAAAATCTTGCAGCGATAATTATTCTTCCCTGGATTAAGCACTGTAACATCCATATAGTTAATGAAGAGAAAAACTAAATCTTGGCATAATTTCTACCAAAGTTTCCTACTTGGTAGCTTTCTCTTGAAGGTTGACTAGAATGCAATAAACACTAATGGTGAGAAATGAGTTGGTCCACCAAACTTTCCCTTTGAATGAATGAAATAAATAGCATACAAATATTGAAAGATATCTCATCCTTTTGGGAAAAGGCAATATTGAAACCTTTGAGTAAGAGTGGTTTTTTTTTCCCTGTAAGTACTCATATTAGGCAATTTATGAACAACACAAAATGATGCTTTTCTGAAGCAGCTATTAAAGTCAGCTGAAGAAGCATCACTGACATTTGCAATATTTACTTAAAGTTAATAAAGCACTTTCATTTGCTGCAATTAAGGACCCTAATGTATTCAATAGGGTTGTCATCGTATTAATGTTAATGACTATTATTCAACCTCTCATAAAGAAGAAAGATGGAGTCTAGTATCCCCACGTAGATTTTATTTTCCTCATAATCCCTTCACACAAAATAAGGAACATTTTCTCCTACTTAAAAAAATACCTTAACTATAAAAGAGGTGGTTTATGAGTGAAAGATTGTAGGATAAAACACCACAATCAGTGAAAATGTATTATTTAGGGAAAGTAAATTCCTTTAGTTTCTGGTGGCTGCTCTAATCGTCTGAGTAAAATATAGTATGCAAATGCTTGCTCTAGAGTTGACAAGACTGTCACTTTCCCTTATCAGACACAGTGCTTTATCACAATGCAGTCAAAAGAACGGAGGAAATGAGGTGGAAAATATTATTATAGGATTTTTAGGGTACTTTGATAGAAACTAGAGACAGCTGTTAAAACTACTGTATTTAAGAGCAAATGTGAGTAATGAACCGTTAAGTGAAATATGTAAGGCAGGGAAATATTTCTGGCAATACATACTCTCCCACATAAATTTTACTTAGGTTTAACGATATGAAGGAGTAGGCTGAAGCTTCATGCAAACATTGAGCAGGCAGCCAGCTTCACCACCTTGTTTACACATAAGTGCTACTTTCTGATGAGTTCCAGGGCCGTCTTACATCATGTAGTAGTGACTATGGAGTCTATCTCCCTTTCTCCTTCCTGCCTTCTCCCTTCTCTCACTCTGTCTCCTCTCCCTGTTTGCACTGGCTCCCAGAGAGCACAGACTGTGATGTCCTGAGCAAGTAGCCCAACTCTACTTCCTAGGATGCTTTCTTATTAATAACATTTGTCTGCATACGTTTCTTCATATGCTTATATATCATTTATAATCATATGCAAGTGATTTTGTCAAAATCGTTCCAAGGACCTTTTAGAGAGACAATGTGGATTCAAAATAAACACCAAACAGGTATAAGCATTTGCAATTAATTTTAAAGGGGGAATTATGTATGTATGTATGTATGTATGTATATATACACAGGATAGCTAACATAGATGTACTACTGACTTCTATCGCTTTACTGAAAGGAACATTTAATGATTACTTATTTGATCAATCTTACATGTCTTTATTTGTTTTCCTAAGAAACTACTTTGAAGATATCAATACGTAATACAACAACCATTGTTTATTTCCTACCACGTTGTCTGTAACTCTGTATTGCTTGTATTGGTCTTATGCTATTTTGTAAATGGATGTCTGTCCGTTAATATGTTTTCCTTCTTTCATCTTTAAAATAAATTTGAAAAACCATTCAAAGAGCACAGCAGCTTGGCAGCCTGATTATTATTATTATTATTTTCTTTTTTGGTTTTTCTCCGGTGCCGGGAACCGAACTCACAACCTTGCGCTTGCCAGGCAGGTGCTTTGCCAGTGAGCTAAATCCCTAGTCCCAGCAGCCTGATTCTTTTCCCTTTGTTTATGGTGTTCAACTTGCTGACCTTACCAGGCTGATGGCAACAGTGAGAAGGTGTTATGTTGTGTGGGAAATCACTGCTTACAATGTTTTGGAGCAAATACATGAGCAGCAACATGAATTATATTGATTATTATTGCACCATTTTCTCTGTTATTATTTTGCTGTCATTGTCAGGGGAAATGAGACGTTTTTATTTATTACAAAATATGCCTATCATTTGGTTAAGCATTTTTCTCCCTAGATAATATTTTGAGGCTGGTGTGAAATAAATATTTAATAATTCAGAGAGAAGATCATTGAATTAGAAGTATTTCTTTTGATTGATACAATATTCTCTTTTCATGTGCTCCATGAATATTAGTATTTCTCTCTATTTAATTACTGTTCTTTTGCTTTTGAGTAGCTTTTTTGTTATAAATATTTTTTCAGAGAGGGTAGGAGAAGATAAAGACAATATCAAAGGGTATGTAAAGCCTAAAAGGAGAATAAGATGAGAGGAAGAAATAAAAACAGCGATGCAAGTACAGAACTTTTAAAGTGATGAGACTACCCATAAGGAAAAGTATCCCTGAAGTCACTGCTGGGTATTGCACATGAAGAAAAGCAGATTAGAAATAAAAGCCAGCCTATTATTCTCAAACACCAAACTTCCTAGCCTGGCAGTTAGCAAATCTTTCTTCCCACAGAGAATTCTGAGGACAGGCAAACACTATACCTTTGGCCTGAACTGTGAATAAAATGTGACCCAGCAGTGTTTAAACCCTTAGTGGTCAAATTGAGAAGAATCTGGAGAGAAATGTAATTTCCAAACCAGAAACATGTATCTGTCTTGCAGGAGAGAAACATGTATCTGTCTTAGTCAGAGGCCTGAATGTTTCACTGGGGTGGACTGTCACTTGATCCTAAAAACAATTTTACGTGCACAAATGTGAAGTTAGGCAGTCCCTAAGACAGGAGCCCTTATCTCTGGCAAGCTCATCTTTCTTTGTTACCTATTGCTAGCATCGAGATTTCCGAGAGAATCTATGTGTGTGGTTTATATAAATATCATGACAAAGTTCTTTTTGTTTGATGTATTTTATAAAATATATATTATATATAATATATATTTTCAGTATTCACATGCAAATGAATTTCTAAATCCAGTAATATTGATGTACTTGAGAAGAAACTTAGATAGTATTAATAAATATATAAGATAATAGCTACCCTGGATAGTTAATCATTCTAATTTTGGTTCACTCAATTAAAATTTTCATGTGGTGCAATCATCATCATTATTTTGAGGAGATGGATTAGGTGAAGCAAATGCCAAGATTCCAAAATCAGCATTTTGTTACCTTTTAGCAGTTTTAGCTTTTAGTCAAAAGTTATGATCAGACACTGGACTAGTTCAGGATCTGGCCCAAGTGATCATCCCCAAGGTATTGATAGGGTCTTATAGCTTGTTCTTTCAAGGGAAAAGGGTTTCTCTAAATTGATGTTCTTGAAATTAAGGCGCATGTGAATCATGTAGAATTTCATTACAGTGAAAATTCTGATTTGTTAACCTTGTAGTGGGGCCTGAGATTTTGCATTTCCAGAAAGCTATCAAGCTGCCTTGATACTGCTGGTCTGTAGCCCCCAAACTTCTCAGCAAGTTTCTAAGTTCATTTTAGTCCAGCCATAAATCTTGCTTATCTCTAATGTCATTGAAAGCACATTGCATTCTACTACTACACTAACTGTCACTGAATTCACCAGTAAAACTCCATACTACATATTCAGTAAACTGAGGAACAACACACTGGTTGTTGATGAAAGAAGAATTTTAAGAGGGCTTCTATCAACACCTTTGTAAAATTTTTGAAAGAACAGTTTTTCATATATTTCTTATCTTTATATTGCTGACAACTTTCTTTCTTTCTAATTGAAATTACTGAAATAAATTAAAAGGAGGCAAAGAAGTGAACAGTCATTTTATGTTGTATTTATTACAAGAAACAGTGAAATAGTTTACTGTCTGATATTTTTATTGCAGTGATTTGTTGTTATGATTAGAGATTAGAAAACATTTTCAATAATAGTTGTCAATTATGGAATACCTCCCCTATTCTACAAGTTACAGGATATTCATTAACCATCTGAAGTACTCTTATCTGGGGTTTTTTATTCCCATATAATGGATGACAGACTTTAAGATCAGAGAGGTCAAGTAGCTTCTCCGCATCTAACAGCTTGTTAGTGCCAGGCTTTGGAGTCGGACAGAGAGATTCTTGTTTGAATGAAAATTTCATGTTCTGTGCACAGGATTTACATTTGGGTGGACTTTATGCCTCAGTGTATCTTGTTGCTTTATGCTGCATGTACACCTGTGTGTGTACATGTGCATATACTGAGAACTTTTGAAATCAAATGAGAAAAAAACTCTGTTTCCAAGAAATAGCATTTTCTACAGCATAGGCGTAGATTTAATTGTACTTTGCACAAATGCCTTTTATCCATCAGAATTATTATTTTTTATTTTTTATTGGTGTATTTTGTAATTTTAAATGCATAAATTACATTCAGGTACATAACACATCTTCATTCCTTTGCTCATTCCTCTTCTGCTCCTCGCCCTTCTCCTCCCTGCATCTCTTGTACCCCTTCATGTGTATTCATATACATATTTATATATAAATATTTTTATACATGCTTGAAGGAATAATGATCAAATTCCTTCTATGGAATTGGTGCATACACATAAGACTCAGAATTGCTATTTTTGAATAATCTGTTCCATAATCACAGACAAAATTAGTCTCATCATTTTAAACAAATGGTTTTCTTCATTACCTTCATTTCTACCTTTATTGCTATAATAATTTGATATCACTTTCAAAAGTCTCACGACTTTGAATATCATCTGAGATTCAATGTTCTAATATTGCACATTAACAACTACAAAAATTATCAGAAACACTGCACGGGGTAAACCATAAAGCAAGTTGAGCCCAGAGGTTTATATGACATTTTGTAACCCTCTCCCTGCACCCCTGCATTAACTCTAAAGTAACACAAAGCTGAGCTTGCTTTAAGTTTCCAAAGTTTTCACACCGAAATTCTATCTGTAGATTTATTTCCACATATATCATGGTCATTGTTACAGTCTATATGCATGTGTTTCTATGCAGTGTGCATGTGTGTTTAATTTCCCCCCTTCTGCTTTCCTTTTCTTCTCATCTCTTTTCTCCTTTCTTTCCTAAAAGTGCTGTCTCACGTGTAATGTACTTGCTTTAGTGACTTCTTTGATCAGTGTTATCTAAACAGCTTTGGTCATGTACTCAGTAGTGAACAACTATGTAAGCATGTATCTACAATTTATGTATATTTACTTCTATATAATACACACTTCTATATAATACACAATACAATACTATTTAATGTCTGAAGTTTAGCTTCAAGGTGCAATGTGAAATTCATATTACCAGCAAATTTAACCCTATGTCTTATGCATCTTTTGTCATTCCAAACAGACATGTTTTTCTTCACATGTACTTTGACCTTGGCTTGGGCAGAAAATGACATTGTGTGACATTAACCTCAATAACTCTTAAATAATAGGGTATTTGAGTAAGGATCCCTTAGAACAGTTTCATCTATAAAAATATGTTCCACTGTTTGTTCAAATAGCTAGGACCAAGTAGCACACGTATCACAAATGAAATGTGGCTTTCCTTGATAACTATCTCAGAGCAATTTTTACATCGATTGGCACCTGCAAATATTAATAAAAGAATTTTAGGAAGATGAGAAATGACCTAATTAAGTAATCTTTAGAACAGGAATTTTCTTATACTTTTCTACCAGGTGAAATATGTAATAAACAGAACAGAAGAGAATTTCCAATGAATTTTAATTTACATTTTAATATTAAAGAGCAATAGACTATAATGAATAGTTGATATGATTAGTTTTCTATTAATGTCATAAAAATTAGGTAAAATTCTACCTATACATGCCTTAAGTACTTTCATTTTCCACATAAAAGAAGAGTAGTCTAAAAATGTAATAAACTTTAAGAACAAGGTATTTAAAAAAAAAATCCTTCTTTGTGTTAAGTGCCAACAAAGAACACATTTCACATTAATTGGTTGTCTCAGTCCAGACCATCTGTCTCCCCAAATGTAATGAACGCTGACATTCTTATTGGTATGTACTCAATAGCTTAAATTGAGTCTGAAAAAACTTCTGCTCAAAAGTCTTGTTATAGCATTATCTGTGAGTTATGGAACAAATGTTAAATTTCCTTTAATCAGGGTTCATCTTGGTAAAAAAATTAAGTTCCATTCTATATATTTAGAGCAGAGGCTACCCATAGATACATTTTGTACTTGTATAGTTGCAGTCCATATTGTTCTCATACTACACAACTCATGTATATGTATGTGATATATAATGTGGCTAGCGCTCTGTATTCCAATTAAAATGCATAATTCCATTTATGGAGGGTTTCACTGGCAATCTCATCTGAAATGTAAACAAACATCATTAACTTCATTTTATAGATGAAGAAATTAGGGCATAGAAGCACCACATGATTTAATCTGAAGCTATTTCTTCTGTAGTGCTCTTCCCTTCACTCTGGTAGCATCAGCTACTCTGGAGATCTCATATAGACGAAACTAATTTGCACCTAGAATCTCTAATTTATGAAACATGACAGTAGAAGAATAAAGTCCCTCCAAGCTTTAATAAGCATTTGAGCTTCACCTTAAATATCCTATCAACATGGAATATTTACTTTTATCTCAGTACCTCAGTTTATATCTATGTAGTCTTAGGGTCACATTTTTCTTTAAAAATAATATCATGTTGTAATTAAAATGATAAATATACAAGTATGCACTCCAAAATAAAACAAACTCCAGGAAAAGAAGACTTTCCTCTTTTGCTGGGTAAATATAGCAGTGGTATTCACTTCCTAATTTTCATTGGGAAGCTAATTATGAAGTATCATGCTTATAGCCCAATTTTATAATTATGACCTGGAAATTCTGAGTTTCCTCTCAACCAGTAGTCCTTTCTGTGCTTCTAGAGAAATAGAAAACACAAAACTAACTAACTTAAACCTGTACTATCACCTCTTGTGGAACTAGGTCAGTTGGGTTTATTAACAATGTCAATTAACAGCTCATCCATACACTGGGGTAACATGAGACCAGAAACTCTATAAGACCTCTAGCTATTAATGTTATTGAATTTTAGAAATATCTATTCTTTCATAATGGTTTAACTCCTTCAAAATCATTGAGAGTACATATTTGATTGTATAGCCATTTGAAGGACACATTACTCTCCATGCATATGTGGTGTGTGTGTGTTTGTATGACACCTGATCGTGAACCATATTGTAAAAAGTCTAGATTAACAGTGACAATCATTAATATGACCAGAGTGCCAAAATGAAGTTTTAAAGAAGCTTCAAATAATTAGTGACCCTTTTAATTCATAAGCAATAGGAATCATGGTAATAAATGTATGTCATATGAATCAGAGTCCCACAAGAACAAGAAAAATTCCACCGTATATTTCAAGGTGAAAAGCTGAGGACCAAGAAGGAAAGTTTAGAGAGCTACTTATGACCTGGCCAAATACCTCTATCTAGGGGTTGTTATGAAGTTCTGGTTCCTTTGCTACGTGCATATCTTCTACCACTCTATAGAGAAAAGGAAGCATTAATAGAGGAGATGTTGGTCTTTGGATGAAGGTAGTCGCTATAAACAGAAAGACTCTATTTCCAAAATGTGTAAAGTACTAGATTCCACTCTGTAATGTACAGGGAACAAAGTAGACATTGGCCCTTTCACTACAGAGTCTATAGTTCAAGACTAGATGCAATAGAGTGTATGTGATAGTTCTATCATTGCCCAGAAGAAATACTAAAGCAAAAAGGTTCTGCATATGCATGATATGAGGCATACAGTTAGTCTGAAATCTCCTAGTATTTGCAAAGCAGGAAGGATGGTCTGGATGGAAAACAAAGAGGGAAAGAGAGAATTCTGGATTGAGAGAGCAGTAAGACAAAGGTTTTGAGAATGCCTATCATGAAAACATGTAATGTTCATTAATTTTCCAGTTCCTTTTTGTGTATTATTCTATTTAATCCCCATATCTACCCTGTGAAAGAGATATTTTCCCTAGTGTCAAATAAGGAGACTGATGTTTAGTGAGAATGACAAATTTAAGAAAGGTCACACAGGTACTGATCTAATACTTGAACTCAATCTCACATTTCTGAATGAAACCGGACTCAACCTTAATTGAAATAATGAGATTATTAACAGGAAAAACTTTGTGGGAGCTTCCTTGCACAGATTCAACTGAAAAATTCCCTGATACAGTATACATAAATGTTAAGCATAGGGATGAATCAAGTTATTCTGTATCTGTGTAATCCAAATTAATATTTAATGAGATTTCATTTATTGTTCCTTGATAGAAGTAAGATTAAGTGATGATGTTAGGAATCAACCAGCATTCTACACTTTCCCTGTAAGTCTTAAAATTATTTATGAAGATTCACAGATGCTTTGAGATTATTGACCCTGTTTAAAGTACAGAAAAACGGATAACCACATTCTAGGTGTTTTGTTTTTTTTTTTACTTTTACATTTAAAGCTGTTTTTAAAATTGACTACAAAATATTTACTTTTAAATGTAAAGCTACTTTTATTCTAAAATGCCATGCTAGCATATATACTTTATATCAAGCTGCTGTTTTCTCTAAACAAAAATAACAGAGATAAAGTAGACTAGATTCATAGTGACAATTTTCAAAACATTTCATGCATGTTCTGATGGTTGACAACTCTTTAGAAGATACTGTGCAAAAGCAAAGGTTTCCACTACTGTCCTTATCAGTTGTCTCAGAGTAGTAAAAATATACAGAGAGATTTAGCTTTCAAAATAATAGAGTAGTGATTTTTTTGGTGTTCAGAACAGGCAAGTGGCTTTAAGTTTCATTGGATTGACAACCCCTTCTGCAACAATCCATGATGAGATGCTTTGAGTCTCTTTAAAGCCTCAAGAATGTTTCCAGCTCTTTAGGAAAAAGAAACTAAACATTATGGATATTTGTTTCTGTGCTGTCAATAAACATTTTGTGCTTGATGGTTCCTTCAATTCATGCCCAGTCATCTTTCAAACTGGGTTCCAACCAGGGAAAATCACACCCAAGTCTGGTATCATTACAGGATACTGTCATTCCCTGAGGAAAGGACAGTTCTGTGATACTACATGCTGAATTGTTCATGTAAAGACTGCTCCTTACCAAAGCTTATGGAAATGCAGTTACAAATATGTTTAAAAAAAAAAAAAAAAGAAAGAAAAACAAACTCATCTAAATAAATTTGTAAAAGTCATGGTTATCATTTTTCAGAGACTCCAGAGAAAGGATGTCAGTTGTGATGATTAAAAGTCCATTTAAAGGATAAATCCTCATTACATTTTTAAAATAGTTTTCATTCATAGTGTTACATACCTTGAAGAAATTTTTGCAAGCTCTTTCTACATACAAGTAATAATTTCGCAGTGTTTTTATGCTTACTTATTTTTATATTAGTAGGTTTTTAGTACATAGTGATTACATTTATTTTGGAGAGTTTACCTGCTCTTTTTCTTACTGTGTAAAATTTTCTGGCTGCTCTCTGTGTTAAACTATCTTAGAAACTTTCATTTTGGGAAAATCCAATTTTTTGAGTACTTCCTATATTCTAGATGTTAGTTCTCTGTTTGGGGAACAACTGACAAAAGATTTTTTCCCCATTCTGTCAATTGTCTCTTCACTCTCTATTTCCTAAGCTGTATAGAAGCTTTATAATTTGATGCTATTCCAGTTCCTGATTTTCAGTATTATTTCTGGGGCCAATGGTATTCTACTGAGGAAGCCTTTGTGTATGACTATGTCTTCAAGAGTTTTACCTACTTTATTTTCTACCAAATGTGTTCTGTTGGAACATTTAGTTATTTGACCCATTTTGATTTTAGTTTAGAACATTTTGAGATACATGAGTCTAGACTAAATCTTCTACATAGCCAATATTCTCAGCACCATTTATTAAAGAAGCTATCTTTCCTCCAGTGTATGTTTATGGTACCTTTGTCAATGATCAAATAATTGAATGCATCTGGAGTTATTCTGGCTTCCTTTATTCTATTCCATTGATTTGCACCAGACACAGGTTTAAATTTCACATGATTTCTCTTATTGGAGAATCCCAAAATATAAATAAAGAGCAAAATAAGGGATAGATAGTAGGAACTAGTGAGATCTTCAGATGATTAGCTTAATCTTTTCAGAAGCACTTGGTTAGAAGGGCACTGAGTAGCTCACAGAGACAAATGTAAAGCTGAACACCTGGATATCTAGGAAGAGAAAACTCATTGCATATTGAAAGATATCAATAGCAGGTACTGTTGTACGGTCTTTTCATAGTATGCATACTTTCTGTGTGCACTAGGTCAACTAAAGATTTAAATCCAGGGGATGCTGACTTGAATTATCAGCTGATTTTGAATTATCAGCTGATACCAAGATCATATCATACCTGCACAATATGATATATAGGATTAGATGCTTCCAAATAATAATTGAGGTATTACTACCAAAGAATGGTAAAAGGGTGGGACTACTCCAACCAGTGCTTTTGGTTTTGTTTCCTTGGTTTGAGTTTGTCTTGAGTTTTTGTTGTCATGTTGTCAAAAACATTTTCCTAATGTATTTCTTTTTAAAAGTTCCTTCAGCAATCTATTCAAACTCCCACTAGTAGTAAAATGAATAAAGTATTCATCCAGTAGGACATAATACAATAATGAAAATATCTTTTGAAATTGCAAAAGTATGTGGATGAATCATATGAATCATATGAACATAATGCTGTACCAAAAAAAGAAGCCAAACTACTGCATGAATTCAATTATATAAATTAGAAAAATTAATTTATGGCTGTTAAAACACAAAAGTTTGATAACCCTTGAGGAAAGAGTAAACAACTAGAATATCACAAGGTGTTGGACATATTGCATTCTTTTTAAAATTTGGATACTGCTTCTGTGAATACTCATTAAATTGTAAACTTATATACACCATTTGGTGTGTACACTGCCTGAAGCAAAGGAAACTTCAAAAGCATTAATCTTGTCATTTAAAAATCTTGTTATTATGTTTATATTGGATGTTTTAACATTAGTTTTGACATTAATGAATATATTTCATTAAGTTCTAAATGTCTCGTGCCCCTTAAATTTTTCAGTTTAAGTCCTCACTTGCATTACACTGTCCCAAATGATGTACGTCACAACAGAGAGGATGAAAGCCAAAGGATGTGAGTCGGTTAAGTCAGTCAGGAAGAGCAAGTCTTCCTCTTGGGAAGTGCTTTCCTCATTGCTTATAGATTTTCTATGTTCACCACTCTCCATTTTACATGATTATGCACCATAGAAAGACTCTCAGAACCCTCATTCTTTACATTAATTAGTCAAATTCTATCTTATATTTCCAAAAGGAAAAAAAACTGTGTTAGATTTTCATTGCTGTGATAAGATATCTGAGAAAAACATCTTAAAAAAGGAAGTATTTATTTTGGTTCATGACTTTAGAGGTTTCCGTCCATGATCTCCTGGCTCTGTCACTTTTATGCCTTTCAACAAGGCAGAAACATAACAGGAGGGCATGCTGAATTGAAGGTGTTTACCTTGCAGAAACCAGGAAGCAGAGAGAGACAGAGGAAGCCTGTGCTTCCGGACTTCTTTCTCCTTTTGCTCTGTCTGGAATCCATTGTATGGTGCTGCCCACATTCATGGTATATCTTCAGTTTACTGTATGTCTTAGTTACTTTTTCTCTTCGCTGAGACAAAATACTTGACACCCAAGGTTAGAGAGGAAAGATTTGTCTAGTTCACAGTTTGTACAGGTTTCACTACATAACTGACTGAGCAAATGAAAAAACAGTTAAACACTTCCAACGTTCAATGGCATTAGGTAAACATTACCAGTCTGAAAGGTAAAAACCAAGGGATACAAAGGAATGGGACCAAAGCAAGTCTAAAATCCAGCAGGGTAAACAATAAGTCCTGTATTTCCACATAAAGGATCTGAGGCAATCTGTGCCAATATATGAACTCCAAAGGGCTAGGGTGGCTCTTCTAGTGGTGGTAGCTCCCATGGTTTCTCTGTTCAAATGGCTCTGTTCTCCTTTTTTTTTTTTCAGTACCGAGAATTGAACTCATGACCTCACTCTTGCCAGGCAGACACTGTGCCGCTGAGCTAAATCCCCAGCCCCAAAATGGCTCTGTTCTCTTCTTGTAGTTTTCCTCAGCTAATCCACATTCCTGGTTTCTCCAAACTTTTAGGTTATACACTGTACCTTCTGGTTCACACTCACCTTCACACACTGTACTCTCAGGGACACACTGCCTGGACTCCCGGACCTTCTTCTGAAATCTAGGGGGAAGCCTTCCTGATGCCACAACTCTTATACTCTGTATGCACCTAAAACCAGTACTACATGGAAGATGCCAAGATATGGCACCAGCTAGACCAGTAGCCAACCTTCTTTCTCTCTTGTCTATAGGAGTCTAGTGTCTGTGAACCAAATCCCAAGGAACAACTTCCCTAGGTCACTGTCATTCTGGGAAATGGTGCTTTGAGGATCTCTGCTCAAAGTGAATCTTTCTCTTTTGCAACTCTGATGCTGAAAAGGCTGGAGTCTTGATAGTTCTTATGTTCTTCTTTGGCCACTTTTTTCTGTTGTCTTCTTCTGAAATACTTGGCTTTTCCTTGTTAGTCTTTTCAGTGAACAATTTGTCTTCTGTTTCACCTTTGCAGGTTGCTAATTTACTGGTTTCCTTTCTGGTCAAACTCACATTTTACATCATTTTGCTAAGATCTTTACTCTTGATTCTCCACGTTAATCTGGCTAAAAACCCCAAACAGTAGCTTTGCCACAATCTCAACATTAGACTGCTTTGAAATTACTTCTTCAAGCTTAATTATTCCATTGTCATTAATCTCAGTCTCAGACAAAGTCTCTGGACACAAGCAAAATGCACACAGACTTTCTGTATAACAGAATTCATCTGGAGTGCAGCAGCTAATGCAGTCCTTCTTTCCATAATAAACCTCCTGAGCCTGATCTTTACTGGCAGTATTTCTATCAGTCTTCTGGTCTTCTGATCTCTGAGCAGAATCTACAATCAAATACAGCCTAAGGTATTTCAGCATTACTCTGTTCAGGTAGCATCTCCAAACTCTTCCCCTTTCCACAAGCCGGTTTTAAAGGTTCCTAAAACACATGGTCATGTAGAGTCACACTAATGACCCCACTTCTCTGGTACCAAATTCAGTCTTAGTTACTTTTTCTCACTGCTGAGACAAAATACCTGACACTCAAAGTTAAAGATGGAAAAGTTTGTCTAGCTCACAGTTTGTACAGGTTTCCATCCCTGACTGACTGGTTCCAAGGCAAGATGGCATAGCATATCAAACATCTCAGAGGAGGAACAATTCATGGTGGGCAGAAGGTAGCAAGGCAAGCCAGGGACCTTAGCAGCTTCTTTTTGTCCCTTTTATAATCTATCCAGGCTACAGGGATCAAGATTGTGCCAAACGAATCAATAGACTGATTTGGTAATCACACACCCTGAAACCTGGCATCATACACTCTAGATTCAGCTTCCTCTGAAAAAGCCCCACTTATGACTGCATGAGGCACTTGGGAGACAGCTAAATACAAATCATAGCACTGTTCCACATGCTAATAATCTCTAGAAACACTCTCATAGACACATCCAGGGGTATCCTTTACTAATGTCCTACACATTTCTCAATCCATCAACTTGACAATCAAGTCTAATCATTAGAAAAACACAACAAAAATAAAACACTTTCTTCAGCTCACCTAAAAGTCAGTGGGGTTGTTTTTTCCACGTTTAAATGTTAGCAAATACCGGAAATTCAGTTTGAATAAGGCCCAGGGTCAGAAGAGCTTTCTACAAAACTATGAAATCTATTATCGAGTTTTTTCAAAGATATTTTAATTTGAAAGCCATAAATAATTTCCTAAGATTAATTATCTTTCTCAAAGGAGAGGATCATAGAAGTCAATTACAGGCAAAAGTTACAAAGCAAAGAGTTACGATTTTCCAATTATTGCCTTCTATGATTTTTTTAACTTTTATTTGACGATAACTTGTATTTAACATAATTTGTTTTTTCTCTTTAGACACTTTAGAAGTCTATCAAGTACTTTTGTCAATTTTCTTCCTTTGCTTTTGCTTTTGGATTGCTACTTCTGATTAACAGGAGCTTGAAAAGTCTCTTCTTTGGAAGTTAGAATGCAACCGTTTAATAATGGTACAGTGAGCAGTTGACACTTTGCTAGGCTAACATCTTTTCAACAAAATGATTACATCTAGTGCACATCAATCACTTGACATAATCAAAATAAAGGCAGCTTAATAGAACAATATCTCATGATAAATACTTTCCCTTGAAACTACCCATCTTTACCTCCACACTGCTACATTGAAAATGATGTTTTTTCACCTTGATGTTCTTTTCCTTTGAGCAGGGAACAGAGTATCCCGAGACTGTATCCTATTGAATTCACTAGAACACTAAGATATTTAAGGGTGTTTGCAAGCAAAGTCTTGTCTTCTCAGCTGAATGAATAAACACAAATAGCCCAAAGTCTAGAAGGACGGCAGTCAGCTCTCACCCAAGGCAGGTTGCAAGACATCTGACTCATTCTCTCTGTTATCTTTCCATCCTTGTGCAAAGGGTGTAAATTATGTAAAATCACAAACTCATAGCAGGACCTTTGACTTAACCGGTTTTACAGACAGCATGGACTCTCTAGTCTTCTATCTTCAGTGGTTTCTTTCATTCATACAGAGAGGGGACCATCAAGATGGTAGAGTGGTAAGCAGCAGGAAAAGAGCCTGAAAATGGCAATAGAGAAACTGGAATATAGCAATGCAAGCAAAAACAAGGAGGGAAGTGGGTCCCCTGGACCCGGGAAATATCTGAAGTGAGAACTGAAGCCTGTGGAGAGTGTGAAGAGAGAAACTTCAATGAAGAAGAAGGAGGCAGCTGTGGAGACTTCTCTCTGAGTTGGGACTCACTGTGTGACAGGAGTGGCTCAAACCTGTGAACGCACAATGACTGCTGGTAACCCCCAGAGGCCTTCATGGAGAGATGCAGCAGTGGAGGGGATCAGTGTACCTGAAGAATTGTACTAGCATGAAGGTGAGTACTGAGGGCTTGGTTGTCCTGCAGGAGAGAGCAATTGGTCAGGAGACGTCTTGCAGAGGGACTGGCTGAGCTCAGAACCCAAAGTGACTGCTGGCTCCATCTAGCAGCTCTCATCTGGGTTCAGGCCTGCCACGGAAGGTGAGCTGACTGCTGTAGGCTGAATGCATCTGATCTCAGTCCCCACAGTCAGAATACAGACTAAACTTCAAGGGAAATAAAGGTGCAAGCTCTCTGAGACTATGCATTACCCACCAAAAAGCTTCTGCTGACTTGCTGGGATAAATCAACATAGATCTGTACTCTGTGTCCACATGGTGTCTACCAGTGACAGCAGAGACAAACCTGAAAGTGGACTTTTTTCCTTTCACTCTCTTGTTTGTTTTTGTTGCTGTGATAGTAGGTTTTTTTTTTTATTATCCTTCATTTTTTGTTCTTGTTTTTATGAGTGTACACATGTTTTCCAGCCTCTTTGTGGTTCTGTTCTATTGTTCCTTTTATTTCTTCCTTCTCTTTTCCTCCAGTCTTTGCACCAGTTTCCCAGAGTTATCATGATCCCACTTGTCCTCCAGCCTTACTTCTAATCTCTTCCTCTCCTTCTACTTTTCTCTTTTCTCCCTAACCCATTTTAAATTTAAACCCCTGAGATAAATGACACATTAAGGACCTACATACTGCATATTTTCTGGTTTGTTTTAGATTTTATTATATAACCCCAAATGCAGTTTATACAGTTAAGAGTGGCAAATTAACAATTACCTCAGTTTGTCATTTTCTAGGCTGTGTTTGATGCTCTTGCTATTGCTGATGGTACCACTTTGGCCAAAGTGGCTCAGTTGTTCTAATCAGCTGTTCCTCCTTGCATTCCAAGACTGAGAGTGACTATAGGTCATAGAAAATACTGTGGCAGAGTGCCAAAGAACCAGGGGATAGGCCAGGCAGGCAGCAACTTCTCATCACCAACAAATTAAAGAGGTAGGACCTTGTAACAGACTCAAAACCTGAAAATCAGCTACACCTGGAAGATAATTCTGAGGCGTAGTATTTAGAACTCTTTGGGAGCAATAAAGCAACTCACAAAGCCACCCACCTGGCCTGTCTGAAGTGGTAGCAACAAAGTAATTGAATGACACTCTAGGAAAAAATCAAATCAGAAATAATTTCTCAGATAACTGCAGAGATTGTGTGCACAGTGACAACTATGCTTAGCAGCTCTAGAGAAGATAAAGATAAAAAATAGAGGAGCTTAGGAAAATGATGGAATCCATGAATGCTCAGCATAAGAAAGAAATGGAATCCATAAGAAAGATTCAAGCAGATATGCAGGAAAATAAAAATTCCATTGCAAGTATCCACAGCAGAATCAGTTATTCATGCAGTGAAAAGAATGTTTACTCTTGAATGCTTTTAGAGAGACAATAAAGAGAAACTGTTCGAAATAAAAGTTTCAGCTGAATTTTTGAGAAACTATTCCAATGAAATTGTTTCATGCATACAATTTTTTTTAATTTTACTGCTGTATTAATTTTATTACTGGATATTTGTTGGGTAGAAAATGTTATATGTTTACAAATTCTAGGAGCTGGGGATTTAGCTCAGTGGCAAAACACCTGCCCGGTAAGTGCAAGGTCTTGAGTTTGATTCCTGGTATTGGAAGAAAAACAAAAAAACAAATAAAACAAAAATAAATAAATAAATAAATAAATAAATAAATAAATAAAAATTCTAGCATAGACCTCACTGGTAAAAGCTCAAATTTATGTAAGCAATTTTAATTATATCACTAGCATTAGGAATTGAAGATTTTAAGTTAGTTACATAAAAATAACCCACATTCTATTTCCTGTGACATCATCATTTTTGTAAAGTATACATACCATACAATTCAAAATAAATATCCGCATACTCTGGTCAATATTCAAGTGTTTTTGTCTTAAAATAAGGCTGCAACGGTGTGTATTTCTTAGAAATTTATTGAAATCTCATAAAGAAAGAGTTTAAAAATATAATATTAATATGAAGGAATAAAATAGTATTAGCAAAAACATACTTAAGATGATTTGGTCAATGAAAATTTAAATAAAATAATATGCAAAGAACTGTTATAACTGTTTTGAGTGATGAACTAATTTCAACACTCAAAAATGGTAATATTTTTTATTTTAGAAATTAGTATAATACTAATTACTTTTTTGGGGATGTTAGCAAATACTTTTGAATGAATTCTAGCAATACCACACATCCACTGATGTAATACACTAATGATATTGATTTTAACAAATAAATAATATTATATTATACTAATACATCAGGTAGGAATTTTTTCATTACAGTTTTCATTCTTACTTGGTAAAGCTTCCTTTTTTTGTCAATTTATCCCTTAAAGAAAGAATATTTCCAAATATAAACTACATTATATTAATGGACAAAAAAGTGAGTGACTAGGCCAGGTGTAGTTGGCACACCTGTAATCCCAGCACTGAGGAGGCTAAGGTAGATAAATTGTAGTGAATTTAAGGCCAACCTGAGCTACATAGGTTGAAACCTTGTTTCAAAAAAATGAATGAATACTATTATTTCAAACATTTGTCAAACAGTAAACAAATTTAACTTGTTTGTTTCATTAGAAATAGACTAACTATCCACTCATGAGAAATAGTAATAACCCCAATGATGCATTAATCTTCAAGGGGTGGTTGTAATCCCTCTATATTATAAGAAAATGTAGAAAAATATTTACTTAAACAAATGCTTAAAAATTTATTACCACTCTTTGTATGTCATCTTTTTTAAAATTTTAAATGTGCTTGTAATAATTTCAAGTGTTGATATTCAACTTTCTTCGTTCACTATCATGAGGAGTAATTTTATAAAATGTATGACAAATTTATGTGTTGTTTCATTATTTCCTCTGAGATCAAGTCATCAGCAAACAATAAAACAAACTTTTGACAAGGTCATGTAAATTGTCTGCAGTCAGAAACAATAAATCAGAACATCACCATATCTGTCACCATCACAAACCCTCCTGCCTGACTGATGGTTTACAGAGAAAAAAACCATGCATCTTGAGCAAAATTGCAAAATGGGCTTTCATGCTCAAGTTGGCTGGAAAATTTGAAACTACATTATAGAATTTTTGTGAGGTTACATGAATTATTATAAAGCATTTAAAATAGTTGATACAAAAATGTGTGTAGGACATAGTATTACAACTATTATTATTAATATCATTATCATCACTGTTATTAAATTTAAAATGTATTGTGAAGACTATGAATTTCAATTTCTTGAAGGCAGTGCTATGAGAGTATTTTTATGGACTTCTCCTTTCCATTGCTGTTTTTTCTCCTATCTACACAAATGTTTTAATTGAAGTTAACACAAGAAGAGAGTTTCCTAAACTCAGGACCTTACATAATTATTACAATCATAAACCAGGCCGCAAAGAGGAAAAGTAATATCACATCTTTAGTTAACGTCGTCTGCATGCTCAGCAGTTTCCAAAGTGGTATTGTGAACATCTGAGTTTGACATAGAACTCAAATTGTTTTTCAGAGAATTCAATACAATTAGTCTTCCACTATATTTGGGGCTTCTGCATCTATAGAGTGAATCAGATATGGATAGAAAATATTTGTAAAAATGCATCAGTATTGATGCATTACTTTTCTTGTTATTATTCCCTAATGAATCCAGTATGAAAAATAGTTACATGGCATTTACACTGTGCTATTTTTTATAAGTAGTGTAGAAATTATTTAAAGTATATAGGATTACATAGGTGATATGTAAATAGAATGCAATTTGCTATAAGTGACTTGAGCCTACAGAGTCCCTTGAAGCAATCTAGTGCAGATACCAGGGGATTACTATAATATGTTCTTTATTTACATAGACAATCACTTAGCAGTGTGTCATGGCTTAGGACTAAAATGTCCACCCAAATGTTCATGTGTTCAGACGTTGGACATTGGTGAGATTATTGGATCATGAGGGTGCTGTACTCATTAGTGAATTAATCTACTAGTGAGTTCAGAGCAGAGTCCTGTTTGTAATTGGGGTCTACTCAGAAGAAGTGGGTCACTGGGGACATGACCTGGAGGGTATATGTCCCTCTCTGGTTCCTCTTTTCTCTGTCTGCTTCCTGGCTGCCATCACATGAGCAACTTTCCTTCTCCAGACCTTTCCATCATGCAGTTCATGCCCTGGAGCCAGCCAACTATGGTCAGAATGCTGCAAAAAATGTGAGCCAAATAATCTCTCTTATTTTTTTTTTATTTTTTTTGTCTTTTTGAGACAGGGTCTTGCTATGAAGTTCAGACTGGGCTTGAGCTCACTTTGTAGCCCGATTGATCTCGAACTCACAACAATCCTCCTTCCTCAGCCTCCTGAGTGCTGGGATTACAGGCATGTGCCACCACTCCCGGCTAATCTCTCCTTTTGTAACTTTTGGGTTTCAGGTGTTTTGTCTCAGCAATGAGCAAAATGTTTAAGACAACATTTTTCCTATTCAGCATTGTATAAAGACCCAACTTCAAGGAAGCCCCATGTCCTCAACTGTATTCATCAGCTCTCTCACCAATAAGCAAAATACCTGACATCCATACCTGAAGAAGAGATTCATTTGGCTCCCAATTTTTGATATTTTAGTCCATGGTTGGCTAGCTTTGAAGCAGAAGCATCATGGTGGAAAGGCCTGGAAAAGCAAAGCTGAATAGTTCACGGTGGTTAGGAAAGAGATCAGGGGAACAGTGCCAAAGTGGAAGAGGTCAAAGACCAGATATACTGTAGTACTCAAATGTACATATCTATGATCATGACACTTTTACCAGAGCTTACACCCAGAAGTGTTCTTTACTAATCCTCTAGGCAGGTCTCAAGCAAATAAGTTGACAGTCTATCTTCACTGTCACAGCCATTCATTTCTCTGCCACCTTCCCACTTAAGTTCCACAAATACCTTTGTTTCTAAGATAAAAACTGGAAGATGAATGTGCTGTCCCCTATCTCTTAAAAGTTGACCATTGGTGTGCCTCTCAGAAATAAGGCTTTTTAAAAGAAGACACCATGTTGAATGAACTTGCTTGGAACAATGTGTACCACCAAGTAGCAGAGCTCAGAAAGTCATTAATCACTTCTGACTAAGGATGATAATTTGAAAAGTGAAAGAAAATCTATGTGGATTTCTTTGGAAAAACCTGAGCCATCAAAAACAAGTCATCAATTTAGAGCTTAATCTGTTGAAAGACATTTATAAGAAAATAATTTTAAAGTACTCCATGGCCATGTCAGCATACTTTTGAGTTTCACAGCAAAAGGGGCACTCTGCTTATTGTGTGAATTATAAATGTCATTCAGGAACCTGCTCTGCTCTGGACAACACTGAGAGCCGTCTTTGGTGAGGACTGGTTTTCTGGGATGTTTACATTTTAATGTATACAAGAAGAATAAGAGGAAATGATTTAAGCTTAGTTTAATGGAAGAAAATTTAAGCCAAAGCAGCCTGTAAACAAGCTATGACAATTATAATGGTCAATTTATCGGACACAAGCGTGTATGAATCCATTAGAAAAAATATTTTTCAATTTTTAAAGGGTATTGTTGAAATCAAGCGTGAAAGAATTAATACAAATAACCAAGATATTTATCAATAAGCATTTAAAGGATTAACAACAAGTACGCATCACGCATATTCAGAACAAGGATCAAGTAACTACTGCACTTGGGACTTCCATAGATTAAGCATCATCCCTACAGATTTCATCAGTCTTTCTTCAATGTGCTCAGTGACTATCATATCTAAAGCAGCCTGGTCTCCATATTTTCATGTTTCCTCCAGGATATAACTATACAAACATCACATTGGTGTGAGATGTGAGAAAAATTAGTTTTAGCTTCTCTTATCAACATCTTGGAAAGGCTAGAGATATTCACTAGTTTAAATTCTCTCAAAGGAGAACTCCATTGTTCACGTGCTATCCATTTTGCTAAGCAAGAGTGACATTCCTACTTCACTAAATTTGTTGGCTTTTCAGATTTAAGAAAGGTTAAAGAGGGGCTGGGGATTTAGGTCAGCGGCAAAAGCACCTGCCTGGCATGTGCAAGGTTGTGAGTTCGGTTCCCAGTACCGGAGAAAAACCAAAAAAAAAAAAAACAAAACA
>NW_004955433.1:17286129-17299862 GCF_000276665.1 Chinchilla lanigera | reverse complement strand
AAAAAAAAACAAAACAAAACAAAACAAAAGAAACGTTAAAGAACTATGACTGTTCTCTCCCTTTCTTTCTCTTTCCATCTCTATATCTACATATATATGCATATAAATATATAGTTTATATATACAAACATGCATAGATATATGTATAGTAACATTTTATTAATAATTTTCACATGGAACTTTTCAACAAATTTTCATACCAACAGTACAAATTTAAGTGAAATTTCAGTCTTCTGTTGTATAAAATAGAATATTACAACATAACACTAGCCGAAAGAAAATTATATTTTTCGTACACACAAAATGTGTCTGAGTATAACCAATACAGGCATGGTTTTTGTCTTCATACAGATAAACAACCTTCTTCAGAAGGAAAGACTGAGCAAAATAAATACCTTGGAGATGGATAACTACATGACTCTGTCTCAAAAAACCTCTGATCCTATCCAATAAAATAAGACAAAACAAATTAAACTTTTTAATTTGAAGCTTCTTTTCTTTGCACATTTATTCTTTCAACCAACCAGTACCATCATTTTTTTTTCTTTGTGCTATACACTGTCTGAGGTGTGAAGACAGCAATGTCTAGCACAAGGATAGATAAGGTACTTGTCTTCACACTGCTTTCAATGCAATACAGAAATTTGATCAGAACATAGGAAAACACAATATGAGGTGATAGATCCTACACAAAGGAGAGGACTGTACTAGTAGGTACACATGATCTATTCATCTTTGATTTCACCAACTATCAGAACTCTGATTAAGAGTTAAAATTATTAGGAGTTACATGAGATGAGGAAATGTAAAAGAGTGTTGAGTGCGGGAGCAAATTATGTAAGAGCTCAACACCACAGAGATCATGGCACTTTTACCAGAGCATGGCATAGATCCCTTCATTTCAGTTCAATGTGTGTATGATTTAGATGTGGTAGTCCCACAAAGGTCCATGTGTTGAACGATTGGTCTTCAGTGTGCCCATTTTGGGACAGTGGGAACTTTAAGAGGTAGGGCTTCATGGGAAGTGCTTAAGTCAATTTGAGTCAAGCCCTCCAAGAGAACTGTGGGATTCCCAGACTATATATTGTCCTGTTTGTTTTGTGCTTTTGCTTTATCATGTGTACTCCTCCCATCCATCTGCGGTGTAGCACTCAGAAAACACTCATCCAGTAAAGCTGCTCAAGCCAAGGCTTTGAAATTCCAGAATTAAATAACCTCCTCAGGTATTTCAGTATAGTAATGTAAAACAAAGTAAGACCTTGTGACTATTGCCCTCAGGAATATAAAAATGGATATAGCAATACAAAAACCAGAGATATAAACAGAATTTAGTGAATGAATTAATAATTGCTTTTGGCAGTGTAATAGCCCTAGATCCAAGTAGAATAACTAGATCAACTTTGCCCTAAAATATTTAAGATTCCAAAACCAAAGAATGGTGAAAGTGGTCCACTAGCTAAAAACCAACTATCTTATTCTACATTCTCTTTTCCAGAAGGGTGATTATATTATCAAAGTGCAAATTTAGAAAACAGCATGAAAAATGGTTGAAATTTTGTCTGTCTTGGGAAATCCAAATTCATACCGTTGCGTTTATTGAAGAGCTTTACTCCACATGATATGTGTACTATTTGAAATCATACATAGGGTTTACCATCATTTCTAAATTCAATTTAGATACTTTCTAAAATAATTTCCATATATTTAATGAGTTTTGTAAATCACCGATGAGAACACACAGACTAATGTTCTTTGTGAAGCTACTGAAAGAGCAGCACTCATAAAAGGAAGCTATGCTAATGAGTGGATTGTATTGGAATATTCTTTTCACTGTATGTTTTCCATTATTTTAATCAAGCAAGTGACAGAGACAATCTCCATACTTATTGTGAAAGAACAACAACACCTGCAGAAAATTTGAGGACTGTGACAGTTAATAAATGTGAAGCATCTCGGATGTTAAAATGAGCAATATTTTATCAAGTCTAAAAACATTTCCTACACCCTGCAATAGGGAGGGTTTATATTGCTACTCCTAGCAATTAAGAATACAATTATAACATCCCTGCAATGCTGACACGTTTTCAGTGTACCTTAGTTCTCTATAACTGAAAAAAAATAAGGAGAAAGAAACATTATTTTAGAAAACATTTTTGCTCAAAGAATTATTAATCAGAGAAATATGTTCAATTAAAAGACAGAAAGCAGTAGTCTCATTACAGTGGAATAATTTTTATATTAAGTATGCCCAGTTAGAATTCCTCAGTGACACAAAAATGTACATGCTTATATGAAAATAGTTACAATGTCCCCAAGAATAAGACGTTATAAGCCTCATCCAATATGCGTTCTGGTATTGAGCCATCAGAACTATTTTGAAAAGTCTTTATCTTTAAGAAATGATGAAAGAGACATGAATTAAAGAAACTAATCATCTCAGAAAAAAATAACTCCAAAGTATGAATGATCCTTAATACATTTGACATAAGAAAGGTTCTTAAGTACAGATTTTCTCGTTCTGCTCACTTTTGTGGGGTCAAACCAAGCTGGATACTTAAATAATTATTCAGCCTTTCTCAGGCAGCCTTTGTCCTCTGGAAGGAAAATACAAAGAATATCCATGCTGCTTCCTTTTATGTATTAATTTTCTTTTCTTACCTCATTCAAATAGTTAAAATTAAAGTGGAGATTTGGAAGGTCCTTAGACCTATTCAGTATCCAAATAAGTCTATCAGGAATCTTTAAAATTAAAGTTAGCTGGAAAACTAGACTTCTACAAATCCAAAAGAAAAGCTTAAATTTTAATACAAAGAGAATTGCTGAGAGATTTATTTTATAACATAAACTATGAGAATATGCATGCTCTTAGTCACTTCTTATCTTTGGAATTCTACATCAGGAATACCAGAGTCAATGTTATAAAAGCCTACAAATTTGTATGAATCAAGTATCAAACTATTTGTTTAGGATATTTGTAAATATCCTAAATATTTTTGATTTTTGATCAGTTCATGTTATTAGTATATTTCAGTCACTTATTAAGCATATATTTTGGTTGTAGTTTCTGATAAAGTGTAAGCAAATAGAGAAGTGTATGTATACATGAAAGGAGAAAGAGGAATTAGTGCATGTAAAATGTTCTGTAGAGTCATAGAAAGAAATATTTCTCTGAATTACTGTGTGTTTAGGGACAGTTCCAAAATTTACTACTTTTTCCCCTTACATATCCACTAGTCTATCTTTTTATTTACTCAAGTAAAAATATAATTTTCTTGACTATATCACATTCCTTCCTAATTCCGATTAGCTAGGATACATACATAAGGGAATCTCTGACAGTAGGGACATTTTAGAGCATATTAATTCCATCAGAGGATTCATCTACAAGAAGAGAATTAGATGTTTTCTCAAATTCCTAGCTTGTTACATTCTTGGTTAACGTTGGAGAAATAACTAGAGTATGAAGTAAAAGACTAAATGATGGTATCAGGAAGTTTGGTGTGATGGGCTCAAAACCTACTAGAAAAAAGTATATTTGGTATAAATATGTTCATGGTAAAAAATGTTAAATAGTCAATGTAGTTGGTATTCTATTTAATTATTCTGGGTTCATAGTAGTCATTCATTTCAAACAGTAGATCAACTAGTATATATATATGCCATCAATCTATCCTTTGTATACAACTGGAAGTAGATGAAAATTGAATTAGTATTTATAAATTTTTATCCTCTTAATTCTACTCTATCACCCTTCTCATTTGCAGAGCTCTGCCTATGGCTAAGAAATCATTGCAGGCAGCCTCCAGGCTTATCCCTGATTATCACTACCTCTTTGGTATTGACATAAATGATGCACATGTTTTTGGTACTAACATACTTTGGTACTGATCTGCATTGTACCAGGGTTGACTTTTTGTGAGAAATAGCACACAACAGAAATGAAACTGTCATCCAAAACTTTCACTTCTGTTATGAACACACTGTCTTTCACACTTTCTCATTCTTTCTAATTTGCAATGTTGTGTAGCCCTATGAGAAGCCCATATAGTGAGGAATGAAAGCCTTCATCCAAAAGGAAGGAAGGAACCGATGTCTGCCAACAACCTGTGGATCAGCTGAGAAATCAATTCTCCAGCCTGAAATAGAGCCAAACCTTTTTTGTTTCCTTTTGTTTTTTGTGACAGGGTCTCACTGTGTGTTCAGCCTGGCCTTGAACTCACTATGTAGTCCAGATTGGCCTTGAACTTGCAGCAATCCTCCTGGCTCAGCTTCCTGAGTGCTAAGATTACAGGTGTGTGCCAACATACTGAACTCTGAGCCAAACATTAAGTGCAAACTCAAGAGAGAGAATCTGCACTGGAAAAACACAGATAAATTGTTCAAAGATTTCTGATCAAGAGAAATTGTGAAATAATAAATTTTGTCATTTTAAACTGTCAAAGGCTAAGATAGTTTGTTATTCAGCAATAGCTAATGAATACAGATATTGTTCCCTGGAAGTGAAATATTGCCATATCCAAAACCTAAATTGTGGAAATAGCTTTGGAACTGGGAAGTAGAATTTAAGAAGAAGGTGAGTAAAAGCCTTGCTCATTGGAGCTGATACTACTAGAAGCATTATGGACTCTGATAAAAATGCAGGTAAGAAATTGAGGAAGATACATTCTACCAGAAACTGAAGAAAGGAGGATTCTTGTTATGCAGTTGCAGAATTTTTCTCGATAGCGTTACCTGAAGCTGTGTGAAATATAGAAAATGTACTCAACAGACAAGGCAATCAAAGTAAAGAGACTTCTGTAAGAAGGTTGCACATTCCATCTAGATTCTTACTTCCTCCAGGAAAATGTAAGCAGAGAGAGATTGATAAGATGAAAGGACAGTCAAAGAAAAAGAAGCCAAAACTTGATGGTTTTGAGATTTCCCATTCTCTACAGATAACAAAACATGATTTGAAGATAAAGCTGAGTATAATTTAAAATATTTTCAAAACCTCAGAAAGATCAAAGATGGTACTCAGAATACTGTAGGGTCAAATAAAAAAGTACTGGAAATAAATTATGAATATGTAAATCTTCTAAACAAAATAGAGCTTCTAGAAAAATAAAAAAAAAATTCTTCTCAGAAACCTCAGCAAATGGTGTAGGTGATGTACATGTACATTTGTACATCAAATGTCTGTATAGTTTTTCTTTTGTTTGCATGTTTTTTCTACTGGACTAGATTCCCAAAATGATTCAGGAAGTGTGTAACATTTTTAAATGAAATGTAAATGCATGAGTTCAGTTTGGACTGAAATGGATAGAGAAAGAAAGAAATAGCGGTATACTTCAAATTCTATTGACAAGAAGCAAGCTGAGAAAACTACTCAGCTACCAAAATGCCATGCTTTCCATGATTTTTAAGGAGTCAGGAGGATTTTATGATTTTGAGGGTGTCAGTCTGTAATCAGCTGGCTCCAAAACAGGGAAGGCAGAGTGGAAGTTCTAACAAATTAAAGCAGCTCATATCAGAGTAGGAAGAAAGCAGAGGAGAATGGAGGAGCCAGGAAGGGAGATGCACCCTTCCATGTCACCCCTCCAGTGCCATGTCACTAGCCAGCCCCAACCTCCTAAAAGCACACTCAGAGGATGAACACATTAGTGGATGAATTCACTGATGAATGTGGTGCTCAGTAATCTAATTACCTCCAGAAGAGTCCTCCTCTGAGCACATGAGAGGTTTGGGGAATGTTCTAGGTCTAAACCACAACAGAAGGCTCATGGAGAGGTGGCTTTGAGACCATGGAAAGGAAACTGCAATGTTTGGATAGTGATAGAAGTTATCCTATATTGCACTCGTTATTATGTCAAAACACATATCCCTTTATTTTCACAAGTCAAGAAAAATTGTACTGAAGGAATTATACCTGAGGATATTCATGTCCCTCTGGACCTCATTTAGGGGATAAGATTCTAGAATTTGAGTTGATGGTTTGGTAGAATGATCATTTTAGGAAGGCTTGGAGGTAGATGACAGATAGAGAGATAGAGATGGTATAGACAGATATGGATAGTTATAGATACATCTACATCTATATATATATACATCCTTGTGTAGTGCCTCTCAGTTTGTTATCATTCTGTGCTATATTTGACACAAAGCATATGGCAGAAGTGATAATATCTCATGTCTGAAAGTAGGCTGTAAAAGGCATCACCTTCTGTCATTGGTGCTCTCTTTTTTTCCAGTTTTTGTCTTGGATCCCAGCTCTCAGGAATCAAGTGCCATGCCAAGTCTCTCTACGGCCAACATATGGTGAGGAAAGGAGGCTTCTATTCAACAAGCAAGGAGTTAGTGTCTAACAGATACAGTGGAAGTGACTTTAGAAACAGATTGTAGGTCCAAGTCAGTTATGTGATGCTGAAGCCTTGAGCAACAACTTAACTAAAACTTCATAAGAGGCCTTAAGTCATAACCACGCAGTTAAACCACTCTTGGCTTCCTAACTCATGAAAGCTATGAGATAATAAATGCTTCACAACTTAAGATGCAAAGCTTAGACAACATTTATGTTGCAATTGCTAATAATACACTGTCCTAAACTCTTTGAAGTTCTTCCTTTTTATCAGTAATGTGGCGAAGTGGCTTGCAGTTTGGCAATGTAGGTTTATGGAAGAATAAAATGAAGAGCAGATAGTACAGGTCTTAATAGGATGTTTGCCGAGGGCACTTTATCCCTTGCAAGAAGCTTTCTTTAAAATGCTTCAGACTCTGCCCTTACACAGGGAGGTAAGTATGACAAGGGAGTAGTGTAGTTTTCTGGGTATGCCTACCCATGAACTAAGAGCAGATTCTGTTTCAGAAAGCAGATTTCTGTTTTCACCTAATATATTTATACATTTCTGATTGAGTAAAAAATGCTGTCCAAGGAGAACAAATAAACCAGGGAGGTTTATTTCTTTCATGGAGTTGATAGAAATCACCTTTCCTGATCCTATATGGAAGTAGAATCCTGGTGGAAGATCATGGAATGTGAAAACTGATAATGTTAGGAACATTAACATTGAATTACTGGGTCAGCCTTGGAGGCACATGCTTGTAATCCTAGCACTCAAGAGGCTGAGACAGAAAGATTGTGGCAAGTTTGAGACCAGCCTGGCTATACAGTGAGCACAAAGTCATCTTGAGCTACATACATAGACTATGTCTCACCATACACACACACACACACACACACACACACACACACACACACACACACACACACCAAGCCCCACCAAAACAAACACATTGAAATACAAGCCAAGTTTTGTGATGATTGCATATTGGTTCTTGCATCCTGAAATTAAACATAACATTCTCTTAAAAGACAACTAATAATTTCTGGTGGTTCATTTGAAACATGATAACATTTACATTAAATAATAAGAGCTGCATTTACCTTTGGCTTTCTCAACATCACAAAGGAAATAAAGCAGGTAAATGAAATAATGAATATAAAATTTAGGAAATGGTCCACATTGTAAGAGACAAAAATACTGTGTAAATTTTGAGGGGCATGAAATTATTTTTGTTTGCTGGAAACAAAGCTTTCAAAGGGGATACAATGTGCTGCTTTAGAAGTGCCTCTGGACACAGGCTCAAAAATATCTGAATTCTAATCCAGTTCTTTGTTTTTCCTTCTAGGTGTACTCAGTATGCACAATTTTCTCAAATTTTTTCATTCTAATAGTCACACAAGTATTTTGTGTCTCTTGATCTTGGGAGGAATCACTTAACATTCTGAGGTTCCATTTTATCTATTGAAAAGTGGGGAAATTATCTCTCTTTCATTGAGTTTGAAAGTAAACTTTTTATTGCTTATAAATCCACTGAACTGTAAAGTATACTCTGTGCTGTTCCTTTCAAGTGCTGAAATAATTATTTTTAAAAGAATAAAAGTTCACTCTAAAGGGCAAAGTAATTAAGATAAGAAAAGTGATATAAAAGCTGATTTTGGTAGTTGAGTGGCAAAACGAAGTGTCTTAGAGAAGGGAGGGCTTGTAATACAAGCAGAACTTTGGAACTGGTTTAGGCTGTGATTGTGAATGTCCAGGTAGAACATAAATATGAGACTCACAGCAAAACAAAATGCTGGTCAGAGTGAGCTTTGAGTTTTATTCATTGTATGTTTGTTCTGCCCTGAGAAAAGCTGGGATTCGTTTCTTCTTTGAGGAGTTTAACATTAATTTCTTGTTTTTTTTCTTTTCTTTTTGCTTCTTTTTGTACCGAGAATAGAACTCACAACCTTGACTTGTCAGGCAGGCACTGTGCGGCTGAAATATATCCCCCACATGAAATTTCTGTTTTTGACACTTATATATATCCGTGTACTGTATTATCCCTAAGGAAAACAAGAGCATTTAACACTATGTCCCTGAAACACCCCTTTTGTGTTCCCAAGACTCTTACTGAATCAAGAGGACAATGTATGTGGGCCCAGACTTGACTATTTAGGTAAGTACTATCTAAAGGACACAGTGCTATGGTATAGATATAAAATGTCCCCCAAAGTCTCATATGTTCAGAGGTGGGGATTTAAGAAGGTGATTGGATCACAGGGGTGAAATACTCATCAGTGGATAAATCCATCGAGTTCATAGCTGAATGCACTGCTAGGAGCTGTGGCCCACCAGGAAGAGGTAGGTCACTGGGGATATGACCTATAAGAGTATAGTCTTGTCCTTGTCTTCTCCCTTCTGTCTCTGCTCCTCCTTCCTGACTGTCATGGGTTGAGCAGCTTTTCCCCTCCAGGCACTTTCCCACACCATTCCTAATTTCGAGCAGCCAAGTGTTGACTGAACCCTCTAAACCAGAAACCAAGCAAATCTCTCCTTGAAGTTGTGGATGTCAGGTATTTTGTCCCAGCAACAAAGACAACTGGTATTAACTGTAGAAGCTGCTTTCCAGTCCATAAACTAAGTTGTGAAATGCTAGTCATAAATAGCACAAAAGCAAGCTAATGATGTTACTGTTTAAGGAGGCCAAACTCTGAAATTCACTTCTTATAATACCAGGTCAGGGACAGCGTGCTGTAGAGAGGACAATTGCTAATAGCCCCACTGACCACCACTGGATGCTCTGAGTATTTTCTGCTGACTACTCATCCACGCCATCACTGCTGGAGCTCCTAAGCAGTACTGTTGTTAAGTACACCCTCATGGGCTCACTAACAGCCCTGCAGTAGAGCGCTTCTCTCTCACAGATTCTGACAAACAGCGCTTCAGATTACATGTCCCTTGTGCTACTGGAAGGTCTGTGTGCTTTCAGGGGCCACAGACCTGTTAATAAATATGAGTCAACCCTATCCTCCCATGTTAGCAAGTCTTAATGAACCTTATCTCTCAAAAGGCATCTCTGAGTATTCATTTTTCGACCTCTCAGCAACCAACTCCACTGCTACAACATGAGGCATAGACAAGGTGATTGGATCACAGGGATGATCCAATACTTATATTTTTAGGGTTAAAAAAAATGATGGCTGATTCTTTATACCTGTGTGAGATGAATTCCATCAGTATACCCACTGAATTGCATGTTGTTTAAAACTTCATCATTCTTTTTCCTATTCAAGAAAGTATCAAAAGTTATCTTCAAATTGGTTACTCAGATAAGCAGATATAGGCATGTAAGACTGATCAAACAGTTAAACATTCACTGTTCCTTTCAATAAACCAATAGAAATTAATAGTACAATTATCTTAGCTATCTTGTGTGCATATGTATACATAATTTTTTGTTTGAAATTCTATATCATGCTTATTGTTTTTGTGTTGTTCTGTTTATGTCTTTGTATTGGTAAATTTGTTTTTGTTCCCTTCTCTTTAAAATAAAAAAGAAAGTATCGTAAGAATTTAAGTGCATGAGCATTACATTAGAGGTCGTGTTTGCTTTTGTCTTAATTTCTTACAAAAATAAAAATCTAACATTTATACTATTACCACTAAGAGCCACATTTTAAAGGTCCACATCATTAATAAAATAGGACCGATATTATCATCTACTAAAATACAAGAAAGGCAGCTCTAATGAGAGGGCTGTGAAAGGGTGAGAAGTTAAAAGGAACAAAGAAAGACCCCCAGTGACTCACCACAATAATGGTAAAATCCTAGGGACTTTAGCAGGCAAATTAACATCTTGCAAGGATAAGCTCCTATAAAAAGAGTTGCAGTCATCTCAAATCATATATATTTCATCTATTTCCCTCTGATTGGATCACGACAGTGTCCCTAAATATGTCCATATTATTTTTCAGACATTTTGGCAGCAAGAGGCTTTAACCTAGCTTGCACTGTTAGACCATTCAAGAAAGTGCTAAGGAAACACCTGTATGTATGAATTTAATAAGTACATCAGAATGAAACTGATTGTGGAGCCCTGTACTTGGCAGAGGTTCTGGCACATGGAAGGGCCTAGTAAATACATGTTGAAAAGGAGAACTCTGAATGTGAAAACCAAATAAAACCTTATAGCGTTCCTATAGCAGTTGATCACTTGAAAGATGAAGAAACTGTGCTGTTTTTTTTTTTTTTTTTCCTCCCATGAGATGTCTAGAAAGGTAATTATTACAAAACCTAGACTCTGGAATGGCTTGGCTACTTAACTCAATGTACTTGAACGAATAGTTTAAAGCTATGAGCCTCATTCTTCTGAGCAGTCACAAATGGCTGCTTTAAGGTCTAACATGTATTGAGGTGATGAACACAATGCCAGACCCACAGAGAATTTTCCAGAAATGATAGTATTAATACACAAGTTTTCTAACAGACTGGAGAAGAGGATTTATTTTTCTTTCATCCAATGCTACTTTTAAACCTAATTTTAAAATTTGAATTGAGCTATTATTTATTGATGTTTTACACATGGTATGTGTTAATTTATGTATGTTATTTTTATCAATTTTCCATATGATTGCTTTTTTCTCAAAATTAGTGTGTAACGTTAAATGGCACTACAACGAGCTCATTTTTTTCCAGTAATATTCCTCCTATTATAATTTCTGAACATTCCAATTCATCAGTGTTAAAGATAATTTCCTCCCCTCATAAAATATTACTTCTTTTTTGTATGACTAAGAATTGTCTTTGAGCAACTTCTTCCTGTCATTAATTAAAATAATGAGCAATGTAATATTAAATGTGAAACTCTCTGACAAGCACTCAAGTGTTTGCTGAGAAGTCCCTTTTTACCAAAAACATCTGGAAAATAATATGGTAAATTAAAAAGCTGATACTTTAATATACTACAGGGTAATCCCCAAGTCTAGGTAGGCAAGGTGCCAAGTTGGCAAAGCTCTTGTTCCTGGCACAGTGCCACGGCTTCCTCATTTTTCTTTTCTTGATGTACTCTATGAGGGTTTTACCCAGCCATTCTATATTTTCACTGCAATACTTAACAGACAAGAAAATTACAGCAAACACATTCCAACACAGGTTAGATTTTCTGCTTGCGACAGACAGTGTCTCACACAGACACAGCTATCGTAAATATTTTAGGTACTTCAATAGACTTGGGAACAGCTGTAGTTAGTAAAAATAGTTGCATGACTCCTGCCCCAGCAGTAAAAGTAAATTGCTCCTTCTCATTGGTTTTATGTCTTCTGCTAGATGCATTTTAATGGGCGTTCAGGTCGCCTTCCAAGAAGCTGTAGTCTTTTCCTTACTTTTTCCTCTCTCTCGACTTTATGTTTTCAGGGTGTTGAATAGTATATTAAGAGCTTAAAGCTTTAAAACTCAGTCATCCAACACTTTGTGAAATGAGTTAGTTGATTTGTCCAGGACTTTACTGTTCCGATTACAACCCCTCACAGCCATATGATGTTTTATAGTTTGTAAAAGACTGTCATATTCCGACGCCTTTGATCCTCAGATGTACACAAACAAGGATTAACTACTCCACTTTTCTATTAAGAAAACTAAAGCTCAGCATGTTAAGTGATTCCTCTCAAAATCAAGAGACAGGAAATATGCAGCTGTGCTTTTTAAAATGTAAAGCTTGCATTAAGATAATCATTCTTCATACTGGATATGCGTAAGTGGGAAAACAAAGAAATGAACTACAGTTCACATCCTTTCCACCCTGCACGTAGAGCGCTTTCCATGGTGGCATTTTACAGCACAGAATACAGGCTGGAAGAAGGGAAATTATCCGTATCTGGTAAAACTTTTATATTATATTCCAATGTGTCTTCCCCATTCAGTTTCAGGTAAAATACTCTAGAAGACTTCTTTGTTTTTATCAAATAGAAATAATTTTATGTCCCTGGAATTCCTCATAACATTTTACTCTCGAATGGTGCTGGCCATTTCTTACTTTGTAGTTTCACTTTTCTTTTTTGGCTGTGTTTTACTCATTCTAGATCAGAAACTTCTTGAGAATACTTGATTCATTTGTCTCAGGAATTTTTCAAGTAGCTTGCTGTGTGCCTAGAATACAAAAGGTATTCATTAAGTATTTGGCAACAAATGTATTAGTTTATTCTCATTTTCCCCAGCTGTGATCCAGGCAGCAGAAAGAGTGTAATTCAGCAGAGTTGATGTCCCTATATAATTTTCTTTGTTTTCCATCATGGAACTCAGGAGAAGGTGGAAACACCACGGAGTGAATCTGCCTATGAAAACAGAAAGAGTAAGTACATTCTTAACCATAGCACTTCTAGCATATACACTAGATCAGGGATGTAAAAAAGGTTAGCAATTTTTTTCTTACATATATTTATTATGTTCATTCCTAATAGGAACAAGTGTTTATCTGTTCTCATTGCAGAGGTCTTCTATGAAAGCATTTAGTGTATGGATGAAGTCTGCTTTTTGGAATTTATGTGTAGTTCTCCTGAAACTATAAATCAGTTGTACCGCTAACCTGATAGACACCTCCCTTGTCTCCCACAATGACAATTCAAATTACTGTTCACTTTCTTCTCAGTGACCTACTATAAGAATACAATGATAACATAGGTATGCTACATCCACTTGTTTTCTCTCACTGGTACTGTGTTAAGGTCTTCGTGTTCCAGGACTCTACTTCAATTTTAGCAATTATGAGGTCTGAATTCTTTCATATCTTCATTTTCAACTCAGGATGCTGAGAGGTTAAGCCACTTGCTTAAGGCAAGAGCTAGTAAGCACTGTGGCCAGGAATTACCCGCAAGCAGCCTGACTGCAAAACATTTTCCATTGCACTTTGCTACACAGAGTTCAAGCTCAGTACATTAGCTTAATCCATTTGCTCTCTCCCCAAATCCACTGCTCCTTCAGCATAACAACCAACTTGAAGAATTAGCTCTTTCTTTTCAACGTAATCACTCATACTTGGCATAAAGTCATCCGCGATCCATTGTTCTTCATACTCCAAGTCTAGTGGCCAAGGACTCTTTCTCAACAGCTCTGAATTTAAGTATTGACACTACAGCTACTGACCATCACAATGTAGTCTACCTATAGAAGGGCACCTAACATAACATCTATTTGACCACTTACCAGCCCAATTATTGAAATACAGGAAGACCAAAAATTAGATGTTTTTGTTAATTTTTATAAGATAGTATAACAGGAAATATAAAAATAACAATTTAACAAATTTTTTTAATACAAGAATCACCTGGTTGAAATGGTCCCTGCCCAAGTGATGGTTAGGACAGGCAGTAAATAAACAAGCATGCTGCCTATGTGACACTTGAGGTAAACTGTTAAGTGGTCATGTATCAGTCAGAGTTT
>NW_004955433.1:17224311-17285754 GCF_000276665.1 Chinchilla lanigera | reverse complement strand
AAGCTGAAGGAGAAGACCGGAGCTCCTCTGAAGAACCAGCAGCCAGTCCTTCCTCAATTCCTTTTTTTATGCAGTCTACCCGCTCTGGGGAGGTGGGGGTGGTCCTCCACACCCACACTCTCTGCACGCCTGCCTCTTGCACAGGCTCAGTATGAATACAAAGTAAGCACCCTGGACCTTCTGAGTTGCATAGTTAACCTTCTAAACTTCTCAAATTAACACAATTAACAACATCCCAGTAGGGTAAGGGCGTGTCCTTTTCACCCGAAGAGGCAGAACTGCGGAGTCACTTAGCCAAACCTCTAGACTCTCCAAGTTGGCACAATGTATCAACCATAACAGGTTAATAATGTGTTGAATATATCAGATAATTTATTAAATACTGTTCTTAAGGTAAAAGATAAAAAATGGTTGTGTCAGTATACTTTCACAGCATTGTTAAACCAAAAACCATGAGTTGGATCAGTGTAAGTCAGCTACTGTGTATAGAGACCTTAACTGATCCCATTCAGTATTGTCCTGAGTTCAGGAAAATGAGCCAGAACTTCACAGATGAAATGAACCTTTCACTGAATGTAGTCTGGCAATGAGGAGGTGACATGGCCTTGGACAAGATATTTTCCTTTGACTAAAAACAAGTCACAAAAAGACAAGTGACCAATAACCAACACTAAAAGTACACGTGGAGAACAATGATTTTGTCTGAAAAGGAAGTCAGGAAAGAATACCATGAGGTTCATATTAGCCTGAAAAGTCACTTCATATTCTTTTCTACCCAAGAACAATTCATTTTGTCTTTAAAAATGCAGGCCAAACAGCACTGCTTTTGTGAATCCTTCCATAAGTACTCATTATCGATGTTCTATTATACTATATTTTATGTCTCTAGAATAATATTTATTACAACCCTCGCTAGTCTTCAATCTCCATGAAGACAGGCTCTTAATCTCAAGTGTCATTTTCTCCCAAGTACACTTCACAGCACCAGGTTGCAACAATTAGTAACTGCTGGGTTAACACCTCACCAAGGAAGCAGTGTGCAGGCCCTCTCCTGAGTGTGTTCCTCCTTTCTCCCCAAGGGTTACACTGGAAATTAAGTCACAGCTATATATAACTAGAGAATATCTGCTGGTGTTCTGTCTTGAGGTTTGTAACATTTATACACAGAAGGGGAAGTGAAATAAAATATAAAAGACAGTTATACAAGAAATTGCACAAAACTCAATATTAGGAATACTAAGTTCCACCCAGAAACAGGTATGTACAAGCAGGAAGTTTTGAGTATATTAACTCTCTATATGCTATGATTTTCTAGGAAGTGTATCTGATTTAATCATAGAATGTTTGAACTAAAATGAAATTTATAGAATTCTTGATCTTTATTCTATAGTAGTAGAGTGTTATTATGTTCTTGGTACTCTATAAGGAAAGCACTTTTTAGAAAACAAAATTTTATTTTTTGCAGTTGGAATAGAGACAGGCATCTAACTCAGGCAAGCAAAATTGAGTAAAAGAGATGAGTGCAAAAGGAAAGTAGAATCAAAACCTTTATAAGATAGTTCCCATATGCATAAGGAAATTTTTAAAAGAAAGACTATTCCAATATCCCTAAATCTGTTCTTAAACTCACCCTTCATCTTAAACGTCAATTCCTAGAAAAATCATTGATGTTTTATGTTTTCATTTGTTTCCACCGAGTATGTGCAAATCCATGGAAAGATGAATTAGTTTTCACTATTACACTAATTATTACACGAATTCCTGGCAACTAGTTTTTGCTGTCCATCAAAAGACATTTTAGAAAACATTTAGAGCTATGTATGTTAAAATACGAATTATAATTCTTCAATTGTGCTCTTCTTTAGGAAGTGCAGATCCATGGCTTTAGCATTCCAATATCAGAATCTGTGAAATGTTTATCTGTCTAAGCCACATGGCATTGTCTTTTAAAAAATTTTTTAAAACATCAAAGAAGATTTTTCGGCATGTGAGAATACTGGTTTCAGTAGTTTATTCTAGATTGTTAGTGAGAAAGTTAAACTTGAAAATGAAGTATGAGGCATGAATGAGGTATGAGGTGCAATAATCTTAGAAAGTGGAGAGCTGTAAAAAATAAATCACAATATGAATATAAACACTATCAGAATTATTGATTCCTCAGTTGTGCCCCTACACACAAGCAGAAATTCCAAGCAAAAGGGATAGTTGCAACTGAACAACTGAACCAGTTCAGTTACTGACACCACAAAATTTAGCATCTTATTCGGGCAAATTTAACTTACTAATCAAATAAATGCTCATCATGCAACCACATTGCAAAATGGATTTATTTTTTTAATTTTAATGAGAGTAGTAAATGAGAAACAAAGAAATAGAACAATAGTAGCATACCAGTATAAACAAATATAAACAAATCAAATCAAAGTGATACAGAATGATACAAAGTGATTCAAAGGGATACAGAGTCTAAAAATTTTTTTTAGTGGATTTTCCAAACTTTCTCTGGGATAGGGCATAAAGGGCTACCCTCACCTCTCCTCAGCCCAGATGAATAGACAGAATATTCAAGTAACAGCAACTGGAGACCAAACTCAATGTCATTCACTTTAGGCAAAGGACGGAGACATCCTAGTCCAGGAAGGCATAGAACAAGCATGAATTTGTCTATTCTTTCATTGGGTTCCCTCCCACACTGTGCTTTGCTAGAAAACACCCCAGCCTCCAACACATCTGTAGACTAAGGGTAAGTGAGTTGAGGTAAAGGGCCCCTCCATCTAGTTATCATTGAATAAATTTTTTCCTTTATTTCAAAATAAATTGCATCCTTTGATTTGGTCATTGGTGACCAAATGAACATAAAGATATGAAACTAAGTTGCCAGGAACATTCAGAGGAGAACAGAAACTAGTGTCTCTAAAAAATATTATCCTCAGTGCTCAGTATGAAAGAAAAGAACATCCAAAGAATAAAGATTATATAACCTACAGTTAAAACATATAATCCTCATTGGACTCTGGACTATGAATGAAATAATACATACAATTGGTATATTTTCTTCTTTCTTGTTTCTAGACAAAATATTTGATATTCACGATTGAAAGGAAGAGCAGTTTATTTGGCTCACGATTTCAGAGTGTTCAGTCCATAGTTGGTTGGCTCCAAGAGAGAAACGAATGGTGGAAGGGCATTGGGAAGCAAAGCAGCTTAGGTCATGGTGGCCGGGAAAGCAGAGCAGGGGGATAGTGCCAGAGATAAAGGGGGCAGGGATCACATACAGTACCAGAGGTCACACAACCCACCCACACACACCAAGCAGTGTGCTTTACTAATCCCGCTGGCAAATACCAAACCAGTCAAATTGACAGTGAAAGTTAACACTGACAATTAGTATGACTCATAATTAAATATGGAAGAAAGAGAATATAATATTACTTTATCCATGTAATTTTTCCTAATCCTGAGCACTACACTATGTCTATGTAAGAGAATGTTTTATTCTCAGAAATTACACAATGAAATACTTAAGAGGAAGAGAATATAAAACTACAGCTATTTCAAAAATAATGTGTGTAAAAAGTTAGGACATGTAATGTAGTTTTATATGTGTAACACATATTTTAAATATTCATATATTTATAGAGCCATGAGACCTAGGTATAAGTTTTCTGATTTTCCTGTAGGTTGATGCTACACAAAATTTTTTAAAGTACATTTAAAATTCTTGAAAATATGTAGAAATCTATTCATTTATTATGTATATATAATGGTTGGCCATAGTTCCATGCTATGTACAAGCTCATATAGGTTATAGGACTTTTTTTCTTAGATAAATACATCATTAGTTTCAAAATTAATGATAATGAAAGTATGATGGGTACAACGTTTTCTTTCCATGCTTTGTTATTCAAAAGAAAACTAGGTAATTAACTTTAAATACTTAAAATATGTTTTAATGGCAATCCATATGCCAGATAGTATAAAACTTTAATTTAATAATAACAGCTACACTGGTGTTTTGCAGTTTATATCTTGTCCTTGCTTATTCTGGCACTAAAGATGTACATTTAATTCAATTCATTATTATGTTATACATGATAAATTGATTACATTTCCAAATGTAATACAATATAAAATTTTCACATCTTTTACTATATAACAGGGAGTATAGGTCAGATTTAACATAATTAATTTAAACTAAACAAAAATAAAAGTATACTTGCAAGGTTACAATTGCTGAACATACTTACATAAAGGTGTCATTGGAGTTTTTATTTAGTTCAGCTCATAGAAGCTTGAAAGAGATTTCTTCTATTTAGTTTTATTCCTTTAAGTCTCATATAATTGTGTCAGAGCCTGTCCTAGATCTTATACTTATCAAGTTTCCATTTTATATTTCCCTGATAATTCATCTTGTCTTTCAAGGATAGACTCTACATTTTTTTCCAAGATTTTTCACCAGATTTCATGAGCTAGTGTTAGTCATTCTTATCCCCCAGTATCTATAAAATTCCCATACAAACTCTAGCAGCATCTAATGAGATACATCCACATATAAAATTTTAGTGAAGGTACTTGTTCACATGGACTTCATTTATTGAGTTTTAAGTTGGAGGACAGACAAAGGGCACAGGTTTCATTGTTCATCTACCATGGTCTCTAGGATGCATGCCAAATGAGCTAATGGAAGCTTGAAAAGCACACTGGCCAGCCTATTGTAAATGAGCTGGCCAAAAGACATCAGCAGTGCCTGACTCAGCCTGTCATTGAAGTACATGATTAAGAGCATGGGGTTAAACAAAAGTACCTGAGAATGAATCCTAGTTCTGCTCCTAATAGTAAAGGGACCTAGAACAAGTTATTTAATCTTGATGTGTGTTCATTTATAAAATTAGAATAATGAACTATACATTTGTATAGTCACATAGGAATTAAATATATTAGTGGATAGCAGAGGAATTGGAAAATACTTGACTTTTAAAAAGTACTACATGAATGTTTGTTATTACTATACCAGGCAGCAACAAAGTGGGAGGATGGTGTCCTGCAGAGAGTGGCCCAGCTATTTTAAACCATGATGTAAGAGGAGCTCCTAAAGATAGTGTTTCACTACTGACTATGGGACTAATGATCTTGCACAAGTCAGTTGACTACTCTGGGCCACATTTCCTGCATTTGTAAACTAGATTTCATAATGGGATAAAAGAGAGAGGGTGTAGAACATATGGAAAATGAGGAGGAGGAAAAGAAGAATGGGGTGGTGAGTGGTGAAGACAGAATCTCTCCACAATCTTGACTGAGAAAGGAAAGGACAGAAAAGGCAGTGGAGTGGGATGAACGAATGAGGAGACAGAGACTGAGAAGGATATGAGATAACAGCAAAAGATGCCTCAAAGTAGTTGAATGTTAAGTGCTCATTTTGAATTGAATATTTTGAGAATGATCTCATCTTCATCTGACTATAGTGTTCCTGATCTTCAGTAAATCTTTGAGTTGAATAAATTCAAAGGATTGAGGGATGTAAAAATTCTCAATTTTTATTTGTAAGTTTGGATAAAATGATTGAATACAGAAGCACAAGCCCAAAAGCATTCAGAATCCATGTGACCCACAACATCGAAGAAATATTGGTAGTTGATTTAAATTTCTACAAAGCAAATGATAGTAGCTAACGGAAGCATATGTAAATCTCAAGGGATCAGCATACAGTACCTGTCATCTAGATCATATTGCATTCAAAAAGAAAAAAATGTACAAAGGTTACAAAGAGGCAAACTTCAGCGTATTAAAACAGACTATTTTGACAATTAATCCTGTTCAAAATTATTGGGAGATTGAGAACCATCTGTTTCACTACTTGTCTAAACAGAAATGAACCAAAAATGAGCCCTCACTGGTGTTATTACAGAGGAGATTTTAAGAGAGAGGAAGATATAGTGGCTGCTGCTTGGTTCTCTAAGAAAATAAAATGTATAAAATAAGTAATACCATAAAAAGTTTTAGAAAGTCAGTAAGACATTAACATTTGATAATAACTGGTTCTAACTTAAATACAACTTCAAGAGAACAGATCCAATCTAAATTATATGGAAGGCAAGAATCTTAATTTCAGAAAATTTTGAAAGTAACAGACACTTGGAATTAGTTGTGTGAGAGTAAGGACTGTAACATTAGAAGCAGGGAGATGCTTGTAGCTTAACAGTGCCCTCGGGGCAGATTTTATGGTATTAATATGAGCTGGAAGCTAATAAAGCAGAAATGTGCAAGAGAGAGGAAAGAATTAAAAGTAGAAGCTGTCATATGACTACTCTGTAACATATGGGCTGTGTGACAATATTTACAAATGGGAGAAGGTAGGCAAAATTTCATGTATTTACCATGAGTGACCAATTATTTATTGGATGCCAACTAGCCTGTGGGTCTTATAGTTGAAATGAGAAATAAATATGGGTAGATACTCAGGTAGCAATTAAATAACCAGTCAAGCTGCCGCTTGGTAATAACAAATACATTTGGTCATTTTAGAAAAAAAGCACTTATTACTTTATTTATTTCCACATTGCATAGGACTTTGAATTTAAATGGCTTCTCTACAAACAGCCTCTTTTACCTTCCCAGATTTTCATATTCTCTTTCTTCTTCAGAGCACATAGTTTATTTAAATATTCCATTCTGTCTCCTACTTCATACATTGGAGAATATGCCCCAATCCTTCAAGCTTCAAATTAAAAATCACTTTATTAAGGAGGACATTTATGACCCTGAGAGACTTTTTTATTCTCCTTTTCCTGAAGTACCAACTATGCCTAACACTCACTGCACACTTCATTATAGTTTGTTGTTAAAGCTTCTCTGTTGGTCTAGAATATCAGTGAAATCATAACAAGTACAACCACTTGTTTATTCACTGTGTATTATCACTGGATATCATATATAGAAATTCATTATTTATATAGGAGTGGTAGTAAATTATTAAGTAAATGACTGGAACAATGAACGGATTAAATAATGAATCAATAAATTTATGAGTTACTTTATTAATACATTTAATAAATTTATGCAATACATTTATACTTAATACATTTAAATTTGATAAATATATTTTCAATAAATTTATAAATTTAATAAATTCAAAATAAATGAGTTAATAAATTAATTTGGAAAATACATCTAAAATCTAGTATTTTAGATGATGTAGAGCTAGGAAACAAATAAAATGTTGTTTCTTTTGCTAAAAATTTAACATCAAGAGATACACATGTATATGACCAAAGTAGAGGAATTAAAATCATCTATCTTAGTTAATTTTCCTGCTGGTGAGACAAAATACCCGATGACTGAAAGTTAAAGGATGAAATGTTTATTTAACTTAGTTTATAGAGGTTTCAGTTCATTGTTGGCTGGCTCTAAGCAGGTTGGCACCGTAGATGGGAATCACAGATCAGAAAAAGTTCATGGCAGGCAGAAGTCAGCAAAACAGTGAAGCAGCAAGAAAGCAGCAGCATTCTGTCTCTCCCTGTTATCCTTTCCAGGCTATCCACCCCTTTGGGTGATGCCATCCCTTCACAGGGTGGTCTTTCTATTATCTGTACTCAGAACTATGCTAAATCAATCAGTGAAATAATTTAGTAATCACATAGGCTTTATGTCAGCATCACAACTCTAGATCCAGCCACTTCTGAAAAGCCCCACCTATGTCCACATGAGGATTTGGGGCCATCATCATATTTAAAAAAAATATAAAGTACTGCTGAGGGTGTGGTGGGGGAAGAAGTAATTCTAATTGGAAACATCAGACTAGGCTTCACAGCCTGCACTATGACTTCATTCATCAGACTAGGCTTCACAGCCTGCACTATGACTTCATTCTTGAGGAAAGCACAGGAGATTAATAGTTGTAGAGGCAGTGAAAACACTGTTGCAAGCTAAAAAAGCAGCACCAACAAAGGCTTAAAAGGTTAATCAGGGATGGCATTATCAAGACAGGATAGTCTAGGTGTTGTCTGAGCTAATTCCTGTAAAGTGGTCTGATCGGCAAACAAAGGCATGGAGCAGAAGAATGTGTGATGTTAGGAACTGGGTAAAGAATGTGGAATTTAGTCTGTTGGAAATGGGGAGCTATAGAACATTGCTGAGAAAAGTAGTAACCCATTTTATTTTAAAATAATAATATGGTAATATGGACAGCTCCCTATATAGATTGTAATTACCCAAAAGAAATAAGAAGTTAAATATAATAAACCATAATAAATGTGATGCAAAATAAAGTCAATATAAAATGTATGCAGTTACTATACTTGAATAACTATCCTCAGTATATTTCCTGATAAACCTATTTAGAAAATATCAAATGGCATTTACTAAAAGTTATATCCTACAACCAAATTTGAAAGGGTACATGAGAACTGAGTTTCCATAAGAGACTAAGACAACTGAGATCACTGTAAATATGAATTAAATCAAATCTTTAATATATACTTGCATCTATGGTTTATAATATGGGAAGTTTCTAGTGTATCAAAATTTGCCTTTAATACCACCATGCCTTGTTTTGCTATCAGTGGCCCTCAAGCCAACATGAATTGTTACATTCATGGCTTGAACCTTTTCCTGCCATATGTGTTAATCTGAAGTTTATTTGGCTTTTAACCATGGATATTCGCCAGATTATTAATGGGGTGGGGGCAAACAAAAGGGATATGACTGAAATGGTTATTTTTACTTTGAGGTTCTCAGATGTGCTCATTGAAGCCTGATTGCGTTGCAGTCTGTGTTAACCTTGGTGAATGCATATCTTTTTCCTGATTTAACTGAAATCGCCTGGAGTGTCAATCTGTGTCTAGTGCTGTGACAGCTTATAAAACAACAACAAACCAAACCACAACCAAAGTCAGTTAGAGAGGAGGAGGGAAAGTGAGAAGTGAGAGATTTCTATTCTTGGCATCTTGTATGTTTTGTTAACACAAATATTTTTCAGAAGCTATCCATATCCTCTTTCCCCTAAGCACCTTTATTTTTATTTACAGAACAAGGGAATGATGTGATTTTCAGTAACAAGTTTTCTAAGTGTTACCAACTGTGAAATGGAAGAATAACTTAATTGGCAAATAAAAAGTTAAAACAAAACAAACAACTGCCTTTAGGTTCTAATGCTTAAAAACCTGATGAACTGAATAATTATCTGAGGTTTTCCAGTTGCTGTTATGCATTCCTGTTAAAGCTGGCCTCCTAGACAAAAAATGTACACTCGTTCTCTGTGGAAATTTGCCAGTGAGGATGGCACGTGATAGAGAAGCCAAGGGACATTTTCAAGTGCAAAAAATTCTTATGCAAGGCTGATGAAACAGCCAGTCAAGTTGAGGAATTAAACAGAAATATTGTGGAGGTAAATCAAGGTTGAATTATCACTCTAGAGCATCTTAGAGGCAATTACAAAGAATGACAGACAAAAGAATAACTGATAAGCATCTAAGCTAAATAGCAGATGATTTAGTATAAACCAGATTGTCTCAATGGGCTGTTCTCAAGGAGTAGTCAGGAAGGACTTGAGGCTTCAGCAGGGAAGAATTTCTCATAAACTGGGTTTTTTCTAAGTACTTTGGGGCTCATTCTACATTGTCACATTCTACATAAGGGAGTCACTATGATAATAATAAACTTTTTGCTATTTCAAAGGATAATTCGGCAGTTTGAGCTTCCCCATCATGTCTGTCATCCTCTTCTTGTTTTGGTGATGAGCCTGGCTGCTTGTAAACTCTTTTTCTGCCTCATCTCTGCCTCTGACCTCTCCTTTCTAGCATCCTAAAAGCAATATAATCAAATGCCAATTAAAGGATACCTTTGAAATACATTTGTAATTCCTAAAAATAAGCATATCAAAAGCAACACTTCCTTCCAAAGCCAACTCCTTCCCTGATCCCCAAGGGCTTTTGATAGTATCTTTTCCTTTTAGACTAATATTCTCATTACTGTTATTATTATTTTCATTATCATTATTATGTCTTTTTCTCATTATTATTTTTGACCCTCTTCATCTGTCTTTCTCACCATACACATGATCTTCTTCTATCATTTTGGTTCAATTTCAGTATTAGCACAAACAGAACAAAGTTAAAATATTATATGTTAGGAAAACTAAAATTTTTCAATTATTTTGTTTTAGATGCAAATTTTTTATAGCTAGGGAAGTTTTTGTTCAGCATTTGATTGTTTTTCTTTTTTTTTTGTTTTGTTTTTTTCCCAGTACCGCAGCATTTGATTTTAGTAATATTCGTGCTGACATAGATTTCATTCCAAACAATATTTTATTGTGCTTCTTCTGCTTGTGTTATGTGCATTTCTCTGTGAACACCACATTATTTTTTGTTTTTTTGTTTTTTGGGGGGGTTTTTCTCTGGTACCAGGAACCGAACTCACGACCTTGCGCTTGCCAGGCAGGCGCTTTTGCCGCTGAGCTAAATCCCCAGCCCCGAACACCACATTATTACCTCTATTGAAGTTTTGTTTATTTTTTTTGTTTGTTATGTTTTTCTTCCGGTACCAGGAATCGAACTCACGACCTTGCACTTGCCAGGCAGGCGCTGTGCCCCTGAGCTAAATCCGCAGCCCCTGAAGTTTTGAATTCTTGTTCTCACCTATGATAATAATAACTACCTCATGAGCAATTGTGAAGGGAAATTAATTCCTAGAGGTGAAGCTGGTAAGAGTTTTTGGGATATATTAGGTACTAAGTGAGTGCTGTGGGTGGTGAATGTCAGTGCTATTGCTGTTATCATCAGTATGTTTTAAGAAAACCATATCTATTATAAAGGAGGTGAACCGGCGTGATGATATGAGATTTAGGGATATTGATATCAGTAAGCAAATCCCCTGAAAAGCTATTGGACCTATCATGTGGATTATTTTATTGTTATTTAAAAAATAAACTAAAGAACTCATAAGACATAGACTTATGTGACCACTTAGCACAAGCAAAATCTACTTTTGCATCATTAATACTTACGGATGGGGCTCATTTCATCATGGTCTAATTATTGATACAATAAGATCTGGGTCATTTAGAAAATAAATGACATTTATCTTTGTTTTAGAAGACAATGAAGCATGAGTGTCATTTAGAAAGGTTTATATTTAAAATTGTTGCTATCTTAAGGTTAAAATGATGCAGTTAATTGAAACAATTAAGAAAACTGAAGGATAAAGAATCCCTAGGTATACATTAATGCCCTCAGAGAACGGCACTTCTAAGAAGAGAAAAAAATCCTTTTACCACAAGTTGGCAGCCTGTATTTCTTTCTGATTTGCATGACTGCTTGTTATGCATGTACCAGGTCACAGGTGGAAGACGTTGAGGACCATTATACAACGTAAATGTTTATAATATATCATAATTACCAGCACACCTGTGGTAAATAACTGTGAGATTCCACAGCAAAGATGCGGAAAATGCTCAGCAGAAAAAGCAAGAGATAAAATTCTCATTTTGTAACCTTCCATTGGATGACATCCAAATTACATGTTGTAGAAATTGGTACTGCCACTTGCAAGGCTGTGAAGGAGAAGTTTGTCTGCAATGTGTTCCGTGCTAACTAGTCCACCTACCACCTCTCCAGCTCCCAGAATTGGACTGTCATGAGGCTCGGGGATTTTATCTTTTTTCATTATGTTTTCTTTAAAAAAAAATCCCTGTGCCTCATACACTCACTTGACAAATCAAGAAACTGCAGTGAATAAATCAAAAATTACTATGTTTTACGTAAAATCAAACTCATTAATTTTGGTAATGGCTCTCAAAATTAAAGTCACTTTTATTGCCACTGAGTCCTAAATTAGTTCGTTTCGTTCCTCAGCCTTTTGTTTTCCATCCCTGTTACAGCGGTACCTTGGTTCATGAACTTACCTTGTTTTACGATTTGGGGGAAGATGGCTATGCTTGTGTTTGTGTTTGTGTTTGTGTGGGGAAGATGGTCACATCTGTGTTTGTCACCCGATGTGGAGTTTGTGAACAGAAGAAAAATTTTTCAAAGATTTTGTTTGAGCATCGACTTGTTTGTGAACAGAAGAATTCATGAACTGAGGGATTTCTATACTTTCACGGTATACCAGAAAGAAACACGGTGTAAGATAGAATGCTCTAATGGATCTGTGGTGAGTCTCAGTCATGTACTTAAGAAGATTCTCTGGAGATAAACCTTACTTGAAGTTCATTTGCCTTAAAACATCCTTGGATTATGTAAAGTGAACAATAACAAACCTAAGTGTTTGAACATCTTTACTACGTTCTTCCTTTCATCTCATCCAGCTTCATAACCGTAATATTTTTGAAACGTTCCAGCTTTATACTAGTGGAAGAAAGTGAGAAAGATATTCTGAGGTGTTAGGGTAGTGCAAGGATATTTTTGAAGTACTGTGTTTATTACTGTCTGTATTATCTCCCTGGGGACCATGGGATATCGGAAAAAATGAAATATGAATGATGTACTTCTGAATAAATGTTTTTGTTTTTTTTTTACTTTCCCTGATCTTTCAGTGGGCATTGAAAAGACTCACTATCCCTGCACTGATAAAAAGAAAGTTGATGGGCCACCAATTTGTGGTGCATCACGTAAGAGAGTAGGTTTCTAGGATAACCATTGTGGGTAAAACTATTATTTTCATTTTTATTGTTTCATTTTTCATTTGTTCTGATTTATTTATCCCTGTATCAGTCAGGGTTTACTAGAGGAACAGATATAATACAAGATAAAAGAATGTACAAGGAATTACAAGTTTGGCTTACAATGGTCAGCTACAGAGTCGGATGAGGAAGCGTGCAGAGGGTGTCTGCACTCTGGGGATTGAAGAGCCCAGCCCTGGGCCTGGAGCTCACTGCAGTGTCTGTGCAAATCCGTATCAAAAGGCTGATGGGTCTGTGACAAAATGCTGAAGAATCTACAATGAAGGCCAGAGAGGCAACACCAGAAGGCTGAAGAGTCCAGACGGAAGCCCAGCAGTCTGCACCAGAAGCCAGGAGATGACCAAGCTGAAGGAGAAGACCGGAGCTCCTCTGAAGAACCAGCAGCCAGTCCTTCCTCAATTCCTTTTTTTATGCAGTCTACCCGCTCTGGGGAGGTGGGGGTGGTTCTCCACACCCACACCCTCTGCATGCCTGCCTCTTGCACAGGCTCAGGAAGAATACAAAGCACCCTGGACCCCTTCTGAGTTGCATAGTTAACTTTCTAAACTTCTCAAATTAACACAATTAACAACATCCCAGAAGGGTAAAGGCGTGTCCTTTTCACCCCAAGAGGCAGAATTGCTGAGTCACTTAGCCAAACCTCTAGACTCTCCAAGCTGGCACAATGTATCAACCATAACAATCCCCTGTGTTTATACATTGCTTTTCTCCAATAGATGTGGCAGAAGACAAATATATAAATAATTTCAATTTGTGTACAAAAAAAAAAAAAAAAGGAAAAATTACCTGAGGTCTTGCCTTGACCTATTCCATCTCTTCCTATCAGATATGTAGATTAAAAAAAAACTCCTGAAATCATCATGCTTCCCATTCTCTAGGAAAATAAAATTAATAAACTCATAAAGAAACTATGTTTTGGTTGTAAAAAGTGTAAGAAATAAATATTATGTATATCGAAGCCAGGTGGGCTCACATTTAGTTGTTTTTTCTCCCAACTTTTAAGTTAACATCTGAACTGAACTTCCAGATGGGTCAGAGGTGCTCACAATGGAATTGGTAAATGCTACACAGCTCAATGCAGCTGGATGTTGATATAGTTTTAAGACCGAGAGAAAAATCTTTACTCCGTGAACTTGGAAAGGAAGAAACACAGCCTGAGGCTATATCAACAGGGAATTAATGAGCCACAGGACATAAAGTCTAATAGAGAGCAAAGCATATTAACGAGCTCAAAGCTCATGTTCACCCTCAACCAATTTAGTCTGAGGAGACATACCTTGTGTCCCTTTCTGTAATTTCTCTTTAATGTGTCATTCATGCTGCTACCAGAGAGCCTAACATTCTGTGTTTCAACTCCCCATCACTTGCAAAGTCTAGAATGCTGTGTCCAGGCCATGCAAAATTAGATCCAGTTTCCTTACTATTCATGGAATACCTTTCATAATGCTCTCCAGTTGTACATTTTGCCACTATGCTTTCTAAGTAAATCATTCAATTACAATTTCCTTTTTTTGGTAAAGAACTGTTCTCTATAACAAAATGTTTTCTCTGTCACGCATTGCATGCTCATGCTTCAAGAGAGAATAAACATAAAATTCATTCTGAAGACAACCTACCTACACGTTTTGTCTTCGTCTTCATAGATTAAAATTGTAGGTATATCTGCAGGAAATAATAATTAAATATCAAGTGTTTATCACTTTGGTAGAAAATGAAACTGAAAAATTAAATGGGTATAATACTCAATTACTATTTCATTCAAAGAATTGTTTGGAGAATTTAAGAAGATAAATCTAAGTATTTTATAAATATTAATTACTTGCATTCTATACTAGTAAATGACAATTTGTGAATTCTAAATCTGCACTCTCTGGTTCCCAGAGTTATCTTTCACAGGTGAGCATACCTGAGCTGAGTTAGGATGCTCCTCTTGTACTGAAAAATCTGTTTTCAGGTTGATTTATTTCTCTCCCAGTTCTCAGACACGCACTCATAACGAATGAATATAGCTGAGCTCTCTGACACTGTGTTTCAGAGACAATTACATGACCTACCCAAGTCTGAAGATGTGGATGGTCACTGAACAAGAGAGAATTAAATAGTGCAAAATCTTGCAGAGCTTTATGAAACCACAGGAACGGCTAGCACAAGATGAAAATTATCATACTTGTTTGGAGTTTTGGCTTTACCATATGGGTTCAGACAAAACTGAAATGCAAAACAGAATTATAAATCACTCAAAGCTGTGAATGAAAATTGTTAAGTTTTATATTCTCAACTATGAGGTAGTAAGACCAAGGGAAGGAAACAGAGGTGCCCACAGAAAGAAAAGATCTTATTCTTTTTAATGAATACTATGCATACTGCATGGTAAAACTACAATACAGGAAACAAAGGCACATAAGAAATCTGATTTATTTAAGGCACAACTGCAATTATCAAGTGCTGTGGTGGATAATCTTTGTTTTCATGATAAGAACCTGAACATGTCCTCTCTTCCTTCTTCTGTCTGATAACTATAACAGTCTGGGCAAGTTAAATTTTACCTTGACAAACACTAGTATGTCTTCTTTGTATTAAGTATATCAATATATTTAGGAGTTCCAATGTTTCATATCATAATGGTACATGAGATTTGAGGTTGTTATAATGAGCCTAGTCATGTGTATGTACATTTTCATATATATTTCTCTTTGTAAGATAAAAACATGAAGTAATATATGGTTTTATACATTGACACACAATTTTTTCAGTACAGGTAACCCTTTTAAAAAATTTTTATTAAATATGTATTGTTTCATCATTCTTAAGTATATGTACATACAGATAACATACATATATACTATAATTTACAGTGTGTAGATATTATACAATATATTTCATAGACTTCAAAATTGCTATTATGATTAAAATGATAAAAATAACATTTTTGAAATAAAAAACAAATAAATGGGTGTATTTGCATATTTTCTCATCATATGATTTTTTTTTTGTACCTGGAATTGAACTCATGACCTCATGCTTGCCAGGCAGACACTGTGCCACCGAGCTATATCCCCAGCCCTCATCATATACTATTTAAAAAGATTGCTACTTTATAAATCCTTCAAACATTCTCATGCACTATAATGTGGTCATCTCTATTGTTATGTGGCACAAAAATATGACACATACTTCAAAAATAATTAACTAATCTTGATTTCTGAAGTTTTACTAAAATCCATACTCTCTTCAAAACTTGCAAGCGTTTTGTTTCTGGGTCTTAACTCTTTTCTTCTAAAGCAACTGTAATTTATGTACAGGTGTACCAAATAATGTAGAGGTCTTTTTTAGAGCTATTTACTTGGCTTCACTCAATGGTAATGCCATGCAAATCCATAAAATAAAATCACAACAGGATATTGACATTGATATAATTAAGACACCATCAGGACACAAGGACCCTTTACATTGCTGTTTTGTAACCACTATCTCTTCCATCCCACTGTGATCCTTTCCTAATCCTTGGCAATCCCTTATTCCTCATTTCTATGATTTTTCTCATTTCAAGAAACTTGCAATAAACACATTTTTAGGATTGACTTTTTTATCACTGAGAATAATTCTTAAGAACTAGAATTCAGTGATACAGGATCTGCCTACTATGCAAGAGGCACTGGCTTAATCCCTAGCACCTCAAAAAATAAATTCTCAGGAAGACTCATCCAACTTGTTGCATGAGTCTATAGCATATTTCACTTTATTACTAAGTAATATTTTATGGCAGGGATGTAGTGAAATGTATTTATATACTGAAGGATATTTGGTTTATCTCCACTTTTGGATTACTATAAATAAAGTTACTATACACTCATGCACATTCATATAAATGAATCTTCATTTTGTGATAATTGTGATGTTATCAGTGGTTTGTTTTGAAGCCATTATTATAAGGAGATAGTGGTATCTAACATTTTAATGTATTAACATGTGCTTCCATATGGTTAATTATGCTTAAATATTTTCAACATGCTTATTTACCATTTGTTTATCATTACAGGCGAACTGTCCCTTCATGACATTAGCTCGTTCTCTACTTGGACTTTTTGTGTATTACTGAGTTTTCAGCAACTTTTCTATTCTCTGCTCTCAGTTCTACAGTTTGTCAGATATGTGGTTTACAGATATTTTCTCCTGTTCTGTAATTTTCTATGCATCTTTTTAACAAGGTCTTCTGTAGAGCAAAAGTCTTAAGTTTTGTAGCATCCAACTTACCAATTTCCTCTTTTACTAATCTTGCTCTTTGGGTCCTGTGTAGTAATCAGCCTCACTTTTTTTTTGATTTTTTTATTTTGAAGATGATAAAAAAATAATAAAAATGATACAGAGTTTCAAAACTAGATAATAGGAAATAAACAAAAGTTATTATACTGCATATTGTTATCTTCAAAGTAGTTGCTCAGATTACCAATTATAGGTATGTAAAGATTTTCTCTTATTTTCCTTTTAAAATGGTCTATGATTTTATATTTTACTTTTCAGCTTGTGATTAATTATGAGTTATGGAAAAGTAACTAATACAATGGTTTTACGGTACTATGAACCTACCTTTCAATCAGATTTTTTTAAATCCTAGCAGAATTTTTTTTATCGCAGTTCATAAAGACGCTGAAAAGGATTCAGAATTACTTCAGAAAGTGGAAAGAACAAGGGGAAAATCTGTTAGAGTTGAGATTATTTGGATATGGATTAATGGCAATATATATCTTGCTATAATAATTTTTAAACTTTAAATATTCACTATACATTTTGTTCACACCTTGTAATTGTGCCTTGAATCTTTATCTTGTACTCTGTCAACATAATGAATTCATTAATTTTAGTAGGTTTCTATTAGATTCCTTTAGTGTTCTACGTAAAAAACATCATCTGAAAATAAGACACCTTCCTTTCTGTGGTTTTTGATTTTTTTTTTTTTTTTGTACTGGGAATTAATCACAGGACCTAGTGCTTGCCAAGCAGGTGTTGTGCCACTGAGCTGTCTCCCTGGCCCCCTGGCCCCTGACCTCTTTTTCTCTTATTTCTTTTTCTTGCCTAATTGCACTGGCTAGATTTTTCAGCTCTCTGCTGAATAAAAATGGTGTCATCAAATATCACTATCTTCATTCTAGTATTAAGAAGCAAAATTCTTTTTAAAAATTTTTGTCATTATCAGATAGGTATTCTGTGGATCAATAGAAAATCACCTATATCCTTAGTTTTTGGTTGTTTTTTGTTTATTATTATATATGCGAAGTATATAATGATTAAATTCATCTTGGGGAAAACATCTTAATGTTTTTAACTTCCCTTCAACCTTCTGTCCTCTCCCCACCTCCCTTCATCTCTTGGTCCCCTTCCCATTTGCAAAATATTTGTTTGTAAATTATAAATATGTGATATATTTTTCAAATGTTTTAACATTAACGTTGTTGCCTGATTTGTTGATGTGATACTCTCTCTCAAGCTTATAATGTGGTAGACTATCACGTTTGATTATCAAGTTTTGGATGAACTTTCTATCACTAATCAAGGTATATATGTCTTTTTTAAAATATTGTTAAATCCTGCTTTTTAAAATACCATTACAATATTTTTGCACCTGTAGTCGGGAAGGATATTAGTTTATAGTTGCAATACTTAATTTTTTGTTAACGTGACTGAGCTAAGAATTAGAGAGCCAAACATTTCTGGGTGTGTCTGTGAAGATTTTTCCAGAAGAGATTAGTATTTGAATTGTTGAAGCAATGAACAGAGAATTCAATTCCTGTGTTTGAGGTAGGACACCCTATTTCCCCTCTCAGATTAATAGTCCTGGTTTGAATTCAGATTGAATAACACGATTAGCTTTTCTAGTCCTCAAGTTTTTCTAGTCCTCAAGATTATTTACAATGAATAAATAAATAATTGTAAATAATCAGAGTCAATTTCCATTCACACACACACACACACACACACACACACACACACACACACACACGTTCTGTTTTTCTGGAATACTCTGACTAATGCCACTTTTCTTTTTTTAAAAAAATTTCTGATTTATTTTTCTACTTTCCTTCTCCTTCTCCACCTTTATTTTCATATTTTTCTAGTTTACTTAAAGCAGAAATTCAGACTGATATTAAATTCATAAATGAATTGGAAAATGTTTCCATGTCTCCTATTTTCTACACAGATTTGTGAAACAGTCTGTTTGCTCTTTTTTTCTCTATGATCTTAAAGTGGAAGGTTTGAGTATGTAAGACTTTTTGTCTATATTTGCATGTATTTGGTGCAGTAAATTTTCCTAATAGCATAGTTTAAGCTGTCTCCCATAAATTTTGATGTTTTTGTATCATTTTTATTTAATTTCATAGTCTTTATTTCTACTTGTACTTCCTCTTTGAATCATAGATTGCTCAGCAATGTGTTGCTCAATATCAGAGTGTTTGAAGATTTTTATACTCTCTCTTCATAATTTTCAAATTGACTTTCTGTCATCAGAGAACATATCCTATGTGATTTTCATTCTTTTTTATTATCATGAAGTTTAGTCTGTTTCCCAGCATATTTGCTATACCTAAGATATACCATGGGAATGTGAAAATAATGTGTATTCTTTCATTTGGTGCAGAAAGGACTGATTAGATACTTTAGGCAGTACTATTGTTAGTTTTATATCTTTGGTGATTATCTGTTTCCTTGCACCCTCAATTATTTACAGAGAATTGTTGAAGTTTAGAGCGACAGCGGTATGCTTTTCTACTTCTTTCAGTGTGATTGGTCTTATTTCACATGTTTCACGGCTCTGACTTTGGTACATGTGCTTATAGGAATGTTATGTCTGCTGGGTGGATAGACCCATTTACTTATATAACTTCCCTATCTTTCTCTAGTAATTTAATTGCTGTGAAGTCTTCAATATCAGATATTGAGATAAACATGCCTGCTATTTTCGATTGCTATATATCAATTTCCATTTTCTACTCACTTAACTACATCATTATAATGAAGTCATACACATAGCTGGATTATATATTTTTTTAATCCATTGAGCCAATCTCTGTTATTTAATTGATATACTTTGACCACTTACATTAAGGTAATAATACATAGGTCACACTGTAGGTCTGCCATTTTATGTTTTGCTGTGTCTATTCTCATTGTGTTTAATTTTTTCTTTTATTCTTTTCTCTGCCTCCTTCTGGGTACTTCAATAACTTTTAGACCTATAATTTGTTATATTTATAGTGATTTTAGTATAAATTTGTCAGTTATTCTTTGTCTCATATTACAAATTCCTGACTAATTGTAGTCTATCGACATCAGCATTATACCAACTCAAATAAAGTGCAAAAGATTTTCTTGCCTTCCCATTCCTAAAATATTGTCTGTGTAAACATTCACAACTAGAGATAGTTTTACAATTTTGTTTTCAAATGTCAAATACAAGTTAGAAAACTCTCAAAGGGAAAGAAACTACCTTATATTTACCCATCTTTTTGCACTTTCCACTAATTTTCTTTATTTATTATGTTTAAGACATTTAAAAATATCATTTCATTTCTTTTCTTTAGCCATCAGCATAAGTGTACTGGTGATAGATTCTCTCAGTTTTCCTTCGTTTATGACTGTCTTCATTTCCCCTTTCATTCTTGAAGGATATTTTGCCAGTTAATATGTGTCCAGGATGGTAGTTCATTCAGTATTTTACAAATATTGTAATTCATTTTGGACAGTTTCTCACAAGAAAATTACTGAATCTTGTAATATTATAATGTAATTACTGCAATTTTAATACTTTTAAACTATCAAGTGTTATTTCTCTCTACATTTAAGACCTTTGACTTTATAGAGGTTTGATTATAATGTATTTTACAGTAGACTTCTTTGGACTTATCCTCTGAATGATGATTCTTGAATTATAGGTTTTTTTTTGCTAAATTTTTTTTGCTAAATTTGTGACGTTTTCAGTCATTATTTCTTCAAATATTTTTTTTTTTCAGTTCTTCCCTTATGCTTTCCTTACTCTGGATATGCGATCACATGAATTTAAATCACACTATACTACCACATATGCATGAGTCTTTGTGAAGTCTATTTTCTCTATTGTTCTGTTGGGCAATTTCTATTATTATAAGGTTAAGCATTTTTTCTCTCAGTCTCTTCTGTTTTGCTATTGAGTCTATATATTGAGTATTCTACTTAAGCTGTTAGATTTCTTTTAAGTTATAAATTTTATTTGGTCCTTTTTCATACGTTCCATTTCTTTATTGAGAATCTCTATTTTTTTGTGTGTCTTTCAATTTTTATTTCTTTCAAGCATGTTATTGTTTCTTCTTACGTATTTTTGTTATGGCTTCTTCAAAGGATTTGTCTCCTAATTACAACATCACTATCACTTCAGTGTTGTAATCTATTGTTTTCATTTGATTTGAGATCTTTCAGGTTCTTTGAAATACAGCTTGCTTTTATTTACTGAAACCTGGATATTGTATTATGTTATGAGACTCTGGATCTTACTTATATTTCTGTTTCAGCTTACCTCTTCTGATACCTCTGTGGCATAGGAAAAAGTTGGCCATGGTTCATTTCTGTCACATGTATCCATGGCGCTTTCACTGACGCCTGAAGAAAGATTTCCTACTGCCGACTGATACTGAGAGTTCTAGATCCTCACTGGGCCTCCATTGACACCTTACTTTGGGGGTGGGTAGGTGTGCTTTGCATCTTCTTCATTTACATGAAGATTGAGGAAGAGGCGTTTTTGTGACATTCCTAAGTATCCCCTAGGCTTCCTGTGACACCATCACAACACAGGAAGAGAGAGACTGCACCGTGTTTCAGTCAAGTGAGGAGAACATTTCCAGTTCCCCATTATGTTTTTCACTGCAATGGAATGGAAGGTCTTATTAGTACCAATAGGGGTGGATAATGCTACTCCTGATATGGCCTTCTCTGACATCACCCCATCAATGAGGTGAAGCTACCCAGGTTTGGGCAGGTAAGGTTGGATCGTAGGCTGTCCATTTGGCCTTCACTAGGGGGAGGAGAAGTAGGACCAAAGACTTTGTTGGAGTATTTGTCTGACATATGAAAATTATTGCCTAGAAGTTTTTTCTCTTAATAATGTGGCTTTTCCTTTATCTTTAAGCTGGAGAAAGCAAGCTTTGCAATTGTTTTCTAATTGTGCCTGTTGGTGCCTCTGAGTTGCTTACCCCTCACCTCCAAGTCTGGAGTTCATGAAGCAAAAATACAATATGGGGAACTCACCAACATGGCATTCCTTGGGTCCTGAAGTTTTTCTTCAATATGCTTTTTTATTTCCAACTTTTATAATCTTATGTTCTTTATGTGTAATATCCAGATTTTTTTGTTGTACTTAGCAAGAGAAAAGGGAAAATATTTATTCTATTTTCTTGGAAGTGGGATTCTTCTCTTTAACTTAAAATTTAGTTGTGTTTAAATTAAATTTTCTCCTCTTAGTTGTGTTTCCAATTTCTCTAACTATGCTAATCTATGGAAGAACTCAGAAGTTTAGACTTTGTTTTAACCTTTGAATCACACAGCCCTTCATTTGGATTATGCTTTCTCAGCTTTTTCAACTTTAAAATGAAGATAAAATTATATACCTAGCAGGATACTAGTGGAAATAAAATAAAATTATGAATAAAGAATTTTGCAAAGTGTCCCACATATAGTCAATGAAAAATGATAGCTGGTATTACTTTCATTCTTAACAATAACAGATATTTTTTCACTGCAAAGCCATGTCACCTTTAACTTCACTTAAAAAATATAGCAAAAAACAACCACCTAATCCACAAGAGTATTATTGGCTTAGGATAGAAATTTACAGGATATATATTAGTAACCTTGAATCAGAGTTGGAGAGAAGAAAACTAATCAAAATTTTAGAGGCAAATCTCAATTATAATGATCATTTTAGAATCCAGAAAAAGTTCCAGTCTGAGGATAGGAGTGAAGCAAGCAAGAGGGCTCATACATTCAGTCTTGTGATAAATGACTTCATCTTGAAAGGATTCTGCTATGATATTGAACGTGCATTATATTATAACAAAAAGGAAAATGTCAAAACTGTTTCCCAGGTTTGAGGAAAAAATGTGCCATATCATATGTCTTGATCAGCCTGTCTTTTTTATTGAGTCTCTGAATATTGACTAGTCTTCTGTCCCAGTAAGTGTATTTCTTTTCAAGGCACAGAGAATGTCTGAATGACATAACCTTGACTGTTTATGAAATCTGAGGATTTACTCTTTTGTACTGAAAAGACTTGTGCCCTTATCCTGTTCAATCTACCAGGCTGAGAAGCCAATATTGTAAAACACAGATTTTAAGAAAGACCTCAGAAATGTTTATAGGCTGTCAAGGACTCTGCTCTACCCAGCCTCAGCTAGAAGTAAGGCTAAAGAATGTCCTTATCCTTCACTTTCCAAGCTAGAAAAAAACAAATAAAAATTAAGAACCAGAGTTTTGAATAGATCATGTAATAAAATTTGAATTGTAGTTGGTAGCAATATGGTTGATTTCAATTTTTTTTCTGGTTAACTGGGACTGAACAGAATACTTCTTTACTTACTGTAGCAATCTTTGCCTCATTTTTCAATGGAATTCTACATCACAGTATTCAACATTTATCTGAGGAGTAAGGATCAGTAATCGTGAAGTTCTTATCACACAAGACTCTGCAAAAATGAGGATCTTTTCAGTGTAACTTTCTCCCAGTACATACTTGTTGGGCATCTCTTTTGTGTTTTCATATCGCTTCCCCTTTGGGTCTCGTAACTTCACTTGGAGGTGAGGATTATTATCTTCATTTCAGAGATGAAACTTGTAGGGTTTGATAATTGTTAAAGTTGGGATTTCTATTGAGGACTTTCTGTATTTAAGTACTAAGTGTTTCTTACTCCAAGTCCAGAAAGTTTCTAGGCTGTTTGTCTTCATTTTTTGTTCCAGGAGAGATTTCTCATCAGCCAAACTGGTGATGTTTTCAAAGAGATACTGAAAGGGGCACAGTGCATCCCTGTGGCCAGCAAGGCAAACAGCAGGAATCAAAGTTTGGAATTCCAGGGAAAGAGAAAATTTAGTGGGTGTCTCATAAACACATGTAGTATGTTTTCTCAAGTTATGATCATGTAGACTAATCAGACAGCTTCCTTTGCAGGATATTCAGTTTCTTTAACTTTCTTCTTTGTGTGTAACATGTGTTTTGTTTCGTTCATGCATGCATGTATTTTACAGTGAAATTTTTAAAAGTTGTTTGTATATTGCAAAATAGCACATTTTTTACAGACATAATTGCTCAACTCTCACAGTAACCTTATAAGATCAGAGTCACTGATTGCCAGCTTTCTATATAGGAGGAAATCAAAGTTCAGAAATGCCATGTAACAGGATTGCTTGCTAAGGAATAAAGCCAGGATTCCATTCAGACTATCAAACACTAAGCCTGCATACTAACCTAATTACTACATTTCTATCCTTGATTTGACTTCCTCTTTCTTCCTCATAGAAAAGATAAAGCAACCATGGTTGTTGGACAGTCAAATAAAATGAATGAAAGGTTAGCTCACATATTTGGTATAACTGATTATTAATGACAACTCTTTAACCTCAATTCTTATGCTGGCTAACTAAACCCATGACAGATGTATATCTCCTTGAAGATCTTTAAGGTACCAGTAAGGTGTTTTGAACTGACCTTTATCTTGTTTCCTTTTAACTGTCCCAGCAATCTTAGGCCAGACTCTCAGAATACCTTTCTACCATTTAGTGAAATATATCTTTCAGATCAGTGTAATTTACTAACTTCTTACTAACAAGTTACATTGCATTATTGCTCCTTCATATATTTTTCATTAGATTTTCTTATCTGTTTGTCAGAACAGGTAAGCATTCCTTTCTTTTGCAAAGAGGTAACTGAATGACAGAATGACTTTCACATGTATGCATCTAAAGCAATATGGTGGAGGTGCTGTGATTTTATTTTGTTTTAAACTACATTTAAGTAAAGTCCAGGAGAGGCTTGGATTACTCAATCTAGATATTCACCACTATTTGACAGGCCCTCGGGCCATTTTATTTGAGAACTGATAAGAAATTCAGGCTCTTAATCTCACATTCCACACTTCCTGAGCCAGAATCTGCATTATTTTAACACAGTCTTTGCTGATCCTTCTGCACACTTTAGTTTGATAAGGACTATTTTAGGCATCTAAACTCCCTTAAGTGGTTTCTACACTTTGCCAAGTTTTAAAAGGATGAATTAATTCACAAAAGATAGTTTTATTGCTATTTTACACATCCACACCCACACAAAGCAGGAATTCATACACACTAGCTACTGATTTTTTTTCCTAAACTATGATGGGGAAAGGGGCAGTTATGATACTATACAGTCATTTCACAGATCTATTTCCACATTATTTATGACATTTATCTTTTTGTGATTATGATGTCTGGCTAATTATACTTTTATTTACCAAGTTGATGAATCTGACAGAATTTCAGTATTGACCACTATTTGCTTTTGAAGGTATTCTCTACACATTTTTCTTTACAAACTAATCAATTATTTTTCCTTGATGAACAGGTGATACTTGATAAGTGATACAGAGTGGTAAGGAAAAAAATAGCTTAAACAGTAAAAATATGATTTATTTTACCATAGCTCAGACAAATTTCAGGTCAGTATATTGTAGGCAGCTGAGTTAGATAGAAATATTATAGGTAGTCAGATAGGGCTAGACCCTCAAAGGAGCCAGTGCAAGAGAAGGGACGCCTTGGAACTTTGGGGGAGGCAGGCTCCTCCCCTGTGGGCCAGACCTTAAGACAAAAGGTAAAAGGAATGCAGCCACATACTTCCCTAAGGATATACATGAGGAACTGATATTCTAAATAGGTATCTATCACCTTGAGAAAGCCAGGAAGAGCTACTAACCCAATCTCCTGCATGAAAAGCCCCGGTTCTCTATTCCCACTTGCTATGTGACTTACTTCCCTATTTGGTCCCAATTTAATTAATTTTACCTGAGCAGTTATAATCTTATTTGTTTACCATAGCTTTGTGCCACCTCATGCCCATCTTGGAATTTCCCATTTTTCCTTGCCTTGGACCCACCTCATCTTGTGGATTTTCTCTATAAAAATCCCTAGAAAAAGCAGGGTCCTTGGCAACCCATTCAGGCCCCTTCTGTCTGTCTGTCTGACTATCTCTCTCTCTCCCCTTCTCTTTCTCTCGGATAGAAGTATTCTTCCCTCAATAAATATATTCTGCTCTTAAACTCCATTGTTCCTAAAATTCATTCTTCAACTCGTACCAGATATCTAGCAGGTGGAAATTTCTTTCCCCTATCAAGAAGTTTAAACTGCACAAATAAAAATTCAAACAGTCACAGACTATAGAAATATTCAAGTTGGAAGTAAGCCAGATATGTATTTTCTTGAAGAATTTCGGGTGAAAAAAATAACACAGTTTGGTAAAATGGGTGACCTAAAGACACACAGCACATAGGTAATTAATTTGATTTTCTGGACCACCAGTTCTGTAGTTATGCAAATTATTCCATTTTCTTCCAGACTGCCAATTTCACTCATCTAGATTGCAAATTTCCTTCCAGTATAAGGGCTGAAATACCATATAACAAGTGGACAGCTGCAACAATTCAGTCAAACAAAAGTACTGCTTAGTAAATTTCCTTTCCCTTCTGTTTTCTTATTTTTGCTCAGGTTGTCATTGTCTTTGTCAACTTTTCATTTTACATTTGTATTTCCCTTGCTTTTCCTTCTGGTTGTATTTCTGAATATGCTATCAAAAAAAGAAAAACTTCCAAAGAGATCTGTGCAAAAGTTTGAATGAAACTACTGTATCAGTCAAGACGATAGTTGCAACAATTTCTTTATACAAATCAAGAAGAAAGTTATAACACTTCCTTTTAATAATCAATACTACCAAATATGCTCAGTTGTGATTGCAACAGTAAGTACAGGCTCTGGAATATGCTTTATATGTCCTTTCTTTTTCAGTAGATAAGAAAGAATAATGAATATTGGGTTTTCTAATGCCTTACATTAAATCAAACTAAATCTGACCTAGGAAACCTTGAGTATTTGCATACACAACTCCTTTCACATGGCACTACAACTTAATTCAGTTCTTAAATAAACTGAAAACTTATCTTAAAAATATGCTTTTGTAACACAGAGCTAAGTTTCAACCAATAACAGCACCTGACTTAAGTCAAACCAAATTCAAATAAGCCAAATGCCAAATTGTAACAATGAAGCCGTCTTCCTAGCTGAGGTTCTTTTTGTGTGTGTTTCTTTCTAGAAATGCTATATATGCATAGAGCAGCCCCAGAATCTTCAGGAAACTGTTGTGGTTGTAGGAATTGCCCAAACTTGTTCTTAGCAAAACTAAACTCTCTTATATTTACTTTGTCTGAAGTTTTTCATTTAACACTATCAATTATAAATCGATTTTCAAACATCTCCTTCTTTTGTTCTCATTTTTGTTGTCTTCCATGGAAGAGATACGTTACTTTTACAACAAAGGACTTTTTTGTTTGTTGGTTAGTTTTCTTTGTGTCATTTCTCTGCTGCATCATGAGATGAAAGACATGATAGCTTTTTAAAATAGTGACTGAAAACTGGTATCCATATTTATATATGGATATTAATGAATCCTGAGTACATCAAGAAATATGTATTTTCAGTTTATGCTAATGATCACTCAGAAGTACTAAGCAAAACCATTGGTAATGCATCAAATTTCTATGACAAAGATCTAAGCCTAATGCATTTAGACAATATGTAAAAACAAAACAAAGTAAATCCAACCAAACAAAACCACAAATACTCCTTGGATTGGCTTTCTTAATTCCTTGCAAAATATTCTACCAGAACCAGAAAATTTTTTAGTGAAACAATAATATGAATCACATTTAAAAGAAACAATTACAAAAATAAATCATGGAATGCAAATAATGTGTGTGTGTGTGTGTGTATGCATATGTTTAAATCTGTAGGTACAGGGTACAAAAGATGATCTGGAATTGTTATCCAAGATGTTTTTGCTCCTAGTTGTACTAGAAGTGTAGTGTATACCATTTTGTCACTACAGTACTTCTCTTCAAAAACACTGTGGTTTCCCAGCCCTGATATTCAGAGATAACCTTTAAATAATGACTTTTTATGATAAATTTTGCATATAAACACTTTATATGGTCTGATTTAATGAGACCATTCAATGCTTTCTTAATACCACTGAGTTCTTCCCCCAGGACTCATTTGATTGCTCAGAAATATCTTTGATTCATTTGCATTCACTAATTCACAAAACCATGAGGCTATTTTCTGAGCCCCTACCAAACTCCTGATGCTAATCCCTCAGGATACAGCAATAAACAAGATAAATGTGGTCCTTGCCTTCACTGAGCTTGTACTCCACTGGCTAAAGCATATTTTTGAGGAAGTAATTATAAGAATAATAAATTTAACAAAGAACTTTAAGGCATAATGCAAATATAAATATTTCATACAATATAAAGTAAACATATGCCATATTTGTAGATAATTTGTTAATTAATGATGGGACCAGAAATATCAAAATTGATTCCAATGAGAATTTAATTTACAGAGATTTATAATCTTTTTCCCCAAAAAAGGTTATTCTATTACTAAAAACAGTAATAATTTGCATTTACATTGCTATCAGTTTTCTTCCAGTTATCTTCTAGCTCAAAACAGTTGTAAATCTATCTAGTCAGGTAGTGACAAGTACATACACCCATGTGAAATCAGATAATCTGTGGAGGTTCAGCCGACCACGCCCAACACTCCTCCAAACAGAAACTCAGTGATCTACTTTGCCCATTTCTAAGTCTTGAAATTTGCCTCAGTAACATAGTAGGGAACAACCTGCAGCAAAGGTTGGTAATGTTGGGCCAAAAAGATACCCACATATCCCTACAAACTTCAATTAAAAGACATAATAAAAGAATTGTGACCCAATATAGACAGTGATAGATATAATTATTTTTAGAATATGTATCCCCTTGCTTAATTTCCAAAAATCCCTAATTTCTTGTGATTCAGCCAACTAACATAATTTTATGTCAATAGTCCCTATCTAAAAATAGGCTACTCGGTTCTTTTTCAAATGTAAATTTTATGATGGAGAATTGTATGTGTCAACTTGCCGGAGCCATAGAGTACTCAGTCAAACTGGGGATTTAGCTCAGCGGCACAGCACCTGCCTGGCAAGTGCAAGGTCGTGAGTTCAATTCCCGGTACCGGAAGAAAAACAAACAAACAAAAAAAAAACAAATATATTTTTTTAAAAAAGGCCCCATATCTTCTGGGGCTGGGGATTTAGCTCAGCGGCAAAGCGCCTGCCTTGCAAGCGCAAAGTCGTCAGTTCTGTTCCCGGTACCGGAGAAAAACCAAAAAAAAAAAAAAAAAAAAAAAAAAAAAAAACACTATTCTGGATATTTCCTGAATATTTAAACTAATAGACTTCAAGCAAATTGCGATTCTTAATGTAGGTGGGAATCATCCTATCTACCCATAGCACACAAGGCTAGCAGTTTTCTAAATACAAAAAAAATGTTCTGCCTGTCCTTAACTTGGACCTATAGTTTCTCCTGTTTTGAACTTGAACTAAAAGAACTAGCACTTTTTTGGGTCTTCTGCCTCCAAATTCTACAGAATCTGCTGTTTTCTTTCTCAAGCCTTGGTACTAGGTCTCCAACTAAATCATTAGCTCTCTTTAACTTCTCCCTTGCTGACTGTAGATCTTGAGGATTGTCAGGCTCTACAGTCACATGAGCGATATTTTTACAATAATTTTTTTCCATTAGTTTCTCTTTATGTGGAGAAGCCTGACAAACAGAGTGCATCTGGGTTTTTTTGTTTGTTTGTTTGTTTGTTTTCTGGTACCGGGAATCGAACTTACGACCTTGCGCTTGCCAGACAGGCGCTGTGCCGCTGAGCTAAATCCCCAGCCCCTGCATTTGTTTATTTGAAACCTGGATGTTTGTACATCATCATTTCCAATTTGAGTGTATTTTACGTAGTGTTCTCTTGTGCATCATGTAAAAAGTTAAAACTTCACTTCTACACCTAGAAGGTGGTATTGAAGTTTTCTGTGTGTGTTCCTATGCATGCATATATATTTTTAAAAATTTATATTTATGAGTGATTAAACAGTATGAGGAAAAAGTGTGCAATATCATGCATTTCAAGTTAATTGGAAATTTTTTTAAAAAGTAGTCATTAACATAATGTGTACTCTACTTGACAACTATGTTCCCTCATTTGGATATTTAGTTTGTTAAAGTTTTTCAATCTTAACAAGATACTGTTTTATTCATATAATACATATGCATGTTTGTTCACATGTCTAATAATTTAATCTGTGAATTTATTTTGTAGATAATAATTGGAACTAAAAGAGCATATATATTTAAATTATTGGAAGCATATTTTTGTCAACTTGTATTTTGATTGCTATATTCTTGGTTTTCCTTACTTTTTTCAGTACTAATTGAATTAGATTTTTATTTTTCAAAGACACAGTCTCTGTTTTTCTATTAAAGTAAATGGAAGTTTTTCAGTTTAGGAAAAGCCTTATCCCATCATAGTTAGGGTTGAGAGGGAAAATGTCCTTTGAGAGAACATTTCTTTTCCTTTATCCTGTTGGTTAGTTGAAAGAAAAAAAAATTAAAAATTATGAATTTTAATAATTTAGAAGGATTCAGAAATAAGAAAAAAATGCCTCTTGATTTAAAGTGAAAAACTGGATGTATAACTACTAGATACAAATTGCTAGCAACAGGATCACTATTTAAATCATTCATGTCACAGAGAAGGAATTGTCTTGGTTTATGTCTCTTCACTGAGATATAGTACATGACACAGACACCTCTAAGGAGAAAGGCTTATTATTACTAAACACCACAACTCAGAGGTTGTAGGGTGTCCTTCTGTGGTCAGCTGGTTCCAAGGCAGGGTGGCATGGCAGAGGAGGCTTGCATATCACAGGACAGTGGGAAGCAAAGAGAGAGATCAAGGAAACAAAGAGGGAGATAAACCTTTCTAGGTCATGTCCCTAGTGAGCCACTTCCTCCAACCAGGCTTCACCTCCCCAACATCATCTTTAGCTGTAAACTCACAAATGGACTGATCCATTGTTGGGGAAACATCATGCCTCAAGATCCAATGACCTCCCCAAAGCCCTACCAATGAGCTCATGAGGCTTTGGGGGGCCATCTAGATATAAACCATAATAGTAATACAGATCATAGCTTATGCCCTCTTCTGTGGTATTTTGCAAACTCAGTCATTTGAGTACTAACTTCTGAGTGCTAGCTTTTGGAGGATATAACTCTGTCATGATGTGGACAAGTGTTTGATCAAAGAGAGATTTTCAAGCATCTCATTGAAGAATATTAACAAATTTACCAGTGATAATATTCAAGATACTGCAAGATACCTAGACACATTTAAGGCTTTACTTGTAATTTATGAGGGATATTTACTGGTTTAAATAAATGATTTATCTTGTGTATTTCATATAATATAAAGTTATAAAAATGGTGAATTTCTGCACATTTAATTGTATAGAATACATCTGTCTAGGTGTTCACATGCTTACCAATCACTGATTCATCTGTAATTTTGCAAAATTAACACCTTGATCTGTACTATCATAAGAAGTGGTAGGACATAAAAATCTAGGAAAATACAGATATTTCAGAATTACTAAAGAAATTAGTATGTGCCTCTATTAGAAGATAGAAGATTATGTGATTATAAGAAAAGCGTGCATTTTACCTCTTGGTCCAGCACAACAAAGATTTGAAGTCCTTAAACACAGACTTTCCTTCTTGCTTTACTGTTTTGTAGTTGAATGATCACAAAAATGTTGTTTAACATCAGTGAGCCTGAGTCCTCATCTGCAAAATGAACAATAAAATACTCCATGGATAGTGTGAGGGTTGCAAGATTTAACTTTCATAAGGACATTAAAATATGGCAAACATTATAACATTTGCTTCTGCTTGATATTCTTTCAATGTTGTAAGGAAAATAGTGGCTTTTTCCATTTTGTTTTATTTTTTGAGTGTTATAGTATATTCAAATTACATAGCAGATATTTGACTTGAATAATGCTGACTTATGTTGAGTTAGAGGAAAGAGAGATTATAAAAATAAGGTGCTAATAGCTACCAATGATATTGGGTTTTGAAGCAAAGGAGGTAGACATCCTTGTGATTGGATCTTTCTTATACTTTTAGGCATAGAAAAAAACTGAAGGATTAAAAATGGTAAATCGAAGTTCCAAATACTGATTGATGGTATTATGCTCAGAAAATTAGATATCTTTTTATTTGTTCACTTTCTTTTAAATGGGATTATAGCTATTTCCACTATGAGCACTAGGTTTCAGGCCACTTAAATCTTAACAAGGGAAAGATAACTTATCAACTTGCTTGCTTTCCTTCCTTCCCTTCCTCTTTCCCCCGCCTTCTGTCCATCCCTCTCTTCGTCTCTCCCTTTCCTCCCTATTTTGTTAACTCCATCTATTATGTTTTTCTTTTGGGGAGTGAAATTTTATTTTGAATTAACTTTAGTTGGATATAATTTCAATATATAATACACTGTGCCCATTGAAGTGTCAATTTAGGGAATCTTGACAATGAATTCACCAACATAATCAAAACATCAGTCAAGATACAGAATATTTCTATCTTCCCAAAAGTCCCCATATATATCTCTGTGTTACCAAACTACTGGTATGCTTTCTCTGACTGTAGATAAAAATTGTTTGTTTCAGAATTTCATATAAATTTCACAGCCATCCTGCACTATCTACAAAAGATTAATTCCAGAACCATTGAGGATATAAAAATCTTTAGATGCTCAAATCCTTTATATAAAATAGCATGGGAGTTTCACATAACTATGCATATTCCTCTGAAATACTATAAGTCATCTCTCAATTCTTATAATATCTCATGCAATGTAAATGACATGTAATTAATTTTATAGTACATTTTTAAGGGAGTTATGACTGGAAAAGAAGTTTGTCCGTGCACAACACAGACAAGATGGTTTTCTGAATTTTTTCAATCCATCAGTTGTTTGAGTCCATGAATAAGAAACCCATTTTTTTCTTGAGATTTATTCATGTATTGTATGTCTCCTAAAAATATCTGTTTCCTTGTTCCAGTGGGAAAAGGAACAGAGATGGGGGAAAGGGGAAAGGAAGGAAAGAAAAAGGAATTTAAAAAAAAATAATGGAAATAGACCTTTTATAAATGGGGACGGAAAGAAGGGTTGGAAATCCCCCATTATGACTGTGTCTAAGATCCAACAAATTACCTTTTACAATTCACACACACACACCCTAGGAAAATCACAAAAGTTTCCTAAGAAAAATATAAAGCTATATTTCCTTAAATATCCATTATTATAAATGTATTAGATATAACATACATAATAAATTCATATAGACGTATTAGAATCCTGTAGTTAGCAATCTCATAAAATAATTGTTCACTATTGTTCCTGTAATATGAATGATAAAGAAGTTGAAATCCATTCAATGAGATTCATGACTGTGTATGGATACTTCATGACAAAACCAAAGGTCACCAATTGCTTGATGTCTTCATCTGACATCATTTCTGTTATAACACATAAGCACTGTCCTGGATTATGTGCATAAAACACTCTTGAAAGTATGCCTATCCAAGAGTAGTAGCCGTGATTCAATTGATTAACCTGTGTATTTATTTTCAAGTAAACTCCACATTTGCAATATTGTTGAATGATAGAGAAATAAATAATAAGAAGAAATCAGTCTTCAGTGTCAAGCAATTTGTTATCAGTTCTTAATTCCATCACTTCTTGCCACACAGGTAGAAATTTCCTAAACTTTAGTTTCTTCAACTGTCAGCCATGAAGAAAAAAACAAGAAATGCATAGTGTTTGTTTTGGCAATATTAATGAGTTAAAAAATATAGTGGTTGCCTGAAAGATATTAGATAAATAAAATATCTTCTGAATGTCTAATATATGTTGAACACTAATGTACCTTTTGAATTCAAAGTATTTTAAATGTAATTATACAAAGTTCGTTTTCAAATGGAAGCATTTTACAACTAAAAACAGGGAGCAACTCTAAGGAAATCAGAGCAGTGTCCAAGCATGGGTTCCCTGTGCAACCATTACGTTAGGATGAATCGCTTTTCAGAAGAGACACTATCTTGCGCATGTCTTGGGTTCTGGAGTTGACCTGCTTTATAGAGGCACCAGGACAATTTCAGATAGCTGTGGTTTTGAATGGCTGCAAGAACTAGAACCTGACAATGAATCAAGTAACAAAGCACACTTCAGAGGACAGAAGAACTGTTTGGAAGAACAATAGTCACCCTCGCTTTTCTGCTTCTTCCCTACACCAGCATAACCAGGAAATCAGTTTTGTTAGTTCTTCTCTTCTCCCCGTTCCCATCCTCTTTCTCTCTCTTCCTGGAGAGGTCACAGTTCAGCCATACTGATCTGGAGTCAGCTGCCCTTTGAGGTGACTGCCCTGGTTTTCCATGTTCAAAGGGAAACTACCATAGCATGTTCTATTTCATCCTATGTTCCAGTGGCACAAAAATAACTGCTGTCTTACTTCATACAAAAGAGTTATCCATTCATAATTTGAAATGATTCACTTGTTTCACAAATGTAAAGCATTATAATTGCCAATTACAACTGTGAGCAGTGAGAGGAATCCTGATACAGTTTTTTTTTTTAGGAGAAAAGAATATTGCAACAGTTGCTACAAGTTCAAAGGCAAGTCGGTGGCATTTTTACGCATGCTGATGTATTTGCAACTTGCAGAGATTGACTTCTAAGCTGACATTCAGTACCTGGGTTGTCATCCACTGGCCACTGAACTGCAACATGTGGGAGGCTGAGAGTCAAGGAGAAACTCAAGTTCAAACAGAGTGGGCCATGCTTGATGGTCACACAGATTCCCTCTCCCTGAGGCACTGTTCAGCACTGCTTCTGTGCCAAGAATAAAAGGAGCTGTAGTTTTTATTCTGAAATATCTAAAGATAAACCCTCAAATTGTTTGTGATCAAGATGCCATTGCGCATGCCTTTCATCAGAATCATTACCAAACAACATGAAACATTTCTCTTTTCTTCATAGCCTTCATGGTTTGACTTGAATGAATTATTTAAAATATTTCAAAGACTCATTTCTTCCTATAATGATACTTTGCAATTGGCTTATCCCTTTGACAGTGAAAGTTGTTCTGTTCCCAGAATACTACTAAAGTACTTCCTAAGTATCACACACATTACGTCATTCTCATATGGAACTTTTTAAGCACTGGTATAAGATCTATGATAATTTATCCATGCTAAGAGAGAGGATGCTAAGTATTCTTATCACAAAAATAACATCATGAGGTAATGCATATGTTAATTAACTAGAGTTACTCATCTCAAAATGTATATAAAGGCATCATTATTGTATAAGATAAATACTTTTAATTTCCTAATGAATTTACAAACAACCAAATAAATAGATATGCCATTACAATTTTGATTCCAACATAGTGCCTGAAACACAAAAGTCACTTATTCAATATTTGCTTAGTGAGAGAATGAATCAATTTTTTATAAATTGTTAAAAGTTACTCCCTCTACTATTCATTTTAACCCCTAAATTTTTCCCTTACATCTGCTGATGCTATGAACAGTTTCTGCAGAGAGTGGGTGGAACTGAAGAAAAAAAAAAAAAAAAACAGGAAACTATCAGCCTGTGTTCAATGCTTGATATTTAGAAAACAAGATTATTATTTTGTATTGTAAAGTGAGGGCTATAATGTGGGTTAATCTTGGCATCTGTTAGTGACTACCTCAGAAATGGAATAAACGTAGATAGAAAATCAATATATTTAACCAACAGTGCTGACTGGAAGGAAAAGGGGGAGAACCAGCAAGTCAAAATGTCTGAGCAACAAGGAGCCCAGTAAATCCTTTGTATGCATGTAATATTACTCGAAGAAAGCATAGACACATATGTTACAGTTTTGCTCATGGTTATATGTTGAATTTGAAATTGAATGATCAGATTTGAGTGTCTGATGAACATAAAATTGAATATAGTCATTGTAGTTACAACCATACAAATTTTTCCTGTAAATTAAAAATATTAGAAACTGTGTAAATATGTATTTTTCTCAGGGAGGAAATGAAATATGGTGATGTAAAGCATATATAACCTTTGGCTTCTGAACTGAGAATACCTGTGTTCAAATCCTCATTAGGGGATGATGCTCAACCAATCTCTAAGGTTTGATTTGAAATCAAAGTTAATATATAGTTACTTCATAATGGGCACAGTGGCACATGCCGGGAACCCTTCCCAGCACTCTGGGAAGTTGAGGCAGGAGACTGGCAGTTAAAACTCAGCCTGGGCAACTTACACACTCAGAGAGACTCTTTCTCAAACAAAAAAATAAAGACGGCTGGGGATATAGCTCAGTGTGGAGATTCTGGCTTCAATCCCGAGTTCCACAGGGTGTGTGTGTGTTGCGGGGGGAGGGGATCAACTTGGTATTTTCCCTTGCAGAGACCCAATGATTGGAAACTTTTCTTTCAAAAAATTAAGTTATATTTTAAATTCTTAAGTGCATGTGTAAGAAAGAAGGAGAGAAAACTAGAGGGAGAGGGAGAGGGAAGGAGACAGACAGAGAGACAGAAAGAGAGCGAGCGATCATACTACCATTCACTATTCATTTTCCTGGTTTTCCAAAATATATAGATCATAATTATATAATCAAAAAAATCTAATTGAAACATTAACTTATCTAAATGTTTCATTATTTCACTTGATATTTAGCTGAATAAGGTGGGAAAAAAGTAAGAAAAAAATATAAAAACCTCTGTCCATAATGTGTCATTGGTGAGTACACATTTTGAGCTTGAAGTTGGAAATTCTACTGATAAATGTGGCTTTTCCAATATCATTTTTATTCATCATTTTGAGACAGGGTCTCTTTATGCAATTCAGACTAGCTTTAAATTAACTTTATATCCTAGGCTGCCTGGAACTCCTGTGATCCTCCTGCCTCAGCATCCCGAGTACTGGAATTACAGGCATGTGCCACCATGCTTGGCTTTGCAATATCTGTTTTGAAACTAAACACTGAAGTACATAAAAACTCTGCAAAATCCATTTTTTCAAAACAGAAGCATTTAAAATAAACATGTCACTTGTTTCAGTGAAGATTAAATAGCCTCAATGCTATAATTGCTTTTAAGTGCCAAGGAAGTTGGAGAAATAAAAGATAAAATTACAGTGGCTACTTCCCTCATGAAAAGTCGTTCTTCCAGTAATTTAATAAGCAAGGGGTCTTATATAATACTGTTCATCTGTGAAAGATATTTTATGGCAAAGATGTCTCTGCGATAAGAATTCATTAAGACCAGCCATCTGGTTTGAAGAGTTTTTTCCTGAAAGAAAAAGTAAAAGAGTATTCCTCAATTCTTTACACAGGTAACTTTCATCAAAGATTGAAAATTAAATAATATCAGTTTAATTAATTTATACAGTGATGAATAAATTCAGGAAAGAAGGGAATCGCCTGACATGGGTCAAAAATAAATATTGCTATCTGCATCTATATGACTCTATATTTCTGTCTGCGCAGCACATATAGATTACAGTATCATTGGTGCAACTTTGAATTTAGACTTTTAAATGGAATGTTTTGGCTTTGAAAATTTGGTGTATAGCATTAAACTTGTCCTTCCTCCCCTAATCTCCTATAAGAATAGACTTACAGGCACTTCTGTCTGCTCTACCATTTTTGTCACATCTCTTAAATTTTACTGAAAATTTCACAGAGTTATTGAACAACCTCCATTGTTGTGATATTTTTCTGTTTCCTCAATTCTAAATCTTCATAATCAAGTTTCCTTATTCTACTGTTCTATGTAATGGTAAATACAGTCTTCAGACTGACAGTAATATGGGTCTGGTGCATGGATATATTTCTGTTTAATGAGTTAACTACATAAGAATATGGCAGTTGACTCCCAAAGTCCAGATTCCTCCCACTCTACCAAACATACCTAGATTTAAATATCTCTATATCATTTACTAGTCATGTGGCCTTGGACAGTTTCACAGGACATTTAAAGAATAAATTCCCATCTTACTTCTCATGACAACCTTACTATATGTTTAAAGAATACTTAGAACAAGTCTAACACAGAATAGGTACCCAGTCAATAGTAGCTTTCAACATCCAATAACAATACTGTATATTTGTAGAAGGGCCTTTGGAAGGAAAATTACAGTCATATTTCTGAATCTCAATAATAGTTTATAAAATCAGCTCATTGTCAGCAAGATATGATTATGACATTTATCACACACACTGTATACAAACATGCACATGCTCTGTAATTCCATTGTAAGATGTTTATAATTTCAGTAATGTTATTCTTGTTATTATATTACATTTAGTAGGTTAATGTTTTTGATGTTATTAATAAAAAGCTGGTTTAGTACTTGTGATGGATTACTTATATATCATTAACTTGGCTGGCTTTGAAGAGCCTAGGTTAGTCATTATTTCTGAGGATGTATGGAAAGGTGGCTGGCGGTGAGAATAGCATTTGATTTAGTAGACTTAGTAGATTGTTCTCCCCAATGTGAGTGGGTTTGATTACTACAGGCAGAAAAGAGAGACACTGTCTCTTTAACATTTCTTCATCAGGTAGAAATGTAGACTGTAGTTTATTTCCTGCCCACTTACTTGAGCTGGGCCATCTCATCTTGCCTTCCCCAGCCCTGCTACTGGGATTTATACTATCAACACCTCTGGTTCTTAGGCCTCTGTGACTTAGATGGAACTACTTCCCACACCACCAATGTTCATGGGTCCCCAGTGTGCAGTGATAAGTGATAGGACTCCACAATCATGTGAGCTAATTCCTCATATCTCAGAATCAATCCCCCTTTCCCTCTCCGTGTAGAAAAGTAGATAAAGCTAGCTAACTAGCTACAGACGTGTATATACAAACACACACGAAGAGAATAATCTTTTCATAATTACATGCAAATGACTGCAGAATCCTCAATGGATGCTAAAGTCTGTGGATGCTCAAGTCTGTTTTATAAAATGGTACACTATTTGCATATGACCTATATCCTCCTGTATATTTTAAATCATTTTAAGTTATTTATATCACCTAATAATATGCAAATTCTGTGTAAATAATTTTTAAATTATATTATTTAAGAATTAGTGATAAAGTTATGTACATGTTAAATACAGATACAATTATTTTTTCAATATTTTTCATGCATTGCTAGTTCAATTCTTGTATGTTCATGGATACAAAACACACACTTATCTTTTGTATCTCTGGAGAACTGTGACCAGTACAACCCCCATTTCCATAAATTCTAAGTAAGTCTTGTACATAAATGAATGTTTGGGGGATGTAATTTTATAAATTGGTATTCCATACAGTGATAATCAAGAAACTTCAAACACTTCACAATATCATGAATAGAACATGGAATTTCTTGGGTAGTGTTTTGTGAATTTAGAGTATTGCTTTTTTTTATTTACTGCAGATTTTTCCTTTTAAAGTGATTGATCTGACACAGTTCTATTATCTGAATAATTTTACATTTCTGAAATCATACCCAAGGACAACAGGCAAGTAAATATGCATCAGAAGTATTTGAGTTATAAGTGTGTTAGGTGACAGTATACAACGCAGAAGCGCATTGAGATGAACTACCAACATTACATCAGGTAGAAATTAGGAAACAGATGATATATTTAACAAAGAAGATTTCATACTGTATATTACTGACTAGTTAAGATAGAGCAACTTCGTTGAAGATAATGACATGTAATTGAGCAACTACTGTGAATTTCTATTATTTTTGTCTTAAGGTCACGTATCATTTTTGATGTCTTTTTGTTGTTTTGATTTTGACTACGTTGTTGTTTTGTCAGGTTTTTGTAATTTTTAAACTTAAAATAAAGAAATGGAAAGAGTAGGACACAGATGATACATTTAACAAAACTTTCACACAATAAAAAGTATTTTAAACAGGTATTGATCAACTGAAGAGGAAAGCAAGAACACTAAGATATGACAGAGACAAAAAAATCAGGAGGGAAAAACAATCAAGAAGAAGCACATATACAAAGTTGACCATCGCTAACTTTGGAAGAACAAAGAGAACTGCTATAATACAAAAGCTTGAAAATAGAACCCTTTGCAGCTAAGCTCCTGACTTATGGGAGGGATGCTGTCCAGAGGGTGCTAATGCGTCCTGAGCTCAAAGAACCACTACTCGAAAGCCAGGTGGATGCCAACCCCTTGGTATGCTAACTCTGAAGCTGGGCAGGGGAAGTGATGAAGCTGATTCCGGAGATATTGGAAAGTCTACAGACTGAAAGTCTACAGGGTTGACATTAACAGGGATATAAAGCAAAAATGAAAACAAAACAACAGGTTCTTTCTTCCTCCCTCAGCATTCTAGATTCCCTCTAATAATCTTGAGAGTAGAGTCCAATAGGTAGCCCCCTGGCAAACTAACAAGGTGCCTTAGACCTGAGGGAGTTTGATTTAATAACTTACAAATTATCGTTACTAATACAATTTTGTTTGGAAAACAATTTGTGTTCCTCTACTAAATACATGAAATAGTAAGTAAACAATAAGAATGAAATGAAATAAAAGAGCAACTAAACACAAGGTGACATTGACTGATAAAAGAAAGAAGCACATAAGAAAACGAAGATTTATGTAACTGAAACCAAGTAGTGGGTACTTCCTACTGTGTCTGCACAGAATAGCACACTACTTTTCTCCAATGATTCTCCTTGGTATTCATTAGATATGGTAGCATATGGAGTGTATGAGAGTGGGTGCTGTCATTTTTAAACATATTGTAAATAACTTCAAATAGAAATCTGAATCTAGTTCAGCTATTCAAAAATCACTAGCTCCCATAACCCCAGTTAAGGGACAGACCACTGCTCCAGAGTTATTGTTATTATTAATATGAATATTTAGATTTGCATGAGATAGAAGCTTCAGTTCCTTTCTTTTGGTGAAGAAGATGTGAATTTTATGTTACCAACAGCCATGCTTCCATCCACGCACTTACCCAACCAGAGAATGAATCCACTCAGGAGAAGGTCTTACCTAGAAGACGAAGGAGCACCTTAGTGGATTGTGTCCTTTCCTCCAGTTCTCCCGTCCCTATGATTTAGTAACTTTAATGAATAAATCTCAGGGGTTGGGGATTTAGCTCAGCGGCACAGAGCCTGCCTGGCAAGCACGAGGTCGTGAGTTCGATTCCCAGTACCAGAAAAAAACAAAACCAAAAAAACAAAACAAAACAAAAAGAATAAATCTCACCTTCTGTTAAGTCTAGTCTGACTTTGGTTTTTCTCTTGGAACGCTGAGGCATTACTGGTATAGGATATCTTCCCTGATCTAAAGACTTACAAGGTCTATTAAATACACCTTCCCCTTTGAACACTCGTTATGCTAACATGCAGACATACAATTTTGTAACAATTCTGAACTATCTTAAGAATACCCTTGTCTTTCCTTCAATTTACAGTAAACCCATCCTGCACAAAATTTTAATAAGCTAATATTTTATTTACTAAAGTTAAAATTCATAGTATATTAACACAATTTTGAAAATCAAACCCAAACTCTTAGTGCACTTCTCTTTATTTTCTATCATATACAACTCTCTTCTCTTTTTCTCTCCATTCTGTGCTGACTTTTGAAGCACATATAAAAAGTTGACATGTAAATGCCACCTCCTATGTGTCATCTTCTGGAATTCTTCCTCTTAGTATTTGCTTTATCAGAGTCCTAACACTCATAATACTTTATCAATTAAGAGGAAATATTTCAGAGTTTAGATAGATAAATGCAGAGATGACTTCTACCTGCTATATGCCACTAATTTAGAGCATGTAAATATGCGTTTAAGTAAATGTTAACTTTTATAATTACCATAATGGTGGTCTGGTAATATACCCATGCAGAAAATCTCTGTGTTGTATAAATTATGTATTTTATATGCTGTAAATGTAAACTGCATACTTATAATTTGGGGAGGGTATTTATTGTTGTTGTAACTCATAAATGTAGACTGGACAAATTATTTTTGTAATTTGAAGGTAGAAACTGTACATCAGATTTTTGATGATCTGATTATTTTGCCATTTGGGAGATTGAATACAGGCTTTGCATGTGCTAAGCAAGATTTCTGCCATAAAACTACACCCCTGTCTCCTATACCCCTGATTGTAAGTGTGAATTACTATGCCCGTGATCTCTCTATCTCTCTTTTGCCACTGTGTTTCCCTATCTCAGCTTTCCTAAGTTCTCCCTCTTGTCTCTAAATTATTCATTATCTTGTTTCCAAGTTGTTTGAAAGGCATTCGACAGCAAAGTAACTAAATAAATGGCAGGGGTTGATTTTGCTTCTGCTTCTGGACATATTAAATAGCTTCGCTGTCAAAATTATTTTAGTATTAACTGATTAAATAACATCCTATAAATTATGGTATTTTAATTACCTACATTTTTCATAATATCTTACATAGTTGGAAAGCCTTTTCTTAAGCAATTCTGCCACCTTTGGCTTTCAATAATTGAACAGTGTGCTTTTGACTATTCATGTCTATCCCGGAAGACACTTCACATGTGGGGATTTGTTGTTTTCTGTTGCTCAAGTCTAAAATGCATACATTGGTAAGCCGAAGTTCAGACAGTCATTTACCCCAATGAGCTTTGCTAAGCATTTGGAATACACTTCTGCATCTAGTTTTGCTAGGGTGACATTATTGTACAGATTCAATCTTGCTGAAAATATTTATTATTCAGGAAATACCCATTGTAAGTAAAGATGTTCATGCTCCATTCTTCTCTGAGAAGAACAATTATTGGAATTTAGAAGAAGGGCTTCATGTATTTTGAAAGAAAACAAACTTTTAAGTCAAGAAGAATTAGGTTCATATTTTAGTTCTTGAATCTCCTTGTCTTACAGTAGGAAAAGTACTAAATTTTTTGTAATTTGTGTCCCAGTCTATAAAGGACATTAGACATTGGCAGAGATAGTTGAGTTAGACAATAGATGTTTATTAAAACCCAGACTCATGGCAGGTCCTTAATAACTGATTTGAATTATTAAATTTCATCTTAGTACTTTAGTCAACCTCTATATTTTTATTTTTCTTTATATATTTAGATCATCTGGTCTTTGAATTTCAATCATGGTAAACAGCTGACCTCTTTCAATAGATCAACATAGAGGGATCTTTATGAACTTCTAACTTGGAAGTTTTTTCTTCTCGAAATGACTATGTTGGCAGGGAGTCTTTAATTGCATTTCAGCTGTTGAGCAGCCTTTTTGAATTCTAAACTTTCTTGTAAGATGTGAAGATAGAATAGAAAACTCAGTTCATAACTAAAAATGAGTATATTATAAATATAAAATTAAAGAATTTAATGTTTAAAATACAAAGAATACTGTCCCTTTCTTTTCTTATCTGTGGTTTTCACTGACTTTGTATGAATCAAGGATCCTGCTCTTCAGAAGCAAAGCAGGCCCTTTGATTGTCTAAAGAAATATTGCTGATTATAGATCATTTTTCATTGAATCCTTTGTTCCCAAATAAATTCTGTTCTATGAGGTTGAAATCTACAGTTTGAACACAACCACTCATTTCAGAAATGGGAATCAACTTCAAAGGAGAGGAAAAACCCAAAGAATCATCTTTTGTAGGTATATTTATGTTTTACACTGTACAATTCTTAGCACAGGTTTGAAATTGGAGCCCATTTAAACTGGTTTATGCTGGAGCTGGGTGTTTTTCTCTAAAATATGTCTTTCTCTAAAATAAAATATATCACCAATTCTTCCTTTGGACAATTCTACTACTGATGATTAGGTTATTTAAGGTAAATTGAAAGAGGAATCTACATAAAATACTAGAAAGTTGAGTCATCAAATATATCATTTGCATGTGGGATTATGTTCAAATACTTGAAAATAAGATGTTAGTATGGACCCCATCAACCTCATTCCTTCTCCTCTTCTCTTCTCTTCTCTTCTCTTCTCTTCTCTTCTCTTCTCTTCTCTCCTCTTCTCTTCCCCTCCCCCCTTGCCCCACTTTCTCTAGTTTTGACCTAGTTAAACAAATAGCATCTATAGGACTTCTATTTTTGATTCTGTAAAAGCAACTCTGATGACATCACACTTCTGTTTATATTCTATTTATACTCTTTTTCTAATGCTTTCAGTGCTCTACATTTTCCAAAAGGATTCAGACTGCTCCTTAACACGGTCTGCAATGTTTATCTACTATCTTGTTCCAGCTTACATATCTAGCTTTCTTGTTTTATTACCCTGCACTTCATTATAATTCTAAAACTGTACAATTTGGAGCTCTAGAATCCTCTTGCTGTTCACTCTGCCTGGAAACTCTGTACTCTCTGTTGTTATTCTTTCTCCTTGCTAAGCCTAACTCCTACTATTATGTCATGAATCATTTCTGCCCCGCCTTCTTTAGGACAGTCTTCGTGGAATTGCCCAAGACTGATTGAATATCTATTACCAACGTTAAATGTAACTTAAAACTTTTAGACCATTCTACTGCATATTTGTCACATACTTGTCTCTTTTTTTTTTCTTCCCGCAATTCATACAGTTCTTGAAGAATGGGACTGTTTCACACTTAACTTTGTTTCCTAGTACCCAGACTAATGCTTGTCTCATAATAGTCACTTAGTAAAGGTTTGCTTAAAGATTGTGTATGAAAGGAAAATCCTTGATATTTAAATTTCTGCTTCCAAGTCCTGTTATTTCTGCCTGAAAACTGGGCTACCACAGTGTTATTGTAGCCTCTTGATTGGGTTACCAAGCTGGCTATCTAGTAGGACTCCCCATTCCTTTCCACTTGCCTGCAGATCATTTCTAGCAGTGTAGATGAATCTTTTAAAACCACAAGTAAAGTGGTACTCAGTGGTCTAGATTATCTAGATTGTACTGGTATTGTAGAGGGATGGATTCAAGTGTTTCCAATGAAATAAAAAGATAAGGCACTTATCCTTTACTTTTGAGATATCACATGATATTATGCCAACTTTCTCAAATCTATCCTCCCAGTCTCCAAATTATATATTTTCACTTAGATATTCCCTTGATCTGCAGTCTCTTTCTACATGTTGTTCCTATACCTCTTCCTGTATGTGTCCCAGTCATGTTCTACATCCTAATTTTCAAGGTCTTATTCAATGCTCCATTATCATTGAAACATTCCACGATTAATTTCCACATCAAAATTAGAATCTCTTTCTTCTTCAAAGCCCACTGTGTTCTTTATATATTTATGAAGACCTTTTAACATAATGTCTTAGTTACTTTTCTCTCATTGGTGAGACAAAATAGCTGACACCTAAAATTAAAGGGAGAAAGGTTTACTTAGTTTACAGTTTGTAGAGTTTTCAGTCCATAAACAGCTGACTCCAAGGCAGGGTGGCATGGCAGGCAGGTATCACAGAGGAGAAACAGTTCCTGGCAGATAGGAGATAACAAAACCACAAAGGACAATTCTATCTCTTTTATTTTATTCAGGCTACTTATCTATTTTATTCAAGTAGCACTCACACCCTTAATCCTAGTATTCTTGATCCTAGCACTCTTGATCCTAGCACTGTGGCATGAATCAAGCCCAACATCACACACTCTAGATCTTGTTACCCCTGAAAAAACCCCTCCTATTACTGCATGAGTCTTTCGAGAGACATTTGAACACAAGCCATAGAACATAATGATTTCTGAATTTTGCATTTCTTATTTTAGATTTCAAAAACTAAAAGAAAAAACCTATGTTCTAATACTATGGTGCATAATAAGAACACAATCTTTGAACCAGATTTAAATAGCACAGGTAACTCTAATTTATGTTCAATTTGGTAACTTTTAATTTCATTTACTTAAGTGTCAAAAATTCTCAGATATTATTGGTTATGAAGAGACTAACTTTGGAAAGGAAAATCTAAGTGAAAGAACCAATATTTGTGGAGCTATTGACAACATAGAGAGGTCTAAGCTAAGAGTGTACATGATAAAAACAGGTAGGGTGGACAGCTACCCTGGTTTGCCTGGGAATTTCCTGCTTTCCACATTAAATATTGTACATCTTACAAACCCCCTTAGTTCCAGATAAACTGTGATGTATGGTCATCCTTAGAGCTCACTGTATAATCATTTTATAAGTCTTTAGGTGACATAAATATAGGACTTTATGATTTGTTAGAAAATGATTAGCAGAACAAATTAACTGTGACAAGACTAAGATCAGAACAACCAAATGGGAAAGTGTTGTACAAATCCAGCCAGAGCAAGTGTTCTACTAGAATAATGAATAAATGAGACTTCAATGGAATAATCTAGGAAATGTGTTGAGTCACTAGATAATACAATTGGAGAAGATGATCTATAACCCCAGCATGTTACCTAAAAATATTGCTGAGTGGAATAGCAAAACTGTCAGTCTGTTGTTCCCTGATGAGACTGATCAACTGGATACTCCCAGGACTCTGTAATAACAGATATTAATAGAAGATTGGGAGAAAACAAAATTTAAATTACTAATTGAAATTAACATATCAGGTTACATGCTTAGGTAAAATCAGGCTAAATGAAATTTTAGAGTTGTAGTGGATGACATGCACTAGACGTGTCTAGAGAATGTGTCAGATTTAAATACAGGGAGCCAGAAGGGACACAGGTTTGGATAGAGAAAATGTGCTCTGAATTCAGTCTTTCACTTTCTATGACAAGTAGTAATAATGGTGAAATAATAAGTGAGACATAGGAGGCTTCTCAAGTCTTTCTGAGACACACGCACAGTCCCCCACATGTACATGACCTTCTCATTCCTGGGACTGTGCCAGAGTTCTTTTTTTCTTTTAACTCCCCCTATGGACATTCAATTCCAGTCTTTCTTTTAAATATTTGCTCTCTCTACTTTTCCCAAAATAACATGTACCACCTTAGATAATGTTAAACAATTATCTTTAACTATTTTTAATGAATGCTGCCAGAGAAAAGACTGTTTATACCGAAGAATTAGGTCAAGTTAAGACAGAATTATGAATGGAGTCATCAAATAATGACAGTTCTCTAGGAATGGGACCTTGAGGAATTGGATCCAATTCTGTCCTCTCCTGTGCCTGTCACAATGCTGCTTTTCCTCTGATAATGAAGTATTGGTTTTCAAGACCATCGTGGAGCAGAGGAGGGAGTAGTGAAATTAAGATAAGTTAAAATGCCACAAAACTAGCTCTTCTTACCAAAGTACAACCTTTTTCTCCAGTTAATGCTCCCAAATGCAGCAAATTCTCTGTGGTTAATTTCCAGAGTACTGACAGTGTTGATTAAGTCAGCGTTCACACTGCTTTTATGGAAGAGAACAAAGGTTTTTTGAGTACCTAATCTACCTCTTTTTTCCTGACATCTTCACATATCTAGGTGTTAGGTGGAGGTTAGATTATTTGGGGTCTGCTCTACTTGTCTTTTATCCTCCTTCTATAGCTAGAGAGCCTGCCTGAACATGATCACTGCATAGTGGTGGGAGAGACTAAAGGAGACATGAAAGCCTTGTTACAGCCAAGGCTGAGAAATAAAACACAATATTAAAGAACACCAAATTCCCATTGTATGAGAATAAATACAGTGAAATGTAGTGATTGGGTCTCCTTCTGTCCTAAAATTCCAGAGTATGACAAATATTAAACAAATAGCCATTGGAGATGCCTGTCATTAAAGAGAGTGTACAGTACAAGAGGTTAAGTAGATTGAGGAACACCTGTGCAGCACTGTGCAGTGAGCAGACCAGGAAGTAGACACCTGAGGAGAGTTTTCCGTGTGATTACATGGGCCCAATTTACATCAGTAAGAGTATTCTGCTATATTGATTACAGACTGGCCACAAGTGATATCACTTTAAGTTTGGAAAACTTAAGAGTCTCAAACTTTTTTTCTGCTTGTTTATAATTTCATTCTCTAACATTATGATTCTCTAAAATTTCTATTAGTATGACCCCGGTGATACTCTGCTATCTTAGGAAGAATAGTGTGACGAAAAGCCTTGGACCCAAACGGCGTATGCCTCTGACCAAGTATTCCACGGCTGTTTAATTTTGGAAAAGTTCTCCCACTTCCTGGTACACTTTATTTCTGCAGCTGTAAGGTGAAGATAATTGTACAAGGTTGTTGTGAGGCACAAACAACTTCCTGTATTTGCAAAAGCTTCATAAATGGCTAAAGCAATATGCAAATACAAAAGGCTGTTACTACACTATAAACTTGAGGACATTGGTGCCCTGCTGGCTTTATTGACCAATAAATGCTGTGTCTTAACTACGTAAAAACCAAAAAAGAGAAATATTTTACACCAATTTTTAGTACCATCACTACTACATTCAGAAGCTAAGTGTGGAGAGATTGCTACTACCTCATAAACAATGACAGGTTTGCAATGATGTAAGGGTGGTCTTTTCAAACGTGATAATCCTCAAGGGTATGCTGATGATAACAGTGCAAAATGGCATAGCAATTTGTTTCTGGATTTTTGTATAACCTGGATAGAATTGCTTGGGTTTATGAGCAACATTATTATATTAAAATAATGTCCTATCTTTAAAAAAAATCATGGTAATGAGTAAGTATGAAAACACTATATATATGATGGGGAAAAGTGTGTACCTCTGAGATATATATATACTATTTATGAATACTATTTATAGGTGTTTTCATAAGAACTGTTTATAGCTACAGATTATGCTATAGTTACATACTACTAAAACTGATAGGAAACAATGATTTCTGTTTGTATTTACTTTTTGAAATGACTACATGAATGTAATGAATTATTATTACTATTTATTAATTATTGCATGCACCAAATCCTTTGCTAAAAACAGATAACTGTCCTCGTGTCCTATTGATTATTAGTAGTAATGTACATTTTTTTTAAAAAAAATAGTGACTTTAGAAGTTTAAGGAGAATAGCTAAAGTATAACTGGGCTAACTCCTGAACAGGGTTGTCTAACTGGTAACTCCACACTTTGAAAATATCAAAACTCCATTCATTCTCTCTCTCTCTCTCTCTGGTTAAAGTATTTAAACCAAGCCCCCCTTAGAGTAATATAACCCTTACTTTAACACAATATAATTCTCAGTAGTTAACATTGGAAGTTCATAAGTACATTTGGACTTACATCTCTGGGGTAATACTGATATGGAGAAATGAAATTTAAGTGTGTACAGATTAAAATATTCCTGATGTTGCTTCCACTAAATCTCTTCATTAGTTGGAAGAGAATTTTTCAAGCAATGTCTGACCCTGCTCAAAGTTCTTCAGATAGCAATTACCCTCCTGAGAAACAGAGGCAAATTATGTAACCCCATTTTTTCTGTGAGTTTGGTTGAGATCTTACAGTATTTTAATAGGATCATATATATTTACAGGAATCACATATAATGATTACTCAGAGTGCACCTAAGAGAAAACACAGAAGGATAACTGAAACAGGAAACAAAGAAATATCTACACTGAAATGCTGCTTTCACATGTATGTGTTTAAACACATAGCGTCTTTCCTTGTTTCCCTTTCATTCCATAAACACATACACACGTGAATCTTTCATGACGTATGTTGAACAAACCACCTTTTCTCCATAATACTTTTTTAATAAATGGTGGCAAACACTAAATATATAAAACTGATCATTTTAGCACATTTGGATTGTACAGTGCAGTAGTGTTAAGTACATTTATTGTTGCCAGAACTTTGTTATCTTAAAAAACTGAAACCCTTACCCATTAGAAAATGGCTTCCCATTTCACCCTCTATCCCTTCATAAACAGTGTTCCATTTTCTGTTTCTGTGGGTTTGACTAGTAAACGACCTTCTATATAAAGAGGAATCATATAGTATTTGTCTTAGTATGACTGATTTGTTTCACTTAGCATCTTTTGCTCAAGGTTCATCCACGAAGCTGCATGCGAGAAGTTTATTTCACTTTAAAGAGATACATGGGTGCCAGTGCCCCTTGGGTATTATGAGTAGTGCTGTCATGAAAGTGAATGGAAAAGCATCTTTGAGAGATGCTGCTTTTAGTGCTTTTGGTTGTAAAACCAGAATTGCTGGATTATATGATCATCCATTTTGTATTTTGTGAGGGTGTTATGGTTTGTGTCTGCATGTCCCCACAAATACACATGCAGTCATGGGGAGGGCTTTTAGAGTTTTGATTGACTGGGTATGAGTGCTACACCTGCACTGGGGCAGGTAGTTTGCATATGTAAGGGAAAGGAAGAGTCTGTTTGCCGCCTCTCCTCTCTTTTGCTCTTGTTGCTTTTACTCTCTTCTGCCTGCATGAATTGTTGCTGTCTGCCTGTGCCACTCTGCCTTGGAGCCAGCTGAGTATGGACTGAAACCTCCACAAACTGTGAGGTAAATAAACCTTTCCTTCCTTAATTCTGGGTGTCAAATATTTTGTTCCAGTAATGAGAGAAAAGTAACTGAGACAGAGGGGTTGACATACTTTTGCAAACAGTTGTTGAACCATTGTACAATTCTATCAACAGTTCCACAAGGAGAGCAATCTCTACACATCTTCATTCACACTTATATTTATGGTGTGTTCGTATGTGTGTGTGTGTGTGTGTGTGTGTGAATGTTTCAAATACTGACCAGCCTAATGAGGGGAGATGAAAATCAATTGTGAGTTTTATTTGGGTTTTTATTATAATTAAAGATATTGGGCATCTTATAAGCTTGTTGTCCACTAGTGAACATCTTCTTTGCATATATGTTACATTCTTTGCTCATTTTTATCTTTCGGTTTTTTTTTGAGACAAAATGAGTGGGACTCACTATGTAGTTGAACCTGACCTTGAATTCATTATATACCCCAGCTGGCCTCGAACACATGGCAATCCTCCTGCCTCAGCCTCATGAGGGCTGGGATCACAGGCATGCACCATCATGCCTGGCTGCTTATTTTTAAATTGGGTTGTTTTTCATTACTATTGAGCTGTGAAAGTTCCTTAAATATTCTGGATGTTAATCTCTTATCAGATACCTGATTTAAAATACTTTTACCTATTCCACAGGTTGCCTTTTAGCTATTAATTTTTAACTTTTAAAATAGAGCAGCTTTTTAAATTTGAAATTATTATAATTTGGATCTTAACCATCCTCACAAAGATCATATGTTGATAATGAGTTAGGTCCCAGTACAGCAGTGTCCAGAGTGGATCTTCAGGAGATGCTTAAGTCATGTTTTGTTCTAGCAGTTTTATGACTTATATTTGAGTCTTTAATCCATTTAAGCTAGTTTTGTGCATATTGTGCTTGTCAAATACACTCTCTTTCTTCCCTTCATGATTTTAGAACCCCTTGAAGTTCATCTACTTGTGTATTCAAGTGTTTATTTCTAGATTTCCTATTCTATTCCATTCTGTCTTTATGCTAGCCTTGATTACTATTTAGATCACTGTAACATTGTAATATATTTGGATATTACAAAGTAAAAAATCTTCACATTTGTTCTTTTCAAGATTTGCATTGGCTCTTCCAAATACCTGTAGATTCCATATAAATTTTATCTTGATTTCTTATTTCTGAAAAATATATCATTAGGATTTTGATATAGATCATGTTTAATCTATTGATTACTCCAGAAAGTATTGACAACTTAAAAGTATCCAGCCTTCCAGTCTAAAAAATTAACCTCTTAAAATTACATGAGGTGATCTCAATATAGGGTGGATGTTTAAATTTTAAAATTGATCATGATAGAAGACACATTGCCATTAGTCACCCTCAAAGTATTCCACCTCTCTTCAAATACTGTACACTTTGTCTTCAGTTTTTGACACTTTCTGAAGCAGTTCTGGAAGTACTCTTTTGTAAGTGTCTTTACAAATTATGATCAGACTTTGGAGAATGATGCTCCCTGGCACCATCCAATGAAAAGAAAGAGTAGGCTTGTACATCATTGTGGTTTACATCAACCATCTCATTCGCCATATCTGTGGCCATGTGAATCTGGCTCTTTCTCAAAGACAAAATGACCATTAAAAGTAAACATTTCAAATCAAGTCAGGAAATTGAGGAAATCATGACAACACAATTGAAAACACAAAAGATGACTTCAAGAACTGCTTTAGAAAGTGGCAGGAATGACAGGATAAGTGTTTTCAAAGTCAGGCAGGGTGGTATTTTGAGGGGTGTTAATAAAGATATACCTTTTATTGTAATAATTTTTAAAAAGTATATATTATGTGTATTTTTGGAATATACTTCATACTCTGTTAAAAGTCACACCTTTAGCAATTTGTTTCATTCATTATTTCATTCCCAGTCTTTGAAAAAAAATTATACAATAGTTAATGCATGAACTTTTACCAAATTACGTTCCATTGCCTCTTTTGTACTACATAGTTCTCTCTTGGTAGCCAGTATCTAACAAAGCCAGAGATTGGAAACTGTTTCTCAAGTCTCTACTGACCAATTTCTGACAACTCATTCTTCAGAAGTTTAGTTCATAGTGATTTATACAAATCTCCCAAAATTGCTTAATTTTCTTACAATAACCAATCACCTTAGTTCTACATTTCATTTTCTATCATTTAAATCATAGTCACAGACAGCTGTAGGAACATTTACAACCAATCTGTGCTACTTCTAGTGTTGAAGTCCACTTAAAAATATAACCCAGTAGCTATTCAACTATGAAGTAAGTTTGAAACATTCCACCCATAAGATGCTTTGTAAACTGTGACTCAAGTCATCCCTTCCAGTCTCTCCCAAACCCTTTCCACTTATCACACAGATAAATTTATAATCTCTTGATATTTCAGGTTTTCTTTACATCTCATTATCATTGTATCTAACATATTTCTTTCCTTGAAAGCATATTTTCTTCCTATATTCTCCTGATATCATTATGGTTGTTATCTAGTCTCAGATGGAATAATTTTTTATCCCCTAAAGGTAGGTTTTTCTGCTTCTATAATACCGTTTCCCACATTTTAGCCTAGAAGTTATATATAAATGTGGTGATTTTTTTCTTTAGGTTGTTCTCCCAAACTCTGGCTTCATGAGAATGAGGGAAAACACAAGTACATTTGGTACCTTGTTTTTCTATGACAGTATGAGATGATTAAAGAAGAAGACACAAAATACAGTTTTAAAATCTTGCTGTGCCCTGCTTTCCTGTTATTCTAGAGAAGAGTAAGTACTCTATATTTCAAGGGTATTTTAGGAAGTCACTGAAAGTGACATGGAGTGTTCCTTTAAAGTTAACTAAGGGGCTGGGGATTTAGCTCAGCGGCAAAGCGCCTGCCTGGCAAGCGCAAGGTCGTGAGTTCGGTTCCCGGTACTGGAGAAAAACCAAAAAAAAAAAAAAAAGTTAACTAAGATTGTCAGTAAATATTGCCCATTACTTATCAGTTTATAATTATTCTGCTTGCTATGGATCCCCACAGCCAAGACCATACCAGTTATGTTTCATTCTTAGGAAAAGCTGTCATGGTTTTATTCTTCCTAGTTCCTTCTGAAAGTTAATTGCAGTGTCCACTTTAATAAGAAACACCTAGCAGATTGGTTTGGCACAGTTCTGGGTGTGTCAGGATGATGGACTTACTGAAGAGGGAAGACCCACCCTCAGTGTGGTGGCACCAGCCAATAGGTTTGTAGCTGGGATGGGATAAAAAGGGAAAGAAGGAAAACTTACATTTGCTTCTTTAGAGGAGATCCAGGCTTCACCAATGACTTTGGACTTCTATCTCCAGGCTTCCAACAGACTTTCCAGCCTTCAAGTATAGACTCTTCTGCCTTCCAATGTGGACTCTTCTGCTTTCCAGCGCAAATGCTTCAGTTCCCTGATGTGAACTCATGTGGCTCTGCAGTGAGCTCCAGACCTTTGACATTTGACTGTATCCTCTAGGCTTTCTAGCATTCAGATTGCCCCTTTACATTTTTCCACATTTCATTCTGCAGGCAGTCATTGTAAGCCTACCTTATAAATCCTTTTCATAATATATTATATAGTATTAAATCTGTTCCTTTCATGAATGCTAACTGACACAGAAAATATCTGTGATGTACAATGTATCAAAAAACTCATATTACCAGAAAGGAAAATTTATTAAGAAAATTCAGTAAGCATACGGATTTATAAAGGTCTGTGTTTTTTTTTTTTTTTTTTTTTTTTTTTTTTTTTTTTTTTCCAGGAATCAAACTCAGGACCTTGCGCTTGCTAGGCAGATGCTTGTGCCACTGAGCTATATCCCCAGCCCTAGTTCTGGGTTTCTTGAGTTCAATTAGTCTGAATGAAGCTTCTGCATAAGTCTAAAGGATTCTCACATTTACAGTCTGGTAAATCCCTTACCAAGTTGACTTTGATGAGTGTGGCAAAACTTGGATCTTGGAATACCAATCAAGACAGATTCTGTTTTGTGTTGTGCCTAATTGTGTGGTCAGTTGGCATCACTTCTGAGCCATGAGGCATGGTTTTTGCTTTCCCATACCAAATTAATATTTTGGATCTGCTCCTTCACAAAACCTGTAATAAAAATATTTACTTCAGTAGTATAAACTCAAATTAGTTCTCCTACTGTTTTTATGCTTCAGATTTAGAGAGATGTATATTTACTGAATTCAATTAGTTTTAATTTTTATAGGATAAAATACTGAGATAGACAAAATATGTTTATTTACTTTATTTTATATATACATTTTATATATACATTATAAGTGAATATCATACAGTGTAATTACACATGACAGCACACCACACACACACACGCACACATATATATATATAGAGAGAGAGAGAAAGAAAGAAAGAGAGGGAGCATATTTAAATATGTATATGTGAAAAGTATATTTACATGCATTATTCTGTTAGTGACTTTCAGGAGTAAATCCTCGTGAGTAGAGGCTGAGGCAGTGGGCTCTATCTAGATATTGTTTTTCATCAATGGTGTACAGGATTATTTTCTGATCCTTTTTTCTTTCCAATTTTAATCTGGTCCAAGGTCATTTGTTTTATATGAAATATCCAATGACATATTTATTATAAGGCTATCTTAATCTCTTCAATTTCAGTCATTTGCTGTTTACAAATTTAAATAGAAGGATTTCGATTGTGCTTTTGTCACTCTCACTCAGCCGATTGCAAACCTTACCACAAATATCCCTGCTGAGCTAACATCTCAGTGTCTGGTCTGGAAAAAAGCCTGCTGCAATTTACCTTTCTACCAGAGCTTGAGCTCACACGGTTCTGAGGACTCTCTGATGTTCAAGTGGCTGCTGCAGATTCTGACTGAAACAAAAATGACTTCCAAGCTGTACGTGACCCCAAAAGGCTCCCCCACTGCACAGAGGATATTGACTTTCATGTTCCTCCTGTATTGCAATATCAAACACACTGCTTGACCAGAGCACCCTGGGGCTGTGTTTTGCAGCCATTTCACATGTTTTTCTTTGTAGCATACCCATTCTAGAGTTCTGTTTAACTGTTTCTTTGGTTAAAATGCCAAAACAAATGGATGAATGAATAGATGGATGGATGGATGAATGGGTAGATGGATGGCTTAATTATTCCAGACATAAGCTGGTAATATTTGCTTGTATGTTTCTTTGTGTTGGTGTTAAGCTTACCTATGATGGATTTTATATTCCTCCAGATTTAAAATAAAGGTCCGTCCCTATTTTCTAAAAATTCTGTATGACGGGAAAAAGGTTAATCATTCTTCCAATAAAATATGTCAAATATCAGACAGTAATTCTAAGTTGAAATTCATATATAAATGATAAATGTCTGTATTTGATGAGTGGGAACAAGAATCCTAGAAAAGCAGAGGACCCAGGATATCAAATATCAATCTCTGGCATTTTGTGTTGAAATAGCTGAAGAATAGTATCACCACTGACTGAACTATACTGTGTTCTTAGTGAAAAGCCTGTCAAAGCTAATAGAATCAAATCCAAAATTGATACAAAGAATAGTGACCCTACCCCTCAAACATCACACTGGGCCTCTCCTTACCAGAGGAAGGTAATTAAGCAATTTCGCTGGAGAAGGTCTGTCAGTCTGTAATTAACAACATGCACACCTACCATGCTCTAATTCCCCACTGCGGCCAACACAAACAAGTGATTAGTGAAGGCAAATTGCAAGTGCTATTTGGTGATTCTTTCTTCCACTTCAGATTCTACCACCTCTCACCCCATCCACTTTTCTTGTCAAGTTCTAAATGGATTTTTGTCAATTAAAACGTAAAGTTCTTACTTTTTTCAATTTCTAAAAATTTAGTTTTCCTTTAGTTTCATATCTTGAGTTGTAAAGCAAACCACAGAATCAATCCCAAGGAGGCTTAAAATGCACATGAAATACAAAGCCCATGTATGCTGTCAACTTTCATTTTCTTCTTGTTTTTTTTTTCACTTCTTAAGTATTTGAGAAGTGATATTTGATAAATACAGAGTGAAGATGCATCATGTTTGTTTTATTACAGATTTTGGTCTTGCCTCTTGTCAAGGCAACCAACTCAATAAAATAATCAAATAAGTGGAAAACTCAGCAAAGTGTGGTATATATGAAATAGCATGAGGTTGGAATCAAACTGGAGCTTTTAACTTTGGCTTTCTGACTTCTTCACAGTGTGCCGTTGTGTTTGTTCTTAGCTTCTCTGTAATTTTCTTATCCACGTGAAGGAAATACAGAATATTAACCATCTTGCTAGCATATAATTATAAATATATGATATTTACAAATGGATATTTAAAAATGGACATTTAGGCAAAAACATTACATATATGACAAATAAGTACACAGAAATATGTTCAATATCATGAGCCCTCAGGAAAATACAAACTAAAGCCATGCTGGCATATCACTATATATCTGTTAGAAAATAATTGGAATAAAAAATAGTGATGATATCAATTTCTGGAAAGGCTGCCAGGAACCTGGATCATTTGCGCACTGTTGATAGAAATTTAAAGTGGCATGGCCACTCCGAAAATTAGTTTGGCACTGTTTTTAAAAATCAAAAATTTAAACACACTTACTATATCAACTAATGGAGTCATTCCTGCATATTTACTCAAAGAAATGAGAATTCTGTCAACACAAAAGTGTGTAATGCACATTTTATTCTGTAACAGTTAAAAAATTAGAAGCTGCCCTTTTCTTTAATGGGTGAATAATTAAAGAACCTGGGGTTTACCTATAGTATGTAATACTACTTAGCAATAAAGAAATAAATCATCAAAATGCACAACTGTATGGATGGATCTCCAAGGAGTTGTGATGAGTAAAGACAGACAATATCAAAAGATTGTACTCTATGTGAATTCATATATTCTTGAAATTACAAGGTAACAGATTTTATTTTTTTAAATGCTAAGGGATCTTTCAGTTTATGAAACTGTATTTTGTGCAGTAGTTATACAAATCTACATCCATCTTAAAATTTCATAAAAAATACACACACATACACACACACAAATAAGTACATGTAAAACATGAAACCATAATAAACTTTGTGGATAGTGTGAATATCAAATTCCTGATTTTGATATTGTATTATAATATTGTAAAGTGTTGCCATTTGGGGAAACTATGTCTAAAATACATGGGACTTGCCTACACCATTTGTAAGTTGCTATTATTTTACGTATTTTCTAAAAACTAAAAAATATGGCTATTTGAGGCACATAGCACAGAACATGTAACGTGGAAGCAACTAAAAATGATTCTTATTTATATGACTAAAAGACATGCATTCAAGCTGCAAATATATAATTTTTGTCACAAAATTCACTTAATTTCATTTTTGTATATGTATATATGGATAACAATATTTTTCCTATATATTTCAGTTGAGTTCTTTTGATGACCAAATTATGTATGTTCTCAAGTATATTTTCTCTTAGTTTGGTTTAGTTTGCAGTAAAAATATTGGTGATTAATGCTTGTTTTGCCTGCTTCAATAAAACACAAAAGGGCCTATTATTTCACTCATCCATTTTCTTGATTAATTACTGATAAATACACACTCTGAGACAGGGAGAAAGAGAAAGAACAAATGTGCTCTACTCTGCAACAGTACTCTTTTTTTCAATAAAAAAAAAGTAGATAAAATTTGCTTTTGTTATACTGGATTGTCTTATCTCATTTTCAAAAGCTCTTATTTATTGTGTCAATTCTTTGACTACAAAATGCCTAATCATGGAACTCCAGTGGCCCATGGCTAGTGCGTGGTACTTACACAAAATGCCAAATCAAAATTTTCTAAATGTGAAATCCAAACTAAAGAACACAGTGAATTTTATTCTTTTATGACCACCCATGCCATTTGAGGGCTCCCTTCTATTATCATCAATACCATAAAACATATAGACAACATTACATGTGTACATAATAAGATGAAAAACAAGGCTCTCATAATTTTCACAAAGTGCTTCAGCAGCCAGTGAGGTGTTTTCATCCATTAATTAAGATCTTATTTACATTTTAACAGAATTGTCCTTCCTAATTTTCCACTGAAAATGGCTCAGTCTATGGTCAGTTCACACTTGGGGAACTGTAAGAAGAATGCATTTTGTATTTAAAACTCATACTTCAGTATTTTCTAACAGAGTTTTCATTTTCCTAATTGTCCTAGCTCAGTGTGATAGTTAATTGTGGTAAATTTGAATGAATTAAGAAATACCTAGGGCAGTGCCAGCAAACCTATGATTCACACGTCATTTTTCTTATACAATAAAAGATGTTAACGTATGAGTTGTTTGTTTCTAAACTAAAACCTCAGTATTCAGGTTTAACTGCATGTTGGCACTTGGCGATGAGTAAGTGGGTTTTGGGTTACTTTGGGCACTCATCTCTACAATGTTTGCCACGACTGACCTAGGGAATTAGTGGAGGACAGTCATGGCTGTGTCTGGAAGACTGGCTTATATGCTGAACACTGAGAAAAGACACACTCAGTCCACAGACAGCACCAACAAATAGAATTTTAGCCAGGATGTAGTAAAAAGAGAAAGAAGTCTTCACGTTCATTCTTTTGGAGGAGCTCCTCTCTTTGCCATCATCTTTGCATATCTATTTCCAGTACCTTCAGGTTTCTGTTGCAGTCTCTCCAGCATTCCAGTACAGACCCTTCAACTTTCCAATGAGGACTTGCAACAGACTCTAGCGTGAGCTCAAAACCTTTGATTGTGACTGGATCCTCTGGCTCTTCAGCACACAGATGGTTCTTTTCTTTCTTCCATCCATGATTCTGCACGCAGCCATTGTGAGTCTGCTTTGTAAACCATATATGTCTGCCTCTAGTCAACCCTAAGTGATATGGTAAGATTTGGTGAACTCCAAAGATAAAACTGCAAAGACTGCAAAGACACGACTGTTTCTTTGTGTTTATTACAAGTACAGTAGTTGTCTCTTCTTGTTATTTTCTTTCTTTTTCTATTTTTCACTGCTAAGGGTCAAATGTGGGACATTTTACATGCTAGAAAAGCACTCTACCACAGAGCTACACTCTGGTCTCCTACACTGGAGTCCTTTAAGGGGCCTAGATTGGGCTAGGAAATATTTTGTATTTGTGTGTTGAGGTGCTTATTTTCCATTTACTTTTTAAAAAGTGACCTAGTATTAGTGCTATGGTTTAACAGTACATATATTTCCAAATGGAAATGAATATTGACATATTTATTGTCAAAGTATTCCTAATACCAGTTTATTAAAACCAGATGAGTTCTGAGCTCTTCAGGTAGCATCAGCACCATCTCATGATTTCTAGGGTAGTGGAAACTTGGTGTGGACTTAATTTTCACTTTGGAGGAACTGCAGGGGAACTATTAGACAAAGAAAAATGCTTACTTTTGCAAATGAGCATAATTATCTATAAAACAGTATATATTGCATTAAATTATTAGCTTGTAATCATTTATTTTGTACAGATGTGCAGAAGAAAAATTGGGGTTATCATCCAAAGATGATGCATGGTAAAAAGAAGATAAATAAGAAACATTATTTTGGCACATTGAAGTATGAAACTTATAGGTAGTGGGAACTAATTTTATTGTCCTCTATTATTCTGACCATAACATTAATTCACAAAGCAAATAACTTAGAAAAATATTTTTCCATAAGAATATTCATTCATACATTATCAAGTGAAGTAGCTCTCAGGGAAAACTTGCTTCAAAATACTCATTATTTAATTTTGAAAATCTTATTGTAAATAATGTATTTAAAATTGAGATTTCTTAAGTTGCTCATACCAATCCAAGACTTAATTCTAACCAAATTTACAGGCAAACACCCTGTTATAATGTGAACCAAAAGAGACCGTAATTTTGGGATCTTTATTTTTCTTCTTTTATTTCTTTTTTCTTTAATTTGAGATTGAAGACAGAATATCTTATTCTAGCAAAATAGTGAGCTAAGAAATGTTCAACACACTTTCTTATATAATTATGTTGAAATGCTGGATAAATTATTGGAAAAAAATATTTGGAATAAACAATTGAACTTATTAAAAAAGGAAACTCAAAAGTTGGTGGACATAAAGAGGTAACTGAAAACAACTGCTGAAGTACATGAGTATATATGGAGCTAGAATTGTATGTGTGTGAAAGAGAGAAGAGGGACAGAGAGAGACAGACAGACAGAGAGAGACAGAGAGAGAGAGAGAATGTGTATGTAACTCAGAAAGACACATGAAATTTGGGTGTCACTGGTCTTGGCACACTAGTGGCTAAAGTTTAAGGAGTCAAACTAGTTTTAATTTAAAAAGGCCTTCAATCATAAAAGAAGGCATCATAAGAGAAACTAGCCAAACTTTTAAAAGAACAGAATACAGCTCCAAAAAATGAACATCTCTATATTTATAACATGTCATATAAAAAGACAGAATATCTTATTCTAGCAAAATCAGATATTCTGATTACTACAATTATACCAACATATTTCACCTACTTGAAAACAATTGGTGGGCTGTAGGATCATTAGCAAGATTATTCAACAAAGATAAAGAGATAGAGAAGATCATCGACATTAAAGATCAGATATGAAATTTCAACATATACATGTATGTATGTGTGTATATATGAATAATAGAATTCCAGAAGAAGAGAAGAAAAGGAAGGAGAACAAAAACAAAAGTGCCCATGAAATAATTCAAAGAATCAACAACTGGGATCTCATCCTACTGAAAAGTTTCTGTACATCTAAAGAAATCACCAGCAGAGTAAAAAGAAAACCCACAAATTTGGAAAAAATTTCAACTTACTGTCCCTCAGACAAAGGACTTCTATCTAGAACATATAAAGAATTTAAAAACATCTGCCCCCCAAAGTCAAAGATCCAGTCCAAAAATGGGCAGCTGAGCTGTGTACACACTGCACAGGTAAAGAAATATAAATGGCAAATAAATACATGAGAAATTGTTCAATATCACTAGTCATTTGAGAAATGCAAATTAAAACATTGAGATTTCATCTCACCCCAGTAAGAATGGCTAGCATTAAGAAATCAACCAATAACAGATGCTGGCGAGTCTGTGGAGAAATAGGAA